>NC_138551.1:147061541-147246541 GCF_964273705.1 Natrix helvetica
GAGAGAAAAACATCACCAAAATAGTCTCTGTTTTTACCCCACACACTTTAAGATGACCGCAGCTTCTCCAGGAGAAAAAAAATGGGTCTCAATGTCGGGAAATTTTAAAACACTCAAGGGGAAATCCACCAGCAACCAGTACAGAAATGTCATTTTTAGGCAATTTACGGGCTTCATTCTGAATGTGAAATTTTTTTTTTAAATCACAATACTATAAAGCTCTCTTTCTTTCTTTCTTTTTTTTTTGGCACACTGCCATCCCCACCAGCCATTTTGGTATCCTGAAAATCTCATTTTACCAAAAGCACCTGCTCTCAAGTTCCTAGTCCTCAGGATCGAAAGCCCATGGAAGGCAACGAAGAGAGGAGGCAGCTTGAGATGTAACGGGTCCACTTTGGATCGTTGGAATTCACTTTGTGGAATGGGCAGATTTGAGAACTGGAAGTGTAAAAAGGAGACTCGTGTTATAATGTAAGGCTCTTTCTTAAAAATAAAAGAGAGAATAATATAAATCCAGCAGCAGGGAGTTCCGTTGGTAAAAAGATCTCCTTTATATCAGTTTAGCTGTCAGTCAAGCCCTATTCGTGAATGAGGAACATTTTAACCTTTCTCGCATCTGTCACTGCCAGAAGTACTACCTTTCCCCTAATCCCCCAATAGGATGGCCCCATTAAGCCCCCCCTCCCATTTAAACCGTCCAACATCGCTCCCTGGTGGAGGCCACAGAGCAAACATGAAAAAATGCATTCAAACTCCCCCATATCTCTCTCTAGAAATTGCTCAGGAAGACAAAAGTGAAACTGGTATTTAGCGGTAAATGCTGTTTGTTTGCGCTGTTTGAAAGAACCGCAAACAGGTATCTCAAATCTCATGCTTGCTGGTGAGAAAAAAAAATGCTCAAAGGGAGGAGAAAACCCCAAAAGCATTAGTAAAAATTGTTTTTAACTTTTTAATACATGCACGTTATTGGTTGGTGATGATGGAAGGCAAAATAATAAGAGACAAGAGGTTAAAATTATTCTCTATTAAAAATAGGTAAAGGTAAAAGTTCCCCTCGCACATATGTGCTCTGTGTTCCTTACTCTAGGGGGCGGTGCTCAACTCCGTTTCAAAGCCGAAGAGCCAGCGCTGTCCGAAGACGTCTCCGTGGTCATGTGGCGGCATGACTCAATGCTCGAAGGCGCACGGAACGCTGTTTCCTTCCCACCAAAGGTGGTTCCTATTTTTCTACTTGCATTTTTTACGTGCTTTCGAACGGCTAGGTTGGCAGAAGCTGGGACAAGTCACGGGAGCTCACTCCGTTATGTAGCGCTAGGGATTTGAACCGCCGATCGACAAGCTCAGCGTCTTAGCCACTGAGCCACCATGTCCCTTTTATTAAAAATACAAATCTACAAATAAAGATACTAGAAATTTATCCTAAGTAAGTAAAAAGGAATCAAACGGGCTTCAGAGACTTTAACACAATCAAAACTTTAATTTGTTTTTTAAAAAAACGTGTTTTTCACCAACAGCAATAACATTTGAAGCATAATTTTAACTCACAAGGAAGGAACTGAATAACAGGTTATGTTTTCAACTCTATAGATGGAATAAAAAAATATATTCTTCCACTACAACTTAAAAATGTTCCAGGCTGCCCTTGCAGTGTTAAAAATATTGCAATAACAATTGGATATAACAAATGCCAAATGCATCACTTTTTTTTTTCATCCTGTGATTTGCGAATTGACTAGAAATCACTCCACAGTCCTGTAAATTTAAAGAAAGGAGCTATAAAAATTAGCCGTGTTTATAGAAGATGGCGTGAAACTTTATTCGGGAAAGTTTTCGTTTTTATTCTTATTTTTTAAAAAATCTTTGATCTTTATTCAGAAGCCGGAAAAATTAGCTTCTCTTTAAAAAAAAAACAAAAAAAAAACCCCGGCCTTTTCCCCTACCCAGATTTTCAGTTTCCCAGATCTGAAAAAATTTGTTTTTTTCCCCCCACTTCTCATATTACAACTGTCAAAACCTTCTACAGAGCGCGAACTGCTAAACTGTGTTTATCCCACAAACAAACTTGACAAAAAAAGAGAGCAAAAACGGTGCCATTTACGCATTCACCAACCTGGAAGGAGAA
Source organism: Natrix helvetica (assembly GCF_964273705.1). Taxonomy (NCBI): domain Eukaryota; kingdom Metazoa; phylum Chordata; class Lepidosauria; order Squamata; family Natricidae; genus Natrix; species Natrix helvetica. The sequence goes on from NC_138551.1 coordinate 147,063,664, forward strand.
AATCAAAATATTGCAAGGGTAAACATTGGGCAATCAATCAACCACAGTAATCTCACCTGGCAAATTCTTTGAACCAGGATTACTAACTTTTCGGACAAGGAATTTGGTGTTTTCAACTTCCTTTTTCTAAATACCATTGGCGGATATGTTTTGCAGAAAAATGTTTAAATTGTGTGTGTTTGTGTGTGTTAAAGGTTTATGCCCTCCTGGCTCCTACATATTGGGGGGAGGGGGGAATTACAAATATCGCTCTATTTCTGTGCAAGGCATCGAAATATCTTTAAAAGAAAATAATTAATGGAAACTGCTTTAATGGAATAATTAATGGAAACGAGGTACAGCCCATTTTCTTCGGTTTGGCTTTTCGTGGCTGGGATACTCTTCCCAATTTCTCTGGATTTTGTTTCAAAAGGAAAGGAATTACATTGTTCCCCCCAGCTCTAGATATTTTTCAAATGGATTTTTTTTAAAAAAAGGGGCATTTGCTGAGTTGTGATCATCCTGCAGAAAATAATTTTGCCAAACTGCAGCCGAAATTCTTTGCACTTTTGGAAAAAGAAAAAAAAACCCCGGGGACGAGGTCAGTGACCTTTTCCTAGTATAAATGATTCAAATGCTTCTCTATTAAAATAATAATAAAAAAACAAGGACTTCCCCAACTTAAAAGCAACATTCACACACACAAAAAATATCTCACAAGGAGTGGTAAAAACATTGTTTTAACTTCCTACGCGGTGGAGTTTCCTCATTCGAAAACCAAGTGGCATTTTATTTTATTTTTTTGTGTGTGTGTCTTGCAAACAATTGGCTGCGTTGGCCTCCTTTCAAACAGGATACTTCAGGGGGTCTCCATCTGCAGACACCCACCCACCCCCATCAGTACTCCTGATCTACAATCAGGGCAGCACCAGGAACGTAAAGTAACTAACACCATGACATATTGGGAGTTATAGTTTTACCAACTTGACTGCCACTGTCAAGAGCCAACTCAAGAGAGATCTCTCTCTCTCTCTTTCTCTGGTGGGTTGTTTATTTTTTATTTAAAAAAAAAAACACAGAATCTGCCTTTGCAGAAAAACCGAAGTTTGGAATTCGTGCCCTTGCGCCACCTAGTTGCTTCCGTCCCGCATGACAAAGCTGTGACTTAAGAGCGCATCGGAGCAGAGCTGCTGTTGTCCATAAGTTGGCCACCTGGATCTCAAGAAGAGAAGATTGATGGAAACACCTTTGCTTTGAGAGGCGTGGAGAAAGAGGCACCCTTGAAAAGAACATGGAAAATCAGAAGCTGGCGGGGGACCGTCCTCACCCAGAACTAGAAACTTGAGACTGTCAACCTCCAGATTTGGTCTGTCTTTCTTCCTCCAGCTTTTTTTTTTCCTTTTTCTTTTGCAGGATGTTCTCATTTCAGCTCCATCAGGGAATAGGTCGACTCGTGCCAGCTCCAATAAGGGAGAATGGGAAGGTCGGAGAAAGCCGGGAGGGGAGCAGAGGGCTGGAGAAGCAGCGGCTGCGGGGGAGTTACCCCGCCGGGGATCCACAGGCGGGGAGAGGGCTCGTAGACGCCTAAGGGGACGATCCCCGGCGGGCGGTGGGCGATCGGATGCGAGGGGGGCTGCCCCGCCGCCGGGGGCACCCAGAGGCATCTATCCGGGCAGCAGGATGGCTGGACGGGCGTCTCCACGCGAGGCGGCGGGGAATTCGGTTTGGATCTGCGGGCGCGCCTCCGCCGCAGGTACTTGCCCGGCTCGAACATGCCTCGGCAAGCCGGGTCCAGCGTCCAGTCGCAGCCCTTGCGCGGGGCGCCCGGGCGGGGCAGCTTGACGAAGCACTCGTGGAGGCTCAGGTTGTGGCGCACGCTGTTCTGCCAACTGCGCTGGCCCAGCCGGTAGTAGGGAAAACGGCCGGCGATGTACTGGTAGATGGCGCGCAACGGTAGGCGGCCGCCCGGGCTGGCTTCGATGGCCATGGCGATCAGGGCCACGTAGGAGTAAGGGGGCTTCGGGCCGCTCGCAGCCTCCTCCAGGGCATCCTCCCCGGGCCGTTCCCCCTGGCCCGAGCCGGCCAGCTCCGGGGCGCAGCGCTTGGAGAGCCTCTCCAAAGCGCGCGTTTGGAGAGGCAGCGCGCACGCCCCTCCTTGCCCTCCTCTGGTTTTCGGGGGGTCGGAGGACCCGGCCGGGCAAGGGCGCGGGGAGCCCCCGGAGGATTGAAGGGGATCCAGCTTTGGGGGCGATTTCCTGGGCTCCTCTTTTGGGGGGAGGGGGCGATCGCGGGTGAGCAAGCTGTGCGCCCAGCTCCTCGGCAGCCTGGTGCGCTTCTGCGCCCCGGAGCTGACCTCCCCGGTTCAGAGACGGGTCAGCGGGAGAATGTAACTCTCCGGAGCGATGTAACAAACTGTAGCCACCCTTTTGAGAGGGGGGTAGGTGGGATATTATATATATATTCGAATTCTATTCCTATTCTATTTAATTCTATTTTCTATTCTATTCTTCATTCCATTGCATTCCATATTTTCTATTATATTCTATTTTCTATATTCTATTCTATTCTATTCTATTTTCTATTCTATTCTTCATTCCATTGCATTCCATATTTTCTATTCTATTCTATTCTCTATATTCTATTCTATCCCATCCTACATTCTATTTTCTATTCTATTCTTCATTCCATTGCATTCCATATTTTCTATTCTATTCTATTCTTCATTCCATATTTTCTATTCTATTCTATTTTCTATATTCTATCCTATTTTCTATTCTATTCTTCATTCCATTGCATTCCATATTTTCTATTCTATTCTCTATATTCTATTCTATCCTATCCTACATTCTATTTTCTATATTCTATTTTATCCTATCCTACATTCTATTTTCTATTCTACTCTATTCTTCATTCCATATTTTCTATTCTATTTTCTATTTTATTCTATTCTTCATTCCATTTCATTCCATATTTTCTATTCTATTCTATTCTAATTCCATTCTATTCTATTCTTCCCTCCCCGTGGATTGCAATTTGACTTTTCCTTCCGCTATTCATGGCTAGGGGTTTTTAGAGCTGCATATGCTGTTTTTAATATTTTCAATATTTATGATTGTCTCGAGCCTTGGTGAGATGCCCTATAATATAAACTGGATGAGTAAAATAAAGGACTTTTTCTCCCCCCCCCCTCCAATATCCCGGGCCAGATCCAATTCCTTCCGTTATTCTCTGTTGTTGTTCTTCCTGGCTTCTATATTCCATCTCCTCTTTACTGCTCTGTTCCTCTTCTGGGCCTACTCTTTGTTTACAATTCGTCTCCAAAACTGTGACCGTTTTTTTTTGGAAAGGAAGAGAAATGCCAGCCTGGGACTCTCTTTATGTGTGTAACTTTACAAAGCTCTGCCTGGCGTGTTTTAACAGATTAACAGAGTTGGAAGGGACCTTGTAGGTCATCTAGTCCAACCCCATCCAAGCAGAAGACGACCCTGCTTTCCCCCAAGATTGGAATAATTTCCTTTGCATGTTGCATTGCGGAGCCTCTCCTTCGGCTCCACCAGTATTTCCAATAATTCAGAATAAAGCACCCTGATCTCACACCAGCCGCTGCCAATCTTGGTCACTTCTGTTCCAAGTTACCTTGATTTGCTCAACTTTTGATACTCTTTTAACTGGATGCATTTTGACCAAGATACTTTGCAATTTGTTTAACTGCCTGATAACTCTTAAACGCTACTCCTTCGTGGTCTCCTAACCTCCATTAAACTTCCAGGAAAGGTTATGGGATGGGCAATCCATTGGAGACTTTTCTTGCTTTTTTAAAAAGACTCAATTTTATGATGGGAACGCATTAAAAACACCTATCCATCTGTATTATATTATCTTTAGATTACAGGGGCATCCCGAATTTCTTAAGTTTAGTAATTTTAAGGGGAGGGGAAAGTTGGTTAAAAATAACCCACAATCCAAAACAAGGATTACAAGGGCCTGAGCTTGTCAATTGGCAGTTCGAATCCCACACGCCACGTAACTGAGTGAGTTCCCGTGACTTGTCCCAGCTTCTGCCAACCTAGCAGTTCGAAAGCATGTAAAAAATGCAAGTAGAAAAATAGGGACCACTTTGGTGGGAAGGGAACAGCGTTCCGTGCGCCTTCGGCGTTGAGTCATGCCAGCCACATGACCACGGAGACGTCTCCGGACAGCGCTGGCTCTTCGGCTTTGAAACTGAGATGAGCACCGCCCCCTAGAGTCGGGAACGACTAGCACATGTGCGAGGGGAAACTTTACATTTACAAGGATTAAAGATCACAAATTTAAAATTGCATCTTCAAAATCTGTGGTCAGAAAGCCTGCCCTCTTGTGGATACCTTTGGTCATATCCTTCCCCCAGAAAAAGTTTTTAAAATTGAATTTAATGTCAAAACGGTGTCTTTAGAGGGAGATACGCCCAGAAAAAAATACTTAATATTGCCCACAAAAGACCAGTTGTTACTGGTAACAGACCTCGTCGTTATTGCTTTGCAATATTGTTTGGGAAACACAATTTTAAATTAAATGGAACACAAAACACAAATATGTTGCTTTTCTTTGTGGGCTGCAATGGCACACTCTATCCACCAGAGGGAACCTCCCTAAGGCATTATCTTCAATTCCTTTTTCAATGTTTAATATAGTCCTCGCTTTACAATAGTTCATTTAGTGACCGTTCAAAGTTACAACGGCACTGAGGAGTGACTTATGACCATTTTTCACACTTATGACCGTTGTAGCATCCCCATGGTTATGTGATCAAAATTCAGGTGCTTGGCAATGGATTCATATTTACGACGGTCACGGTGCCACGGGGTCATGCGATCCACTTTTGCGACCGCCTGACAAGCGAAGTCAATGGGGAAGCCAGATTCCCGGGTGACTAATTTAACAACCGCAGTGATTCACTTAACGAACGCGGTAAGAAAAGTCGTAACACGGGGCAAACAAAACTCCCTTAACCAATTTCTCACTTTGCAAGCTACATTTTGGAGCTCGATTGTGGTCGTAAATTGGATCTTATCTGGATTAAAAAAATTTTTTCCCAAGTGTGATTTTGTACATCAGGGCCGAAGCAACTTTGAAAGTTTAAAACTTCCCTCTACTTTTATACAGAAATAAGGACCTGGGAATTCTTAAAGGGACAGTCTTAAGATACTCTTTCATGTAAATTTTGGGTCAGGTTTGCACTGGGATAAAAATGCAGATTTTATTTGGGCTCTTTCCCCTTGGCGACACCTCCCCTGGGGTGGGTGCTACATTTCATCCCACATGTTGGGTTTGGTAGGGGGCACCAGCTTGCAAAAGGTCAATTCTGTTTAGCAAACAATTTGCTTTCTAAACCTCGCTTCCCTCTATGATACAAGAACAAGACCTGGGCTTCCCCAGCAGCGCGAAGCCGAGTCCCCGTCCCGATAAAAACCTTTTATTTAATTTACAGTGAATTTCTCTCCAGCCAAGTCTTTCCTCTCCCGCAGTCTTTCAAGATAGTTCACAACTACCGACCGTTATCAGGCTTGGAGAGTGGCCAGGCCAATATCATTCAGACTCCGCCGCAATACTTTGCAAGAATGCAGGAATGAATGAATGGCCTCCTGCAAACTCCACTCCCCTGTCGCTCCTCTTTTATTCCCTCTGGGAGGGGCCATTCACCGTCCACCTGTGGCCTTACTCCCAAGTTGCCCCTTGTTCCTTAGCTGCCCTTTGTCTGGCAACTCTGTGCATGCAGAGTACAGGCTCCAGCTGTTCTTCTGCCCCACTGATCTCCGACTCTGAAGGCAGCTGATAACTGGCATTCGGCTCTGGTCCCATCTCTGCCTCCGACACAGAGCCTTCCCCAGACTCCAGGACTGGCCCATCTTCCTCCCCAACCTCCTCACTGTCCGAATCTACTGCTGCTGGGGGCCCAAAACAGACTTGAAACTCAAGATGCAATGTCACCTTTATTCTTAACCATTTTATAAAGAAAAATAACCTTTCAAATGCAGAACATAAAACATCTCAAGAGGGGAAACGTAACAGAGGGGACAACGCCCTCTCCTTCGACACGAAATCTGAAACACCCCCCGAAAGGCGGATTCGTCTCCGGCCTCCTTAAGTATAAAATGAAATAAAAGATCCCGTCGTTTCTTCCCATTTGTGGTGAAATTCAAGCCTCGCAGGACACAGTGTATATTCGATCGTTCTTGTGCATTCAGCAAGTAGCTAGTCCTCAGGGAGTTACCACGGCAGTTGTGCGTAACAAAAGATGCAAAGATCTAGGGGGGGAGCGGGACTGCTTCTACAGAAATACGGTGAACTGGAAAACAAACTCCTGGATTTGAAAAATAAACTTTTCCGTTGCCAAACGTTAAGACCTTATTCCCCAGGAGGAAAGGAAAAAAAACCAGAGACGGACATGGGTAAAACCATACGGACATGAAATATACATTTAAAAAACCGTGTGTGTGTGTGTGTGTGTGATTCCCCCCCCCCCTTACCCACCTAAAGTTTAAGAAAAAAAGTTTGAAAAGGGGTAACCCTTAAGACACACTTTAACACTGTGATCAAAGGAACACCAGTGTGACTTTTTAACACACTGTTTCCTAGCACCAAAAATGCACGCCTCTTTTTTTAAGCTATCGTGTCGTCGCTGTGCATATTTTGCTGATTTTCTTTTTAAGCTGCTTTCTTGCAACCCGCATATGGCGAGAACCCCCCTTTGGACAAATTTGCCCTATGAAGTAAAATTAAACGAGACGGATAAGGTCGTTTCAAAAAAAGCCTCTTTTAACACGACATTTGAAATTTCTGGAAAAAAAAAAATACTTTTGAGAAGTTTCATGGCAGCTGGGTTGCTGTGAGGGGGGAAGAGACCCAGGATTGGGAAAAATTGGAAACTTTTTCAACCAGAGGGACAGCTCTGAGAAAGTTAAACTGGCTATCCTGCACCGTCCCTGAGCCCTTTGGCAATAAGACATTAAACGTCCCGCTTTCCAAGCCAGGATCATCGATGGATAAAGTAGTTGGGTCTTAATCTTGGCTAAAAAAATGAATAAATTAGAATTCCTTGGTTGCTAAAGAGGCAGGGGGGAAAAAAGCAGCTTTGAAGAGGTCTCTTTTTGTCATGCCCTTAAAAAAACAAGCAAAACCAGCCTTCTAATAACCCATGTTGCACAGCCGGCTAAGGCAGAAGAAGCATTCTTATCATTTTAGCCAGCCAGCGTGAGCCAAACAAGGAAAGTTGAAACTTGGGTGTTTAATGCAGGAAGTTACTTCCGGAGCCGAGTTTAAATTTTCTAAATTTCTAGCACACCCACCAGCTTCTCTGGCTGGAAAAGGAAAGGAAAAAAAGCCACCTGGTTTCATCTTTCTCCCTGATCTGCTAGTTTTCTACATGCAGGGGATTTTCTCCCGCAGCTGAAGTAAAAAAAACCCATCCAAATGCAAAAGAGAGTCAAAAGCCCAATTGAAGGAACAGGTTTCTGGTTTGGGGAAAAAGCAGGATGTCATTAGGGGCCATTTAAGCATGGGGAAAAAAAGAACAAAAAATTCACTTTAATTTGCACAGGGTTTCTTCTCGAGGCTAATAAAGATGTCTTCGATGCAGCTCACCGACGCATTTTGCCCTGCATGAAACTTCTCAAAAACTGTCTTCCTGGCCTTGAAAATTAATAAATTAAGAACAAACATAGACACAAGTAACAGAGACTTTCTCCAAACGTCCCACATACATTTGACTTAAAAAGCAGTGAAACTGACCGGATCCTGAAAAGTAGTGAAACTGACCGGATCCTGGAAGTCAGCAACACAAAGGGACTGTTGTTTTTTTTTGCCCCCCTCGGCCACAGAGAGATTAGGAAAAGAGAGGCCGGGCCTTGGAAGACCAAAGAGGATGGAGAGAAGGACTCTTCCCAAAGTTCTTAAGTTCTCTCCGTGAGCCAGCATTTAACCACCATTCGAGGTTTGTGGCTGAAGGGCAGAACGCAACCGCCGCGCACTTCCAAACTCCATCTCTTCATCCCACATTCTGTACAAATTGGGGAAAACCAGGGCAACAAAAAAAAAGTCAAGAGCGCTTCTGGATCCACCCAGGCTATTCTGAGATGATGGAGAAGCAAACAAGAAACATCAGGGTAGCCACAGCGATCAGGAGAAACAGACTGGATCCCGCTGCCTGTGCGGGACGCGGCCATGCGACGGAGAAGGTCCTTGTGATGTCCGAGTCTCTTTTCTGTAAGCTCGCGATCTCCAGGATGAAGGGAGATCTTTTTGGGGGGTGGGGTGGGGTGGAGTGGGGGCTGAGGCTCATCGCAACGTTTGGTAGAGGTAAGCCGAGGTGAAGATGGCATTGACCGTCAGGCTGACGGCCAGGAGACCTCGGAGAAGTAACTTCCCAAAGCAGCCTAAGAAAGAAGGGAACCGCGAGAGAGGAAAAGCGTTCGAGTTACCCTTTTAGGTTTTCAAAAAGCAACGTTTTAGGAAATGCTGTCTCTCCTTACAGAATAACAGAGCTGGAAGGGACCTTGGAGGTCATCTAGTCCAACCCTCCCACCCACCCCCCGCCCAAGCAGGAGACCCTACACCATTTCTGACAGATGGCAGTCCCGTCTCTTCTTGAAAGCCTCCAGGGATCAAGCCCCCACAACTTCCGAAGGCAACTTCTGTTCCATGGGTGGATTGTTCTCAATCAGGGACCTTGTAGGTCATCTAGTCTGACCCCCCTGCTCAAGCAGGAGAGCCTATTTCGTTTCTGACAAACGATGGACAATCAGAACAGAATAACAGAGTTGAAAGGGACCCTGGAGGTCTTCTAGTCTGACCCCCCCCCCTACTCAAGCAGGAGAAGATATCTGCTGAATAAAACTCCGCATCGGTGACAGGAAGGGCATCTGGCCAGTAAGAAACAATGCTGGCTCCGTTCAGTTGCTCGGACTCCACCCCGCAAGGGATTTGGGGGGGAGGGTCATTAAAAGAAGATGATGATTGTGGTCTTAAGTTGAGGACTATACCTGTATTCTAATTTCTGATTTGCCATCTTTGCCGTGGGGCGGGAGGGGGAAAAGGGCGGAGCTTAAGATAACGATCAACTCACCCTTCCAGCCCGAAGGTTCTTCTTTTGTTGTGGTGTCAACAACACAATTGGATGAGTGGGACGAACCCTCCGCCTTTTTCCCTGAATCCTCGGTGGAGACGCTGCTGGCCGCGGTCACATCTGTGGGGAAAGTCACAAGCTGAAGTGTCCATGGGCCAAAACTTTTATAGAAAGCTGATGAATATCTTGGAATAAGTAAACCAGAATTTAAATGAAGGCTAGAAGAGGTCCTTGGATTAAGATTTGCTGAATATTTGATAATTATACAGTAAAGATAAAGGTTCCTCTCGCACATGCTACTCGTTCCCGACACTAGGGGGCGCTGCTCATCTCCGTTTCAAAGCCAAAGAGCCAGCGCTGTCCAGAGACCTCTCCGTGGTCATGTGGCCGGCATGACTCAACGCTGAAGGCGCACGGAACGCTGCTCCCTCCCACCAAAGGTGGCGCCTATTTTTCTACTTGCATTTTTTAAAGTGCTTTCGAACTGCTACGTTGGCAGAAGCTGGGATAAGTAACGGGAGCTCACTCCGTTACACAGCGCTAGGGATTCGAACTGCCAAACTGCTGACTTTCCTGATCGACAAGCTCAGTATCTTTTTTTTAAAAAAAATAGTTTTTATTAAACACAACAGAAAAAAGAAAAAACAAGAAATCCATAATATAAAATAATTATACAGTGTCTTAGCCACTGAGCCACCCTTCAAACCAAGTTATCCATCCATAATTTTACCCAAATCTGGTTCGGGGGGGGGGGGGGTGTCAATTGATTTTGAGCGCCCTCCAAAAGACGAGATGTGTTTGAAATGCGACTGCTCCAAGCGCTAACCAGTACGGCCAATAAATGCACCTGCGCCTTACAGAATGACAGAGTTGGAAGGGACCTTGGAGGACTTCTAGTCTGACCCCTGCTCAATCAGGAGACAGAAAGTCTGTAGAGATTCTCGGTCACCCAGATCAGGGTTGTCCCAGAGGTGCTTTTTTAGGAGGCCACTGGACTTTCTTGCTTTTTTTTTTTTTCCTTTCGAAGAAGTTTCGCTTCTCATCCAGGAAACGTCTTCAGTTCTGAAGAGTCGAAATTGAGAAGTGGAATTTTAGCTACACAATTTGGGATGAGGACCCTTGGAACGGTGTGGGAGTAGGAAGGGATTTCCAGAGGGGAAAAAAAATTGCAGCCTACAGGAACCACTTGCACCACTCGGAGTCTCCGAGAGTCACCAACCAATGGCCTCCTGCAAACTCCACTCCCCTTTCGCTCCTCTTTTATTTCCTCTGGGAGGGGCCATTCATCGCCCACCTGTGGCCTTCCTCCCAAGTCGACCCTTGTTCTTTAGCTGCTCCCTTCGTCTGGCAGCTCTGCGCATGCGCACACTGGGAACAGGCTCCAGCTGCTCTTCTGCCTCACTGATGTTTGACTCTGAAGGCAGCTGATAACTGGCATATGGCCCTGGCCCCCTCTCTGCTTCCGACATAGAGCCCTCCTCAGAGCCTTCCCCAGACTCCAGGACTGGCCCATCTTCCTCCCCAACCTCCTCACTGTCCGTATCTGTTGCCAGCTCCCACAACAACTACAGCTTTGCCAGACCCACGGGACTGCCCTTGGAGACTGTCCGGTATCTACATCTGGCTCTTCCCGTGTCTACCTGGTGGACCATGCTCTCCGAAGTGCGTTTTTGGAAAGACGGACCGCTCCGGAGCGAACAGGCTGTTTTCCGAAGAGGCGAAATCTTCCCCATAGTGTTCGCTTTGTCCCCGGAAGAGTCGTAACTGCTGCCCCTTCAGGTTCAGCCGAGCAGGGCTGATCAGAGGCCGGCGGAAACGCAAGGAACTGGAACTGGAGGCCATGGAGCCGGCTATCGAGGGTGCCGGCGAGGGCATGCAGCTTCCGGAAAGGACTGAGAAATATTCTAGAAGGTCGGAAGGAAGCCGAGAAAAACGAGGTTAGAATCAGCCCCATCCCGATTCCGCGCAAAATGGATATTCAATATTTTGACAAATTTGTGGGCTCAGGAGTTTCAGAGGGAGGGGGGAGCAGGGGAGAAGCCCCCCCCCAAATCCAGCTGTGTTCTTGGTCATCACCCCACACCAAAGGGGGGTGGCTCCATTTTGGCTGGTGGAGGGCAGACCTTCCTGGCCTCCATCAGGTGTGGCAAGAGGGGAAAAAAGGGAAGCCCATCCAAACGGGGGAGGTGGAAGAAGGGAGGGGGACCCACGCCTTCCGCTCACCTGATGCTGCCCAGTCCTTGGGGCAGGAGGCCTGCGAGGGCGGCCGACTTCCGCTGAACAGGTAGCCCGAATCTCAACGCAGGAAACAAAAGACAATTTTTAATCGGGATGGGCTGTAGGGGTAGGGTAACTGCGGCAAAGTTATTGTATGCACAAAGGGGGCAAAAAAGACACAAGGAGAGGGGACGATCAAGATGGCGGAATCCAAAGAGGTGGCGCAGTGGTTAGAGTGCGGTACTGCAGGCTCCTTCTGCTGACTGCCGGCTGCCTGCAATTTTGCAGTTCGAATGTTACGAGGCTCCAGGTTGACTCAGCCTTCCGTCCTTCCGCGGTGGGTCAAATGAAGACCCGGATTGTTGGGGGCAAGAGGCTGACTCTGTAAACTGCTTAGAGAGGGGAGTGGTGCAGTGGCCTGGGGGTGGAGCTCTTGCCTCACAATCAGAAGGCTGCATGTTCAATCCTGGGTAGAGGCTGATATTTCTCTCTCTGGGCACAATGAGAAGGTATCTGCTGAACCAAACTCCGCCCTGGTGACAGGAAGGGCATCCGGCCATTAAACACTCTGCTCCATTCGGACTCCACCCCGCAAGGGATGATGGCGTCATTAAAAGAAGATGATGATTGTGGTCTTAACTTGAGGACTATACCTGTAGTTAATTTTTAGTTTCCCATCTTTGTCGTGGGTTGCGGGGGGAGCTTAAGATAACGCTGAACTCACTCGACTATTTAACCAACTTTACACTAGTGAAGTAAATATCGGATTAAAAAAGCAGGAAAGCCGGCTGTTCTGTCTTCAGCGAGGCCAAACACACAAAGGACTAGAAACTTGGAAAAGCCACCATCACCAACAACAAAACTATACCAGCCAAAGTAAGGAAAGAAAACAAGCTTACCGGTCCTGGCCAGGGAAGGAATTGTGCCGAGCGAAAGAGCCCGATTCAGCCGTCCGGGGAGAGAAGAAGAGGACGTCCGACGTGGGGAGCAGAAAAGCCGCTGGTTCAACTGGAGGATACTGGGAGGACTGGGGATGAAAGGGAGGGGAGGAGAGGGGTAGGCGAAGCTGAACTTGGCACTGCTGGGGAAGACGGCCACTTGGTCTCCTGAAGAAAACCTGCCAAGGAGACACACGCACACATACACAACGTCGCAAGGGGGGGGGACGGGGGCTTGCAATCGTGCGCCCCCCCCATACCTTGCACAAAAAGCTATCGATCTTTTCCCCTTTCCCACCTTTGCTCAATAAACCAAAATCAAGCTTGTTTCCAGCAAACGGGGGACTTCGCAGAGGGTTTCTGCTCCAAGGGGTTTTATGGCGTTCCGGAAGCCCTCGTCTCTCTTTTACTATCTCTCTTTTATTTATACAATCTCCGTAACAGTCATTCGCTCTTGTAGCTTGTGGTTCTGCTTACATTTTAATAACGACAACGTTTTTAAAAATAATTTTGTTGTTTTAATTCAGTGCTATATGCCTCCCGGCATCATTTTTTCTGAGACGGGTGTGTGTGTGTTGTATAAGGGGGCTATATACCCTTTGCCGACAGAAATTGGGAAGTTGGGGGAATCCCCTTAAAGGTAAAGGTTCCCCTTGCACATATGTGCTACTCATTCCCGACTCTAGGGGGCGGTGCTCATCTCCGTTTCAAAGCCGAAGAACCAGCGCTGCCCGATGACGTCTCCGTGGTCACGTGGCCGGCATGACTCAACGTCCGAAGGCGCACGGAACGCTGTTCCCTTCCCACCAAAGGTGGCTCCTATTTTTCTACTCGCATTTTTTACGTGCTTTTGAGCTGCTAGGTTGGCAGAATCTGGGACAAGTAACCGGAGCTCACTCCGTTACGCAGCGCTAGGGATTCGAACCGTCGAACTGCCGACCTTTCTGATCGACAAGCTGAGCATCTTAGCCACCGAGTCCCTCTTGAAAATTTGATAAATAAATAAATACAATTGCAAATTAGTCTTCCTCTTTCTGTAAGGTTCTGTAGAATCCTGAAACGATGGAGTAGGAGATGCATTTTGTTTTAGAGGTGCATTTCTCAACCGAACAATTTTAAGGTGTCTGGACTTCAACTCCCAGGATTCCTCAGTGGCTGAGGGAATTCTGGGAATTGAAGTCCACGGATTTTAAAATCGAGAAAAAGGATCTAAAGCATCGAGAACCAGCTACATTCTGCCCAAATCTTACAAGCACCGAATTACAATTAGCTGAATTATTTGATTTATGCCTTCTGCCTGCGAGGAAACGTTCAGTTTCCTTCCCACAAAGAGGTATGAATTTCCAGGCAGTTCATCCATCCGCGGTGAGAAAAATATACCAGAGCATTTATCGGAGTTAGTGCCAGAGAATTTGAATTTGAAAACGACCCTTTTTTGGCTAATCGATACGGATCTTATTCAAAAAGCAGGAATAGAAATGTGTGCATTTTTTGTTCTTGTCCAAATACCACATGCCTTGTTTGGGAATAGGAAAAGAAAAAAGAAAACAGCTGATGTTTCTCCGATAAGAGTATCGCATGAGTGTAAGAACAAAAGACAGACAAAGGTGTGGCTGAAATGGCAATGTGAATTGGGGAAGGGGTTTGGAAGAGAGAGGGAGGGAAAGAGAAAGGGGAAAAAAGAAGAAGGAAAGATTGAGAAAGAGAAAGAAAGAGAGAGAGAGAAAAAGGGAAAATAGGGAGGGAGAGAGAAAGATAAATTAAGAGAAAGGAAAAGAGAAAGGGAAGGATATAGACAGAGGGAAAGAGAGAAAAAAAGGTAGGGAAAGGGAAAGGGAAAGAAAGATTGAGAAAAAGAGAGAGAATGAGAAAGGAGAAAGAGAAAAAAGGGAGGGAGAAAGGAAGGGTGGAAGAGAGAGAGATTGAGAAAGAGAAAGGGAAGGATATAGAGAAAGAGGGAGAGAGAAAAGAAAGGTAGGGAAATAGAAAAGAAAGATTGAAAAAGAAAGAAAAAGAGAAAGAAAGGAGAGAGAGAGAGAAAGAGAAAAGGAAAGAAAGAGAAAGAGAAAAAGAGAGAAAGAGAAAGGCAAGGAGAGGGAGAACGAGAGAAAGAAAGGTAGGGAGAAAGAAAGAGAAAAAGAGAAAAAGGATAGAGAGGAAGAGAGGGAGAGAAAGAAAGGGAGGGAAAGAAAGGTAAAGAGATTGAGAAAGAGAAAGAAAGAAAAGGGAGGAGAGAGGGAGAGAGAGAAAGAGGGAGGAAGAGAGAAAGGGAAAGAAAGAAAAAGAAAGGGAAGAAAGGGAGGGAGAGAAAGGGAGAGAGAGAAAGAGACGGTGAGAGGGAAGGAAAGAGAGAAAGGAAGAGAAGAAAAACTCACAAAAGGTTGTGTCGAACCTGTGCCATTTTGTAAAAAAAAAAAAGCTTTGCAAAAATAAAGGTGCTTTTTTCCGCCTGTATTTTAAATAAGACGCCGAGAGATTTGGTTTAAATGATGCTCCAGTGGATGGGAAGCATTTTTTTTAAAAAAAGGGGGAATGGGGGGGTTGGTTTAAGAAGGTGCCTGAACACAATGGGAAGAAAAACACGCCAGACAAAAACAACACGCAGAGATAACCCCTCCTCCCCTCCGAGACAAAGAAACAGGCTTTAATCTGCATCCAGCATCTCCTTCAAGGAATTAAAAAACGAAATAAACTAGACAAAATCCCCTTTGCCGGCTCTCGCACGAATGGCTTTGTCTCTCCATCCGGGCACTACCCATTGGTCTGAGGGCTGGGCACATTTACATGGCTCCCTGCCATTGGCTAAGCCCAGCCGGTGTTTGGGGAGGGGGCGGTTCACAGCTCCCGCGAGCAAGGGGAGGGGGGAGTTGCCACGGCGGCTCGGGTACCAGCCAATCCCTGGACAGAGGCGGCTGATGTGGGGCATCAATTGAAGCTTGCTGGGTGGCACGCGGGAGGAAGAGGAAGGCAGAAGAGGCTGAGAAAGGAAGGAGCAGGCTGGCACCCTCTATGAACCATCTTAAGGAGGAAGCAACGGGGTGGGAGATCTTGGAGTTTGACCAGCCGTCGGCAAGGAGTATCCATCCTTCCCTTGCCCACCATCCAGTCAGAGCTGAAGAAGCTTCTTGGAGGAGAAGCGAAACGTCTTCAAAGAAAAACTACAAGTCCTGGGGAAAAAAGCACCTTTGGGACAATCATAATCTGGAGGATTTGAGGATCGCTACAGATGTCCGAGCCAAAAGACAATTTCCTGATTTGCACCCCGTGGTTCTGCTTAGCCGCCTTCTCCTCCTTTGAAGCAGGCGCAAGAAGCCATGAGGACTGGGGGCATGATTTTAGTTTTCAGCTGAAAAAGCTATTGTTCGGAGTTCAGGTCTGGTGGGCTGAAGATGCCACAAAAGATGACGCCAAAAGGATCTGACTCATTTTGAAAACTTTAAAAAGTAAAGATTCCCCTCGCACATCTGTGCTAGCCGTTCCCGACTCTAGGGGGCGGTGCTCATCTCCGTTTCAAAGCCAAAGAGCCAGCGCTCTCCGAAGACGTCTCCGTGGTCATGTGGCCGGCATGACTCGATGCCGAAGGCGCACGGAACGCTGTTCCCTTCCCACCAAAGGTGGTTCCTATTTTTCTACTTGCATTTTTTATGTGCTTTCGAACGGCTAGGTTGGCAGAAGCTGGGACAAGTCACGGGAGCTCACGCCGTTATGTGGCGCTAGGGATTCGAACCGCCGACTGTTCTGATCGACAAGCTCAGCGTCTTAGCCACTGAGCCACCACGTCCCTGTCCCTTGAAAACTTTACACATCTCCAAATCTCTTGATTGAATTTCGCATCAAGTATTAATAGTACTTTACAAGGCCTTAGTAAGGCCACACTTGGAATATGACTGCATTCAGTTTTGGTCGCCACGATGTAGAAAAGATGTGGAGACTCTAGAAAGAGTGCAAAGAAGAGCAACAAAGAGGATTAGGGGACTGGAGGCTAAAACATATGAAGAACAGTTGCAGGAACTGGGTAGGTCTAGTTTAATGAAGAGAAGGACTAGGGGAGACATGATAGCAGTCTTCCAATATCTCAGGGGCTGCCCCAAAGAAGAGGGAGTCAAGCTATTTTCCAAAGCACTTGAAGGCAGGACAAGAAGCAATGGGTGGAAACTAATCAAGGAGAGAAGCAACCTAGAACTAAGGAGAAATTTCCTAACGGTGACAATTAATCAGTGGAACAGAAGTTGCCTCCAGAAGTTGTGAATTCTCCAACACTGGAAGTCTTTAAGAAGAGACTGGATAGCTATTTATATGAAATGGTATATAGGCTATCCTGCTTGAGCAGGGGGTCAGACTAGAAGACCTCCAGGGTCCCTGTTATTTTATGTTCTTTGGCTGGGGCCAACACAGTTTTGTACCGACGCACCCAAAATTTTGCAATTTTTGTTTGCGGAGAAAAACCAGTCCTAGTTGAGCCATCCTGGAAAGACCTAGAGGGCTTCTGGACTCCAAACACCATCGATGATCAGGGATGATGGAGACCGGAGTCCAAGAGTTCCAGGAAAAGCAGAGATTCCTCACAGCCCTGGTGGGAATTGACCAAAGTCTTCTGAAGCCTGACATAAAACCATTAAAAGCAAGAGATACCGAAAGGTAAATTTAGCTAAACCTGTAAACCAAGAATGGGGGTGTGTAAAAATTTCTATGCTGTGTTTAACTGCACTGCCCTCATTTACTGATCAACCACAATCCTTCAGCTCCAGAGAAGGTGCTCAATCTATATACCCTTTGCCCACAGAAGTCGTTCCTGACTCTAGGGGGCGCTGCTCATCTCCGTTTCAAAGCCGAAGAGCCAGCGCTGTCCGAAGACGTCTCCGTGGTCATGTGGCCGGCATGACTCAACTCCCAAAGGCGCAAGGAACGCTGTGACCTTCCCACCAAAGGGGGTCCCTATTTTTCTACTTGCATTTTTACGTGCTAGGTTGGGCGAAGCGGGGACAAGTTAACGGGAGCTCACTCCGTTACGCGGCGCTAGGGATTCGAACCGCCGATCTCTCTGATCTACGAGCTCAGCGTCTTAGCCACTGAGCCTTTGGGGATCACCTTAGAAAGTCAGGAAGTGAGGGGAGCCTGATGTCAACCCCTAAAGCGTTTCCATGACTACTATCAACTTGAGAAGGGGGTGAAATGCCCCTTTGGGGATCGCTTTAGAAAGTCTTCCCCCCCCCCCCCTTTACTTTCAGTTACCGAAGAGGGAACGGGGAGTTTATCGGAGCAAACGTTATCCACCGTCACGATGAGAGCAAGTCAAAAAAAAAAAAAAAAAAAGTCAATTGGAAAAGCAGTATGGTCAAAGCGCTTTTTATTTTCAACAATTAGTGTTAACAAAATCCGGCACAAGGATAAAATATTAAAAGTTAAATAAGCATAGTTCAATCATCATCGCGACGCCCGAAACATTTCCTAAAGCTTCACAGGTCTTTAACCCAGTTGGCCAAGACAAAATAATAATAATTAGGATCTTGGACAATCAACTCATATTGCCCTAAGACGGAAACGATCCCGTTGAAAATCGGGGGGGATGGAAAGGAAAATCCGATCAGCTTTAGTTCCATTGCTGAGCTGGTTTCAAATCGGTTTAAAAATAGTTTCTATCCTCGGGCTGTCAAGGCTCTTAAACACAACCACACAATCACTCCATGCGGAAACGTATGACTAGTTTTTTGTTTTTCTTTGCTCCCCCCCCCCCCTAATTTCTTGCACAGGGATTATGCTTTATGCTATTTATATTGTTTGTATTTTTTGTCGTGGATTGCAGCAGCGAGGCGAAAACCAATTTCGTTGTGTTATATGTGATGTACAATGCCATGCGCTCCATGGCACAGGACCTAGTTACCTGCGGGATCGCATCCTGCCCCATACATCCCTACGACCAATCCGCTCGCACAGAGAGGGACTTCTCCGGGTGCCATCCACTAAACAGTGTCGGGGGGCGACACCCAGGAGCAGGGCCTTCTCTGTGATGGGCCCAGCCCTTTGGAATGACCTCCCCCTTGACATCAGGATTACCTCCGATCTCCGCTCCTTCCGTGTAAAGCTCAAGACCCACCTTTTTCAATTATCTGGCCTGGCTCAACCGTAGTTTCATCCTATTCCTCCTGACAGCCTTTTTCTTTAAATTCGTAATTTTTAATTTGGGGTATTTTAATTGCTATTTTATTACTATTATTGTAATAAATATTAAATACATACTATTACTGTATGTATTTAATGACTGTTACCTCCTCCGTATATGTGTATGCGTGTATGTGTATGTTTATATGTATATATGTATGTGCTTTTATTGTACGCCGCCCCGAGTCCCTTGTGGAGAGGGAGCGGCTAACAAATTAAATTTATGATTTATTATTATTTATTTATTAATAAAGTCTCGACTAGGCTGTTCCCGCTGCCCACTACAGGGTGAAATAAAACGGTTGGGCGAAGATGCGCAAGGAAAATAGAAAGAAAACCTGCAAAGATGGTTATTTCATTATTTCTTCGTCTTCAGCTCAGCTCCAAGAAGGGAAATTTAATTTAGATGCTCACATCTAAGACTCCGAGCCCAAGTAATCATCATAGCAGGGTTTGACCCTTTTTCAAGTTAAGTTATTCAGGAATGGGAAAAGAGCCAGAAATTCACATTTTTATAAGGGGTCCAGCTCTCTGAGCTGTTTTCTTGCAGACGTTTCATTGCCCAAAGTAGGTAACGCCATCAGTTGCGAGGGGAGTTTGGATAATGAAACATCTGGAAGTAAACAAGCAAGCCCAGAGGGAAATAATGACTCTTCATGTCAACCCTGAGCTACGAATCTCCTCCTTTTATTAGTATTATTTTTATGTCCCAGGTCCGAGCGGAGGAAATAAAACTCCATTTTGCTGGTGGGACCCGCTCAGAATTTGTCACGTTAAGAAATCAAAGCTTATTAAACTAAGTATAAAGATATCTGCTCCAGTTAAATATAAGTGGGTTATAATATCAGAGAATAAATAATCCTACATCCGCGATTCCCAAGATTTGTTTCGCCTATCTTCTTCGCAAGGACGGTTTTGTTTTCCTCTTTAAACCAAAGCAAAAGATTAAAAATCAACATTGGAGGAAGGATTGGGGAAAAAAAAACAAAAAACCACAAAGAAGAGAGAAAAAAAGCCTCCAGTCCCGGGAAGTTGCACTACAATTCCTATCGACCACTGCACTCCTGTGTGGGCAATTGATGGGAGCTGTAGTCCAACCCTGGGAAAAAGGCGGCGGAGAATTGCAAAACTCTTGAAGAGATGAAAAAGATATTAAAGGTATTAAAATGCACGAACACACAAACAAGGATTAAAAAATACGTCCTCGCTTCTTTAAAAACAAGCCAAGGTGAGTCAGGTTAACAAAAAAATGGATTTTGTTATATTTTCTTATTTTTTTTGCAAAAAACACCAGGTCTTCCCAGAAGTTAGGGAGGTCAGAAAAAGAGGGGAGAAGACCAATTATGCCTGGGCTTTTTTGCAAGCTGTCTTCCCTTGGTAGAAGCCCTTATCCAAGCGAAGTGCCCAAAGGCCACGTGTCAATTTAAGAAGTGGGAAAAAATAAAACACGAAAAAGAAAAAACACCGCATTCTTCAAACCAAAGCCAACCCCAACGACCCCGTGCAAACGTAAACGTACCCCATCTTTAGAACATGCAAAAGAGTGTCAATTCAAACCAGGTCCAATCCACTTTTAACTCCGAAGCCTCCAAGTCCGTTAAAATAATAATAAGCTTTTTTTTGCCCGAATTTCTGGGATGTTCATAGATTCCTCTACCCGTTGTTTGTTTTTATTCATTCATCGCTTCCCTTAAGGCAGGGATGGGGAACGTTTTCGGCACCGAGTGGCCAAACCGGAAAACACATTTCTGGAACTGCGGAAACTTGGAAGACCAGTTGGCCGGTATGCAGGCGAGCGGCACCTGGTCTTCGGGTTTCCAGTGCATGCATACAGGTGCACCTGGATGTTCGCGCATGCCGGAGTGCCAGAAACCCGAACATCAGCTGGCCGGCCTGTATGCATGCACCAGAAACCGGAAAAGCAGCTGGTAAATGGCATGCGTGCCCATAGAGAAGGCTCCTCGTGCCCCTCTCTGGCACCCATGCCATAACTCCGCCATCACAGCCTTAAGGGATTAAATTGCCTTCGACTTGCTTTCTCTACGTCATTTCTTTTTTGCTTTAAGCGAGACACCGCAGCTACCCTGGTCAAAAATCAACCTGGCTCTCAAGACTGAAATGGGATCTTCAAACGGATCTTCAACCATCCGTTTCTCTCCCCCCCCCCCCCCCCCCGTGGAAGTGAAAACAAGCCGGCCCGGATATGGCTCAACGAAGATGCCCCCCCCCTCCCCACTGGTAGCTGCCTAAGAGGAAGTGAGGAAGAGGAGGAGGGAGGAGGAAAAAAAGCGGAGATGGGAAGAGCGAAGATGAAGCCGCGGGGAGAAATTTGAAGGCGTTTCAGGCACTTCAACCCCCCCCACTCCACCCGCCCGCCAAAGTCACTGCCGAGGCTCTGACCTTCGGGGCCGAGGTTTCCACTGATCCCCGGGCTTCCGTGTGGCCACGGCGGCTGCGAATCCCACCAAGCAGCACAGGGAGGTGGTACTGAACTTGGCGGTCTCCACCCAGCTGGGGATGTCCACCTGCAGATACCTCTCTACCAAGTGGAAGCCCATCAGCAGCAGCCACAGGAAAGCAGCGAAGGCGTCGATACGTCGGAGTCTGGAAGGCAGAAAAGAGCGGGTTCAGTTTTCGGGATAACCTGAAGGAAGACACCCTTGCACAGGTGTGTGTGTGTGTGTGTGTTCTGAGCGAGGCTTCCCGAGAGCCTGAAGCAGACTCCTTGTCCCGACAAAAACCCCTTTTATTTCCCCTGGGAGGGGCCATTCATCGTCCACCTGTGGCCTTGCTCCCAAGTCGACCCCTTGTTCCTTAGCTGTTCCTTTCGTCTGGCAGCTCTGTGCATCTGCACACTGGGAACAGGCTCCAGCTGCTCTTCTGCCCCACTGATCTCCGACTCCGAAGGCAGCTGATAACTGTCAGACGGCTCTGGCCCTCTCTCTGCCTCCAACACAGAGCCCTCATCAGAGCCTTCCCCAGACTCCAGGACTGGCCCATGTTCCTCTCCAACCTCCTCACTGTCCGAATCTGTTGCCAGCTTTAAGGCGGGCCACAACACTGTGTCTGTGTGGGTGTTGAGGACAGGCGGAGTTAATCCTCGATTGACAACAATCTGCTTAACAACTGTTCGGAGTTAGGACGGCACTGAAAAAATTATTTGCAGCCAGTCCTCGCATTTACGACTGATGCATTCCAAGAAGAACCCCCAAAATGGAAGAATTCTACCGTTTTACCTTCGGCTAATCCCCCTTCCAAACCTCTAGATCAGGGGTACCAAACTCAAGGTCCTGGTGTCAGGATAGGAAGTCATCTTTTAAATTTGGGACTTCAGGCCTGCCACATTTTCTACTGTGGGGAAATGGGAGGGGGATTATATGGAGTATGGGACATATATAGTCAAAATAACATTCCTTTCTCAGAGAGTCAAGGACATATTGCCCTGCAGCTACGATGAGGTGACTGGGAGGCATCTCCAGTTTTGGACAGCGCCTGATTGGGCCATGGGACGGACTTGTGGGTGCTGGGCAGGGGTCTTGGACTTTCACTTGGGTGGGGAAAACCTGGAAGCTTTCAGATTCGGGTTTTCCCAGATGTGCCAATAGGACATCTCTAATGAAATGGAACTTTGAGGAAACTCAAGCCTCGGAGTCTTCCTTCATTGGGGGTGTCACTTGGAACCCTGGGGTGCTTAGATCTGACCTGCACACCCTGTTTTGGCCGGTGGGGTGCTGCAGGAGGCCTCCGTCTTGTCTCCCCGCTGGCCCATGGACGAGAACTACAGGCCCTTGATGAAATCCAGTTTGACACCCTGCTGTAGAGCTTTAATGAACAACTGTTTTCCTCCCACCCACCCCCTTTCTTTTCTCCTCATCCCTTGCATGCTGTCGTCTCCAGATTATACCTTTCC
Source organism: Natrix helvetica (assembly GCF_964273705.1). Classification (NCBI taxonomy): domain Eukaryota; kingdom Metazoa; phylum Chordata; class Lepidosauria; order Squamata; family Natricidae; genus Natrix; species Natrix helvetica. Next base: position 147,085,967 of record NC_138551.1, read on the forward strand.
AAAGAAAAGACTGCCTGTGTTGACCGCTCATTGGCTGGAAGCGTTGTAAATTTAACCTTCTCCGCGGCTCAATTTTTCGCATATCTACACGAGCGTCTAAGGTTCAAGGGTTTTGCCGCGTGCTGCAATTCTGCTTGGGAAACGCCGGTCGGCTCCAGTGGATAGGGCTTTCGGTTAGGACAGGTAGAGGAAAAAGGACGCTGCGCTAGGAGGAGACTCTATGGTGAGGGAACCAGACTTCCGGGCGGCCCCACAATTGATAGGGCTTTCGGTTAGGTAGAGGAAAAAGGATGCCATGCTAGGAGGAGACTCTATGGTGAGGGAATCGGACTTCCGGTCGGCTCCACAATTGATAGGGCTTTCGGTTAGGACAGATAGAGGAAAAAGGACGCTGCGCTAGGAGGAGACTCTATGGTAGGGGAACCGGACTTCTGGTCGGCTCCAGAATTGAACGGGGTGGGAGGATTGGGCTTCCAGTTAGGACCTTTGTCTCCCAGACCCCTGCCCTGGGAGATATAAGCGCCCCTACAACAAGGAGGGTGATCGAGAGTTTGCATCGCAATTGCGGGCCCTTGGCTTCCTCCGTCTCCCAAAGTCCTTCACGCAGACCGCCCCCATCGTACCTGATCCGTCCTGCCAGCAACATAGCCAGGATGCAAGTGAACAGCCCCAGGACGACCACGGCTGTTTGATGGTTCTTCCCGTAGATCCAGGCGGTTTCCAGCATCTCCATGGCTCGCGCTGAGAGAGACTGGATCGCCTCCTGCCAGTCCATCGATTCCAGGAGGGAGCCGTTACGGGGCAGGATCACCGGCGGGGGTGTCCCGGTCTTGTTCCTTGACAGACCTGGGCTTGGCGGAAGCGGCGATGTTGCAGAACCCGAGAAAAGCAGGTCTCCTGACCCGAAGAGCGCCATCACCACAAGAGTGGCGCAACTGAGGAAGGCTAGAATTCTCAGCAGGATCACTCGCAGTGGGGTGGTATTGCTCGCGGAAGCCGAAGCGTAAAAGCTCTACGAGGGAAAAATGAAACTTCAGACAACACAGTTCTGGTGTACATTTTCAGAAATAAAACAACCATTTGACCAGGATGTCTCCTGCCTTGAGCAGGGGCTGGACTAGAAGACATCTGAGGTCCCTTTCAGCCCTAGGAGTCTATGTTCCATCTTGGCGTGACCAATTTCTGGGAAACGTTTAAAGAGAACTGGACAGAAGAAAGGACCTCCCTCTCATCATCATCATCATCATTTAATGACCCCATCATCCCTTGTGGGGTGGACTCTGGGCAACTGAATGAAGATGAGTGTTTTTATGGCCAGATGCCCTTCTTGTTGCCAATGAGGAGTTTTGTTCAGCAGATATATTCTCATTGTGCCCAGAGAGACAAAACTCTGTCTCTACCTAGGATCAAACTTACAGCCTCCTGATTATCAGGAGAGAGCTCTACCTCTAGGCCACCACACCTCCCTCCCTCTTTCTCTCTTTCTCCCTCCCACTCTAAAAAAAGGGGTTCAACCTTTTCTCTGCACCAAATCAAGGGGGACGGGTGCTTTGCGGTCCTGGAAGACGGCGCCGAGATGGGAGGTCACCTCTTCCTACCTGCATGTAAGTCTTGTCGCTTTTCCGGTTGTTGAAATGGTGCCGGAGGAGGAGAGCTCGAAGCTGGCGGTTTTGATACTTGATATAATATTCGACGGCGGCTTGGCAGGGCCGGCAGAGTTTATAGGTCTGCTCCAAGTGGTGTTTATATACTTCGATTTCTTCGTCGTATTTGCCCTGCCCCAAAAGAGAGAAATCAGAATTAAAAATTTGATACGTGTAGTGTCCTGTCGGCCGCCGGGCCCTCCAGCAGCTGAATCGGAGGTCGAAGAGGCGTGGGAGACAGGGTCAGAATCGAGGGAATGGAGAGAGAGAAGGGGGGGAGAGTGAGAGTGAGACGGAGGCGGAGCCTGGGCCGTCCGTCAGCCCTCAGGTGGAGTGTCCACAGCCCCCAGGTCTGGAGGTGACTGATGAGGAAGAGGAGGAACAGCAAGGAATAACAACAAAGGAACAACAAAGAGAGGAGTGGAAATCTATGGGCCGGTCCTTGGGACAGAAGAGCCATCGCTGCTAGTGAAGGCCCACCCTAGCTCTGAGGATAAAAGGCAGGGGCGGAGATGAATAGATGTGGCAGACAACTATTCATCTTCCGGCCAGACGGACTTGTTAGCCTGCCGTGAGAGAGAAACTTTTTGCCAGGGCTGCCGGCGCCTAATAAAGGAATCTTTAAGTTCACTTCAGAGGGTTTGTTGTGTTTGGGGAGCTGGGTCAGAACAGATAGGTTGTCAGGTTTCCGAAAGATGCCCTAATTCATTCATGAGCCTCGAGCCAAGTTTCAAAAGAAATCCAGTGCTTTATGAGGAACGCCATTTCGGCAAATCCCCCACTGCAGTCAAATCTGACCTCATTTAAATTATGGCTGAACTTTGCCCCTGTTTCCTCTCCCCCCCCTTCAGTCTGTGTCATAAATCACATTCTCCAATGAGGTGCACACCTCACAAGCCTGCTGTAGTAATCTGACTCTAGATCCAACTCTAGCCAAAGGTATGCGTGGAGTGCGCTGCCCCCCTTTCTTCACGATGGCAACTTGATAACAGACACGCAAATGCTGAGTTGACACAGGGTCCGTTTAGGAGACCAGTAATGGCTATCATGGCAGGTGGATGAACAACTACAGAGCAAATTCAGTTACACTAAGCCCTCTTTAGTACCTATGTACAGGTAGTCCTCGACTTACAACAGTTCATTTAATGACCGCTCAAAATTACAACTGCATTGGAAAAAAGTGACTTAAGTGACTTCCAAATTTACAACCGTAGCAGCATCCCCATGCCCACGTGATCAAAATTCCAATGCTTGGCAATTGGTTCGTATTTATGACGGCCGCAATGTCCCGGGGTCACGTGACCCGACATGCAAAGTCCATGGGGAAATCCGGATTCACTTAACAACCATGTTACTAATTGAATGGGCAAGGATTCATTGGGCAAGAAGGGATATCGTAAAACGGGGTGAAACCCATTTAACGAGTGTTTCACTTAGCAGCGTAAATTTCGGGCTCAATGATGGTCGTAACACGAGGACTACCTGTGTTGTTTTCTTAGGCACCTGGAACGGGCAACTGTGTAGGGAGACAGCAGGGAAGTCCGTCAAAAAAGTAGCGGTACAGAAAAGGGGCACGAGCCCTGTTTTTATGCTTTTGGAACAGGTCAGGCTAGGAGTGAAGAATGTACCCATTTTACAGACGAGCAAGACTGAGACCGGGGGCAAAACCAGCCAGGGGAAGGGATTTTCGTTCGCTGTCCCACCGGGGGTGGTGGTGAAGGGGGGGCTTACCTCCTCTCGTGGGGTGAAGGACGCCAGTTGCTTGATCTTCACGGTCTGGTGGTTGTTACACTTCTTACAAAGAAGAACTTGGCTGCTGACCCACTGTTGAGGCTTGGTGGGGTCGTAAAAGGCCCCCGCCCCAGAAACGACATGATTTAGATTCTCCATGTACTGAGCTGGGATTGGCTTGTTGTAATCTCCATTCTAAGCGGGACGAAAAAAAGAAAAAAAGAAAGGACGATTCTAACCAATCAGTTTTCATCGCCTTCAAAACCTCCACACCTGTGATGGTGAACCTATGGCCATACGCCTTGCCTGTTTGTTTTCCAGGTTTCTGGCATGCATGCGCGCACGACAATCAGCTGTCCTTCGCGTACGTGACAGAGCCAAAAAATGGTGCGCAAGCGCGCCGGCCAGCTGATCGTCGGCCACGCAGTCGCGCTAGGATCCAGAAGTTCGGCTTTTTTGGAGCGCAGCCCTGGCGAGCGTGCGTCCATGCGCGTGATGTTTCTGTACCTTTTAAGAACAAATGCCAGGGCAGATCATTTTTTTAAAAATGAATTTTAAAAATTTAAATCGGATTTTTAAAAAAACTTAAAATCGGATTTTTAAAAAATCAAATTTATTTCAATAAAATGCTTTTGGAATTTAAAAAAAATCTATCTAAAGATAGTTTTCTATTTAAGATACATTAATAATTTTGTTTACTCGGCGTGGAACGGAGCTTGGTTATATAGCACGAGGCTGGGGATATTCTGCAGTATTTAAATTTTGGGTAAACTCCTTCGATGAATCCAAGCTGTGCCAGCTGAGATAACATGCAATGCGTTGATGCATTCATACAATTTCACAGTAAGAGACAAATCATAAAAGAAAGTTCAGGAATATTGCTTTATCCCGTTATTTTGCAAATCTACGAACACTACAAACTGTATGATTGTTTAAAGAGAAATGCATCTGTATCACCAGGCTCTAAATGTTGAAGTTGATGATAAAAAATTTAGTTAATTTTTGGTGATTAATAAGTAGGAATAGTTGCTTTTACTAGTTAATATTTTCATTTCAATATTATTATGGTAGTTAATTACTGGTTAACGAATAAACATTTAAGAACAATCTAAAACAATCTACAAAATTGTTGTAGATTGTTCTTAAATGTTTATTCGTTAACCAGTAATTAACTACCATAATAATATTGAAATGATAATATTAACTAGTAGAAGCAACTTGGATATAAATTGCAAATTGGGATCTGGGAAAAAGATTTATACATTTTGTTAACAAATTTTTGTTTAGATTTTGTTATAAAGGTGTAATCTTCTTTGGGTTGATGAGAGGAGATGTGACATAAATAGTAAATAATTTTTAGCTAACTACAATAATAACAAGGAAATGTTAATGGATAATGTTTAATGATATCTACGTGTGTTGGTATTGGTAAAAGCAAATTAGATACAAGCTCAAAATAGTGAGTTGGGAAGGGGGGAAAGGGGGGGAAATGCTTAGATATTTTATCAATTGATTTTTTTTTCCAGAATATGTTATAAAGGTATGTTATTGGAGGTTTATTGAAATTGCTAATGAATGCCAGTAGGTGGTTGTGTCTTTAAACACAAATGATTTCAGATAAAAGCACGTTTAAATAATTCGAGTTAAATGAGAATGGTGGTACATTGATAGTAAAATACATAGAGATTTTTGATTTCAAATGTACAATTCAATATGAATGAAGTATAAGTAATGATTGCGGTAGAAACGCACGAAATTTATTTGTAACCAATCGACACGCTTTCTACATGAATGAAGATGTAATGAAAGATGATTCTTTTTTTGTGTTTTTGTTTAATTAAAACAATAAAAAAAATTTCAAAAATAAATACATGCGAGGAGGGAGGGCAAGTAGTAAAAATGAAAGTGAAACCTTCTAAGCAGCTTATAAATATAATATTAAGGAGCACCTGTCATTTCAGATCCATCATGGCAGCGGCTGTTAGCGGGCATCCACTTAGCTGCCGCCTGCCACATCCCTTGTTGTGTCTCTGCCGCATCACCAGCCGCCCATTAAAGCGAAAGGGACGGTCGGTGAGTCAACAGCGGGCAGAGGAGGAGCGGCTGCGGGACAGAGCTGAGAGTTGCTCTTTATAAATTACCATTGAAATCGAGTGGATTTAAATCAAGCCTTTTTATTAGTGATTTAAATTGTGATTTACGTTGACTTGATTTCAATCAAATCCACTGTACAAATTTGCAAGCAAGGACTGCCCTGTTCATCACTGGAACTTTTGTAAAATGTAGCTTCTCCAAGGCTCAATTTTAGCTTCTCTGCACCAATATCTAGGGTTCAAATCTTTGTTGTCGCTAGCTTTGGGAGGCATTGAGGCCAAAATGCACGATTAATTAAACATCCCTAAATACACAGCTATTAGGGACGCTCAGTGGCTAAGACGCTGAGCTTGTCGATCAGAAAGGTTGGCAGTTCGGCGGTTCGAATCCCTAGCGCCACGTAACGGAGTGAGCTCCTGTGACTTGTCCCAGCTTCTGCCAACCTGGCACATTAAAAAATGCAAGTAGAAAAATAGGAACTACCTTTGGTGGGAAGGTAACAGCGTTCCGTGCGACTTCGGCGTTTAGTTATGCCGGCCACATGACCACCGAGACGTCTTCGGACTGCGCTGGCTCTTCAGCTTTGAAAAAGAGATGAACGCCGCCCCCTAGAGTTGGGAACGACTAGCACATACGTGCGAGGGGAACCTTTGCCTTTACCTTGGCAGACATTTGTCCCTGCAAAGGGACGGAAGGTGGAATTTCTCCTGGATAAATAATTCGGAGATCCACAGTTGCAAAAATCTTGAATTTTGTTTTACTTCCAAGAGCAGAGAGACCTTTAAATACACAGCTACGATTTTGCTTGAATTGGGGTCAGGAAGTGTCCCCCGCATTTCATCAAACCTTTTCAACTAATCAGGGTCAATATGAATATGCACGTTTGCTTCAAAGGTATTCATTTTATAGCTAGGGGAGGTTTCATATTAATTAATTGATCTCCTTTCTTTCTATGGCATTTAGGATTCGATCTTATTCACAACAGGGCAAAATTAGTACACGTCTTCTGGCTTTGTCAAATCAAACTAATTTAGATTCATTAAAACTCTTTTTAACGTTGCGAAGGGGCAGAAATGTTGATGGGCGCAGACACCAACCCGCTGGGACCCCCAATGGGGACCGCCCCACCCGGAGCAATGCCAGTCCCACCTCTTCAAATCCGTTGTACTGCTCACAATTCGGACAATCCCAGCAATTGCGATTTCCATACGGTACCACCGTGTCCTGGTTACAAAACCAACAATTGACCGTCGTGTGGGTGGGCTTCGGCCTGTGGGTTGGGGTGGGGGAGCAGGAAGGAGAAATCGAGAGCTATTAAAAAAAAATAAGATAGAGGGACAGTCGGTCCTCAACTCTGAAGTTAGATAATTCTTACCCCGTTTCCCGGAAAATAAGACCTCTCCATATAATAAGCCCAATCGGGCTTTTGAGCGCATGCGCTAAAATAAGCCCTCTCCGAAAATATTGTAACACAGCAGCAGCCAATGAGGTGACCACGTTCGCCGCCTCCTGCGCCTCATAAATAAGAAGACCTCCCCGAAAATAAGGCCAAGCGCTTATTTCGGGGTGTCAAAAGAAAATAAGACCCTGTCACCTCAAAATATAACCCCCCTCAAAAATAAGACCTCCCCGAAAATAAGGCCAAGCGCTTATTTTGGGGTGTCAAAAGAAAATAAGACCCTGTCACCTCAAAATATAATCACCTCAAAATATAACCCACCTCAAAAATAAGAAGACCTCCCCAAAAATAAGGCCAAGCGCTTATTTCGGGGGTCAAAAGAAAATAAGGCCCTGTCACCTCAAAATATAATCACCTCAAAATATAACCCACCTCAAAAATAAGAAGACCTCCCCGAAAATAAGGCCAAGCACTTAATTCAGGGTGTCAAAACAAAATAAGACCCTGTCACCTCAAAATGTAATCACCTCAAATTATAACCCACCTCAAAAATAAGAAGACCTCCCCAAAAATAAGGCCAAGCGCTTATTTCGGGGTGTCAAAAGAAAATAAGACCCTGTCACCTCAAAATGTAATCACCTCAAAATATAACCCACTTCAAAAATAAGAAGACCTCCCTGAAAATAAGGCCAAGTGCTTATTTCGGGGTGTCAAAAGAAAATAAGACCTTGTCATATTTTGGGAGAAATATGGTACTGTATTTTTCGGATTATAAGATGCACCTGACTATAAAACGCACCTAAATTTAGAAGAGGGGGGAAAAAGGGTTTTGGCCTCCATGCACTGCATTTCCAGCCTTTTTTCCAGCTCTTTTCCAGCCTTTCTTCTACCTGTTTTTTGAGGTTTTGGGGGGGCTGTTTTCGAGGCTTTTTTTTGGGCTGTTTTCAAGGCTTTTTTTCAGGCCGTTAAAAAAAAAAAAAGCCCGAAAAAAGCGTCCAAAACGGGCCAAAAAAAGCCTCAAGAAATGGCCCAGAAAATGCCTCAAAAATGGTCTGACTAAAGCCTAGAAAACAGGCCAAAAAAAGCCTGAAAAACAGCCAACAAAAGCCTAGAAAATGGGCCCAAAAGGGCCTGAAAATGGGGCGTGCAGAGGCCAAAAAATGGCCGGCGGGTGGGCCGGGTTTCGGCAATATTTGGTCGATAAGACGCACAGACGTTTTCACCCCCTTTTGGGAGACAAAAAGGTGCGTCTTATAGTCCAAAAATACAGTAGTTGTTTCTCCAGCTTCACATCCATATTTTAAATCACAATTTTTGCACGATCCTTCTGTTGGGGTGGGGGTCTCCCAAGAAGAGCCCAATCCTTATTTTGTTCAAACCCCCCCCCCTTTAAACTGGACTCCACTTTAACCTATGGGACCCATCGCCCACCAAAAGTTGAACTTTTTGCTCCAAAAATGGCACAAAGGCATTTTGGAAGACCCGTTAGGCTGGAGATGATGGAGAGAAGCCATGTGCTGGTTGCCTAGCAACCTTGCCACTTCCTGCCTGCTTCAGAAGAAGCCATGGGTTGTTTTTTTTTACTGGTTGCCTAGTAACCCTACCACTTCCTGCCTGCTTCTTCAGAAGGGGTTTCCGTTGCCTGGCAACGGAAGCATCTTAGAGTCACCTAGCAACGGTGTCACTAGGCTGCTCCAACAGGCAGCACCCCTCCCCACCCAAATATAGAACCCCCTCTTGGATGGGAAGAAGTTTTTCTTCCCACTTTCTGCCCCAAAGCATAAAATAAAATAAAATAAAAATAATAATAACAGGAAGCCATATTCCCCCTTTCTGGATTAGACTGAGGGAGAAGACAAAAAGAGTGATGTCTGGGGAGGGAACAACCCCCCCCCCCAAATAAAAATCTAGTATGAACACTTGTGCATCGCATGTGACCAGCTGCTAGGACTAATTAAATAGAGGGGAGGGGGATGTGGCATCCCAATCCCCCCCCCCCTGAAAATTGCAGAACTGGCATTCAGCTATGGGGAAGCCTATTTCCCTAGAGACCGGGATTGGATGTCAGCACCTGTTGGACGTCTGCCTAACAGGCGGCAGCAAATGGCAGAGAGGAGAGATTCCACAAGCATCTGGACACCTGTTCCCATGTGGCTCTGCCCCAGGGGTGCAGCTGCTGGGGTAAAGACCCCCCCACTTCCCCAGGGGGTGTCTCCTGCTTCCTTGATGATCCCCAACAGGCTTTCATAGTATTTATAAAGCCTCTGTTCTCTAGCTTGGCTGCTTTGTGAAAGCAGGGGACTACAAAACCCTTAGTGCTTGGGGTTGAGAATCAAGGGATTTGCAGAGGAAGGCTACCACAGAAGAGCTACATCCTAAAAAGTGTTTTTTTAAAAATAAAAAACACCCACTTGCTTTAAAAACCAATCTAAACTTTTCATCAACTTTCCATTAAATGGACAAAATCCATGCTAATTTTTTAAAAATTATAAATAGAAAGAGCAACATATTCAATATCCATAAAGACAGTGTGTTGTATGGTTACAGTACCTTGAACAAATACTCCACATCATAATAGTGATATTCTCTAGCACTAATCTTAAAGTAACAGTGCTTTTCCTTAATAATATTAATATATTCATTATTCATACTGGAATTAACTTACAGCTTGCAGTAATCAACCGTGATGATAAAATTAATCTTTCTCTTATAGTTTTAAAAGTTCTAACTTCTGCTTCTCTTATTTAACCAACAATGGAACAAATCCCATATCTCAAAATATTCAGTGTCTTCCTTTTCTTTAATTTCAAGAGTTATTCTAAGATTCTAAAAAATTCTAAAAGATTCTAAAAATCCAAGCTATTTTTCCTTAGGATGTTGCTCATCAGACTTTAAAAGTTTTTTTTTAAAGACCCCTTTTCTTTCTCTTTGGAGAAAAACAAACCAATCCCAGCCAATTCCTATTTTGAAAATAAATTTTATTTTTTTAGCAACAGCGGATTCAGTTAGGGAAACTGTCAAATAATTTCTTTCTTTTTTTATTTTTTAAACATACAAAAATTCCAGTTTCAATTGAAGAGTGTGTTGCTTGGGTAAAAATCACTTTAGGAAATAATAAATCAAAGTGTTTGCAACAATATTCATTACATTAGTATCAATTATATGAATTTTAATAACAGTAGTAATCTAACAATTTATTTAACCAAGTTAACCTATCTTCATTATATCACTGATACTTCAAGTCAAGTAATTTCTTTAAGGGTTAAATGAGCCAGTTGAGGATTATTTCATATTAGGCTGTTAGCTTGTCAGAAATACTTTTTCCCAACCCCATCAATAAAAAAATAACATGTAAATATTAAAATAACTTTAAATGTCTCCTGAGAACACCTTGGCTGCATGTTTGAAATGTACTTCTATTTTCTACATATGGTAAGTGCTTCTTCCCAACTTTTTTAAAAATAAATTTTTATTTTATTTTAATATTAAACAGTGTGCCGTCTGGGTACAAATATTTTGTGCAATAGCAGTTAAAATCTACAATCATATGCGTTATTTAATCTATTCCTAGCTTAACACCAATACTTTAAATGTCTAATACTATAACAATCCTCTTCTTGATTTATTTAACTCTATTTAACTACGTTGACTCTGAATCTATTTTCTATATTTTAAACATCTACTTTTACTTCTAATTCTTATATTTATTCTCTAAACATTGATAAAACGATTCCCCTATCGTATAATAATCAGTTCGTTCTTTTTCTTTAATTGCCAGTGTTAATCTGTTCATTTCGGCACATTCTAATATTTTCCTAATCACATTCTCTGTGTTTCTTCCCAACTTTTAAACTGCAAATACAGAAAATAAAGGATCCTATCAAAGGTCAATGCATTTCCTTTTTATTGGACCCAATAAAACACATGAGAAATAATAGACAGATGAGCTGTCTTTTGAATAAGCATAAACAGCCATAGATGAATTAGTCTTTTTTCCAAGCTAAGCCCTGTCCGTTGATTCCTCGCTTCTCGGTTCTTTAAAAAGTAGAACCAAAATGTTATTAATTCTTTGCAGTACGCTAACGAACTGGGTATTTGATAGACAGGTGTCTCAGAAATAGCCAATTGTTCCTGAAAGAATTTTTGGCAGTATCTCTGTACGACTGCCTGTCCTATCCTGACTAACCAACTGCTAATATAAACTGGAAATCCCTCAACTTCTGCTTGCAAGTATTCCTTGCCTTAACAACCACAACCGAGCTCAAAATTTCCATTGCTGAGCAGGACAGTTGTTAAGTGAGATTTGCCCCATTTTATGGCCTTTCTTGCTTGCTGCGGTTAAGTAAGCAACCAGAACAGAGCTGGAAGGGACCTTAGAGGTCTTCTAGTCCAGCCTGCTGCTCAAGCAGGAGACCCTGCACCATTTCAGGCGGGTGGCTGTCCAGTCCCTTCTTCAAAACCTCCAGTGATGGAAGCACCCACAACTTCTGGTGGCAAGCTGTTCCACAGGTTAATTGTCCTCTCTTGTTAGGAAGCTTCTTCTTAATTCCAGATTTCTTTTCTCCTTGATTATTTCCATCCATTGTTTCTTGTCCTGCCTTCTGATGCTGTGGTAAACAAGTCCATCCTCCTCTTCTTTGTGGCAGCCTCTAAAATACCATGTTACCCCTAGTCCTTCTTTTCTCTAGATTGGGCAAACTCAATTCCTGCAACCGTTCTATGTTTTTGTCTGTCTTCAATCTTCTTAGTCGCTCTTCTCTGCACTTTTTCCAGTCTCCACATTTTTTTTTTTGTCTAATCTGGTGACCAAAACTGGGTGCAGAATTCCAGGTGTGGAATTCTTACTAAGGCTTTATAAAATGGTACCAATACATCCCGTGATTTTGATTCTACGCCTGTTTGTACAGGCAAGGATTGTGTACCACTTTATAAGGCCGCACTTGGAAAAGATGTGGAGACTCTAGGAAGAGTGCAGAGAAGAGCAACAAAGAGGATGAGGGGACTGGAGGCTAAAACATATGAAGAACGGTTGCAGGAACTGGGTAGGTCTAGTTTGATGAAAAGAAGGACTAGGGGAGACATGATAGCAGTCTTCCAATATCTCAGGGGTTGCCACAAAGAAGAGGGAATCAAACTATTCTCCAAGGCACCTGAGGGTAGAACAAGCAGCGATGGGTGGAAACTAATCAAGGAGAGAAGCAACTTAGAACTGAGGAGGAATTTCCTGACAGTGAGAATAATTAATCAGTGGAACAGAAGTTGCCTCCAGAAGTTGTGAATGCTCCAATACTGGAAGTCTTTAAGAAGATGCTGGATAGCCATTTGTCTGACGTGGTGTAGGGTCTCCTGCCTAAGCATGGGGTTGGACTAGAAGACCTCCAAGGTCCCTTCCAACTCTATTCTATTCTGTATGAACATTTTTGGCTGCCGCTGCACATGGCTAGCTCATGTTTAATTGATTCTCCCTCTCACAATTACTGTTGGTGAGCTGTTTTCGCCTTGCAGTTGTTAAATCCATCGCATAGCTGTTCCATGAATAGGTTTGCCAGAAAATTGCAAAGCGCAACCGTCATTAACTACTTGGAAGTTAAATGTGCAGATTTTGATCTCATGACCAAGGGGACGCTACAGCTGTTATGTGTGTGAAAAATGGTCTTAAGTCACTTTTTTTCAGTGTTGTTGTAACCTTTGAATGGACACTAAATGGATACCCCAGGACTACCCCATTTTCTAAAACGGAGGTAGATCCAAACCCGTGTAGCACAAGCACAGTACCCTCGGAGGTTAACCGTTGCACCCCTGTATTTCCAGTTCATGGAGAAATCCATAGCAGTGGTAACCTATGGCCTTAGTGCAAAAGGACGTTTTTATTTTTTTTTAAGGTTCCTATCCAAAACCAATTAAATTTGGTTTTGTATTATTTGTTGTTTTCGGAAGGGTGCAGAAAAAGGACATCTCTCATTTAGAAATTTAATTTGTCTGAAGCAGTGTATTGTTTCCTGCCTAAGCAGGGGGTTGGACTAGAAGACCTCCAAGGTCCCTTCCAACTCTTGTTATTCTGTTGTGGTTAGTGGCAAAGTTGCATCCAACCCATTGCGACCCCGTGGACAACGTTCCTCCAGACCTTCCTGTCCTCTACCATCCTCTGGAGTCCATTTAAGCTCACGCAGACTGCTTTGGTGACTCCATCCAGCCACCTCCTTCTCTGTCGTTCCCTTTTTCTTTTGCCCTCCATCGTTCCCAGCATGAGGCTCTTCTCCAGGGAGTCCTTCTTCCTTCTCATTAGGTGGACAAAGTATCTGAGTTTCCTCTTCAGGATCTGGGCTTCTAAAGAGCAGTCAGGGTTGATCTCCTCTAGGACTGACCGACAGAATTACAGGTGAAACTCGAAAAATTAGAATATCGCGCAAAAGTTCATTTATTTCAGTAATGCAGCTTAAAAGGTGAAACTAATATACAAGATAAGACTCATTACATTACATAATTGGTTCAATGTCCATGGGATTACTGTGCTTGATTGGCCTCTCCATTCTTCCTCCATACTCTGGGTCCTTGGTTTCCAAATGAGATGCAAAACTTTTGCACGATATTCTAATTTTTGGGTTTCACCTGTATACACAATATTTTTCTTCTCCTTCCTAAATAGGCTTGATAGAGGTGCTTGATATTGTGACCAGGGAGTTGGTGGCAAAAGGACCCATAATCCACAGCAGCTCCCTCCTGTTTTGGCTATATCTCCCTTAATTTCCCTGCAGTGGGGCCAGGGTTTTTTCAGGCTGGAAGAAGTGGCCTTCAGCCTAAGGCAGGGGTGTCCAAACTTGGGAACTTTAAGACTTGTGGACTTCAACTCCCAGAATTCCCCAGCCAGGAGTTGAAGTCCACAAGTCTTAAAGTTCCCAAGTTTGGACACCCCTGGCCTAAGGGCTTAGCAGCTGTTGGGTTAAGAAGACAAGCATGTCTGGAAACCAACCAGCTCATGTGGGTCTACATTGGGCTTATTTGTGGATGTTGGTTAGTTCTTCTAAAGAGGAGGGGGCCTATGGTGGAGCAAGGAAGGAGGGGTGAATCTCATGACCCCAATGGATAATTCCTGTCTTCTACTGGAGTCCATTTAAGCTCACACCGGCTGCTTCAGTGACTCCATCCAGCCACTTCATTCTCTGCCGTCCCCTTCTTCTTTTTCCCTCCATTGTCCCTAGCATTGGGCTCTTCTCCAGGGAGTCCTTCTTCCTTCTCATTAGGTGGCCAAAGGATTTGGGTTTCCTCTTCAGGATCTGGCTTTCTAAACAGCAGTCAGGGTTGATCTCCTCTAGGACTGACCAGTTGGATGGCCTTGCAGTCCAAGAGACTCAATGCAGGAGTTTTCTCCAGCACCAGAGTTCAAAGGCCTCCATTCTTTGGCGCTCAGCCTTCCGTATGGTCCAGTTTTCACAGCCATCCGTTGCAACTGGGAAAACCATAGCTTTAACTATATGCATTTTTGTTGGCAGGGGGTTGTCTCTGCTTTTTAGGATGCTGTCTAGATTTGCCATCGCTTTCCTCCCCAGGAGCAAGCGTCTTAATTTCTTGGTTGCAGTCCCCATCAGCGGTGACCTTGGAGCTCAATTCTAATTGCCCAATTTCAGGCTAATGGATAAGAAACAAAAATGCTTCTATAGGGGGAGGGGGGGGGAAACCTTATTTGAAATCCAGCATTTATCACATGCCAAAGAGATAGCGTCAGCCTTGAGTTTGGCTTAACTCTTTCACAAAAATTGCTTCCCTGCCCATCCCCCAAATCTTCTCCCTTCTGAACTGACCATTTTTTTGTTCCTCAAGCTAGAAAAATACTAATATTTTCCCGCAGGCCATATTTTTCCCCGTAAACTCCATCTTTGGTTGTTTTAAGCCACAGATCTTGGCTCTGCTCAATGTTTTAATATTCTCTAGTGAAAATTCAGCACAGGTTCTCTGGTTATGCCAGATTCCAGATTCCAACTAGCTACCACCGGTCGGCCGTACCACCCAGAACACTGCATTGTTCCCAGCCAAGCGGGTTAGGGATGATGGGTCCTCTGATACTTAAGAGGAAGAAATATGTCACGTCTCTGGGTCCTTTTTTAATATATGAAAACTGCTGAATAAATATTCGAAGGACTTTTGGCTGTTCAACCCTCTTGTAAAAATAAATGGAGTTTTCCCCCCTCTTTAAAAACCTCTAATCACTTAAAAAACCCGAATAACATTCAGAGCAAAAACATTAGCATTATTTCAATATTTTAATAATACACCGTATGATTATTTTAAAATATTAGATCTAATACAAGTTCATTTAGTGACCGTTCAAAGTTATAACGGCGCTGAAAAAAAGTGACTTATGACCATTTTTCACCCTTATGAGCGTTGCACATCTCCTCCATTGGTCACGAGATCAAAATTCAGACGCTGGGCAAGTGACTCATATTTATGACGGTTGCAGCGTCCCGGGGTCACGTGACTCCTTTTTGCGACCTTCTGACAAAGCCCATGGGAAAACTGGATTCACTTAACAACCGGGTGATTCACTTAGCAACTGCAGTGATTCACTTAACAGCTGCGGCAAGAAAGTTCGTAAAACAGGGCAAAACTTGGTTAACAAATGTTTCACTTAGCAACAGAAATGTTCGGCTCAATTGCGGTCATAAGTCGAGGAGTACTGCAACTGCTTTTGCGTAACCGGATAAAGCTCGGGTCTGCCTTTAGTGTGTCTTGTTTAGTGTGATATGTCAATCCAATACACTATATATAGTATTTATACTTAACTCAAGTAACTTCATTCAGATTTTTGCCAGCAGATTTTGCCCATCTGTTTACCCTACTGCCCTTGGATTTCCCTGTGGTCTCCTATCCCAAACACCCGACGTGACCTCTAAAGACCCAGCTTCAATAAAACAAAATCTGTAGCAAAGTTGTGTAGCATTGCCTTCCCACATGAACACTCTCACATTAACATCTGCTTCTTCAGGAATCTGGTTTCCGGCAAGTTGTGGCCGTTTGGTTACCCCCAAACCAGACTGGACGGCACAGTTCAAAATTCTGATTTTCCTTACAAATATTACCCCACCCCCCACAAGGCAGGCCACCAATTCGCTAACTTATCCCAAAGGGATTCTTTCTGTAGCTTGGGTGTGTTTGGTGTATGTGATATTCTCTCTCTCTCTCTCTCCCTACCTCTATCTACTGTATCTATCTTATCTACCTACCTACCTACCTCTATCTACCATATCTACCAATCTATCTACCTATTTATCTATCTACCTCTCTTTATCTACCGTATCTATCTTATCCATCTACAGTATCTCTTAACTATCATCTATGTACCTCTAGCTCTATCTACCTCTACCTCTATCTATCTACCTTATCTACCTACCTATCTATCTATATATCTCTATCTACTGTATCTACCTCCTTATCTATCTATCAAATCTATCTATCCTCCTTATCTGTCTGTCTATCTATCTACCTCTACCTATTGTATCTAACTACTGTATCTATCTACTGTACTATCTACCTACCTACCTACCTCTAACTGTATCTACCATATCTATCTATCTATCTATCTATCTATCTATCTATCTATCTATCTATCTATCATCTATCATCTATCTGCAATCTCTCTATCTACCCTACCTACCTACCTACCTCTACCTGTATCTATCATCTATCTATCTATCTATCTATCTATCTATCTATCATCTATCAATCTATCAATCTATCTAATCTCTCTATCTACCCTACCTACCTACCTACCTCTACCTACCTGTATCTACCTGTATCTACCGCATCTATCTATCTATCTATCTATCTATCTATCTATCTATCTACAATATCTCTCTATCTACCCTACCTACCTACCTCTACCCGTATCTACCGTATCTATCTATCTATCTATCTATCTATCTATCTATCTATCTATCTATCTATCTATCTATCTATCATCTACAATATCTCTCTATCTACCCTACCTACCTACCTACCTCTACCCGTATCTATCTATCTATCTATCTATCTATCTATCTATCTATCTATCTATCTATCTATCTATCTATCTATCTATCTATCTATCATCTATCTATCTATCATCTCTCTCTCTCTCTCTCTCTCTCTCTCTCTCTCTCATCTATCTATCCACCTACCTACCTATCTACAATATCTCTCTATCTACCCTAGCTACCTAGGCCATTTCCTTTTCCAAGTTACTTTTAATTCACCATGCACCGCAGCCAGGCACACACACACACACAATTACTCAAATTGTGCAAAGTTGAACCCGGAAGGGCTGCACTCCCATGTTCTCAAGGCACGTGGGCTGGCAGGCTGCATAAAGCTCCCCAGGGCGAATTCTTCCCCCTTTAAAGACACCCCATCGTCCCCGCCTTTGGACTCACGGGAGGGAGGGGGGAGACAACACCTCCGAGTACATCCCAGGGACTCTGCCCCCCGTCTGCGAGACCCCCTCCCCAAAAACTTTTTAAGCGCTTGACAAAGCGCGCGAAGTGGAGGCATGGGGAGGTTTGGGGGGGGGGGGATGAAATCAAACGGGGAGGTTAAGACAGAGCGCCGAGTCTGTCCACCCCAACCCAGCCCACCCAAGTCGTAAGGAGGCAAATCCTCCTCTGGGCCTCGTCGGGGGTCCCACCACCCCTTTTTTTCGCCCCGATCGGGAGGGGAGGAATATTATACAAAGCCCTGGGCTCGGCCTCCTCCTTACCTTCGCGCGATTTTATAAAGCAAGATTCCGCCGGCAGCGGCGGCGCACACGGTTACGCCGAGGCCCCCGGCCAGGCCGCCGGAGTAAGCCGCCACCAAGGCGCCGACGTCTTCCATTGGGGGGCGGGGGAGAGCCGTGGGGTGCAGAGGAATGGAGGGGAGGGGGATTTAAATTTTAAAAAAATAAAGAAAGAGAAACGGAATATCAACCCGTTGCGGGTGGACAAGGGGGGAAAAAAAGGGGGGGAGAAGGGGTCGCCGCCGCCGCCCCTTCCTTCTTCTTCCTCGTGTTGCGAAAAAAATAATAATGAAAAAAAAATCCCCGCGTGTCTCCGAAGCGCCGCACAGATGGAACGTTGAGTTGCCTTTTTAGAACGTTCGGCGCGGCTTTGGAACGTTGAGTCGCGGCTCTCTTCCCTCCCCGCGGGGGGTTAGAACGTCGGGCAGCCAATCGCGTGGCCGCCTGGGGGCGAACGTTCCAAGGGGGAAATCCAGCGGCGGCGGCGGCGGGTTGGGATCAGCGGCGCCTTTTCCTCCTCCTTCCCTCGCGTTGACCTTCCGCGGCTCCGCCTCTTCCACCGAGCCCGGATCCTCCTCCTGGGCATGGGTGGAGGGATCGAAGAAGGGATCCTACAGGGTTACACACGGTCCCCCACCCTCCCACCCACAAACAGCGCGGGATCCGGGGATCTTCCTTGGCGGGGATCGGCTGCTGGCCTCCCCACGGCTTCTTTCTCAAGCCCCGCGACGTTCGCTCGAGATCTTCGCTGCTGCAGCCGGCGCGGTTCTTTTTTATAACGGAAGGCGGGGAGGGGGGAACTGTAAGGTGGGCGGCGGGGGAGGCTGAAGGGCCGCCTCGTGAAAGGGCAGCTTCGTGCCGGGAGTCGAGGGGAAGCGAGTCCACCAACGCGCGAGGATTTTAAAAAAGAAAACCACCACCACCGATGGCGAAGGGTCCACGCGGGGACGGAGGCGTCGTGCTTTCCGCCACGGGGAACGATCACGCTTTATTTAAAGCCGCCACGATAGGTAGGTAGGTAGGTAGGTAGAAAGAAATTAGGAAAATAACGCCCCCCCCCCGCAGATCGCCTTCAGTGCGAGACAGACAGACAGACAAGGTAGGTAGGTAGATATAGATAACGAGAGAGCTATATATAATACAATACAATAGTAGAGTTGGAAGGGACCTTGGAGGTCTTCTAGTCCAACCCCCCGCCTAGGCAGGAAACCCTATACCGTTTCAGACAAATGGCTATCCAACATCTTCTTAAAGACTTCCAGTGTTGGGGCATTCACAACTTCTGGAGGCAACTTCTGTTCCACTGATGAATTGTTCTCACTGTCAGGAAATTTCTCCTCAGTTCTAAGTTGCTTCTCTCCTTGATTAGTTTCCACCCATTGCTTCTTGTTCTGTCCTCAGGTGCCTTGGAGAATAGCTTGACTCCCTCTTCTTTGTGGCAACCCCTGAGATATTGGAACGTAACGTAATATAACGTAAAGAACTATAACATCGATAGAAATTGGAAAATAACAGGGTTCCCCCCCCTAAGATCGCCTTTCAGTGCGGATAGATAGGCAGACAGACAGATAGACAAGTTAGGTATAGATGAGGATAGATAGATGCGGATGGATGGAGATAGACAGACAAGGTAGGTATAGATAACGATAGATACGGTAGGTAGATAGATGTGGATGGATGGAGATAGACAGACAGACAAGGTAGGTATAGATAACGAGATAGAGAGATAGATGTGGACGGATGGATGGAGATAGACAGACAGACAAGGTAGATATAGATAACCATAGATAGATGTGGATGGATGGAGATAGACAGACAGACAAGGTAGGTATAGATAACGAGAGATAGAGAGATAGATGTGGACGGATGGATGGAGATAGACAGACAGACAAGGTAGGTATAGATAACAAGAGATAGAGAGATAGATGTGGACGGATGGATGGAGATAGACAGACAGACAAGGTAGATATAGATAACCATAGATAGATGTGGATGGATGGAGATAGACAGACAGACAAGGTAGGTATAGATAACGAGATAGAGAGATAGATGTGGACGGATGGATGGAGATAGACAGACAGACAAGGTAGATATAGATAACCATAGATAGATGTGGATGGATGGAGATAGACAGACAGACAAGGTAGGTATAGATAACGAGATAGAGAGATAGATGTGGACGGATGGATGGAGATAGACAGACAGACAAGGTAGATATAGATAACCATAGATAGATGTGGATGGATGGAGATAGACAGACAGACAAGGTAGGTATAGATAACGAGAGATAGAGAGATAGATGTGGACGGATGGATGGAGATAGACAGACAGACAAGGTAGATATAGATAACCATAGATAGATGTGGATGGATGGAGATAGACAGACAGACAAGGTAGGTATAGATAACGATAAGATGTGGATGGAGTAGACAGACAGACGGGCATAGATAGATATGGATGGAGATAGATAGATAGACAGACAGACAAGGTAGGTATAGATAACGAGAGATAGATAAGATATAAATAAATTTGGAAAATAACAGGGTTCCCCCCCTAAGATCGCCTTCAATGTGATAGACAGACAGAGAGAGACAAGGTAGGTAGGTAGGTATAGATAACGTAGAAAGGTAGATAGATTTAGAAAGACAGTTTGTCTTGATCCCTGTTCAGTCCCAATCTGGAATTTACACAGGTAGAAAATAGCGTGGTTTGGGAGCCCACCAGGGGAGTAATAGCAAGGTTCCAATATTTGAGGGGCAGCCCCAAAGAGGGCGGGGGGGGGGTGTCAACCTATTTCCCAAAGGCCAGACATAATGGATGGAAACTGATCAAGGAGAGATTCAACCTGGAAATGAGAAACTTTCTGACCGTGAGAACAGAAGTTGCCTTTGGAAGTTGTGCAAACTTCATCCCTGGAGGCTTTTAAGAAGAGATTGGACTGTGATTTTTCAAAAATGGTGTAGGGTCTCCTGCTTGGGCAGGGGGTTGGACTAGATGACCTACAAAGTCCCTTCCAACTCGGTTAATCTGTATCTACCTGCCTCCTCTCTTTCATTAAGCATTCATTCATTCATTTTTATTATTTGTATTCTGCCTTTATTATTTTTTTCACCAATCTTGAAGTTGCAAATATATGCCATGCATCTTCCTCCTTTTCTTTTCCCCAGAACACAGTTTCCCCACTTGGCACCAATATGAAAATAGCCTTTTGATTTCCTGGTAAAGCTTCAAGTCTTGGGGATCACTGCGTGGTCTCCATTCTATTCCCAACACGATTTAACTTTGCTTAGCTTGAGAGCCCAGAGGCTGCTCTCTGAAAAATTGCACAAGTCTCAAATCTGTAGTATGTGTGTGTATATGGCGGTGGGGCGAGAAGGGAATGCCTGTTCCTAAATTTCTCCCTTTGGGCTAGAATTGTTACTAGTCCTCAGCTGTCTGTCTGAGATTCCATTTCAATAGAATACACAACGTAATTGTATACCTATATGTAGTAAGGATAAGGGCACCAATTCATATTTTTACATTGTTGGCTTCTATCATACCACAGGCTGATTATATTTTTTTGAAAGATAAATTCAGTATATATAAATATGTAGGCTGTTCAATGACATTGCAATCTGATCTTCACCAGAAATCTCCTGTAGAAGAGAATAATTAAAAAAGGAAAAATATCCAATACCTTAGAATAACATATCCCAACCAGTTCACGCCCCCGTGAACATTTCACAGCTAATAGCGGGTTTTTTCCCCTCCAAGAAACATCTCCCAATCTGTTATGGCCAGTCAGTGGAACTAGCAGCAGATTCGGACAGTGAGGAGGTTGGGGAGGAAGATGGGCCGGTCCTGGAGTCTGGGGAAGGCTCTGATGAGGGCTCTGTGTCGGAGGCAGAGAGGGGGCCAGGGCCGTATGCCAGTTATCAGCTGCCTTCAGAGTCGGAGATCAGTGAGGCAGAAGAACAGCTGGAGCCTGTTCCTAGTGTGAGTTTCCAGACGAAGGGAACAGCTAAGAAACAGGGGTCAACTTGGGATTAAGGCCACAGGTGGACGATGAATGGCCCCGCCCAGAGGGAATATAAAAGAGGAGCGAAAGGGGAGTGGAGTTTGCAGGAGAGAATTAGTTCGCTTCATTGGTTGGTGACTCTCCGAGGCTCCTGGCCAAGTTTTGCAGAGATCGGCCTGGCGACTCTCCAAGCCAGATAAGGTCTGTGACCGTAAATCCTCCCTCGAAAGACTTTGCTGGATGTGAATGAGGAGAATTCATAGCAAATTAATAAAAGGGTTTTTTGTCGGGACAAGGAGTTTCTTTCATGCTCTTGGGAAGCCTCGCTCAGAACACAATCAAAGAATTGCAACTTTCTACAATAAATGTGTTTGTGTGTGTGTACATACATACATACATACATACATACATATATAAAAGAAGAGGCTGTGCCAACACCATCCACAGAAATTAAATAGCATAATTTAATTCAGTTATTCTTTTAATTTCTGAACCTTGCCTCATTTAAGTTAAAAAAACAAACAAACTGTTATTAACATACCTACCTTAAAAAAAACAAAGATTCTGGAAAGGAGGGGTAGAGAGGAGAAATGCCCCCTCCTCAAAACAGCATCCAGCAAGCAGACTGTCCGTTTCAAAGTTTGTTTTTTCCCCCCTAGTGTGTTGTGAACTGTCCCACAATCGTGAGATGGCTGCCTTCGGTTTGCGCTTCGGAGAGCTCTACTTCCCTTGCTCTTCTAAAAGATACACGATCAATTCGTAGGTGGACAGGACGATGGCCGTGTTTGGAATTTGCCGCATCAGCTGGGCAAAAAGTCCGCGGTAAAAAGCAAAATACCCTTCTTCCTGGAATATTAGCCGGGCCGTCTGGAGGAAAGACTGGTACTTGGTGCCTTCCTCCCGTAGCCTTGTCCGGATGACCTCTGGGGGGGTGGGGGGGTAGAAGGAGAAGCAAAATGTCAGCACAACAGCCCGCATTTAAATTCAGCACTGATTGGGGGGGGGGGCATAAAAATCTATAGATAAAGGTAAAGATTCTCCTCGCACATTTGCGCTAGTCGTTCCTGACTCTAGGGGGCTGTGCTCATCCCCGTTTCAAAGCCGAAGAGCCAGCGCTGTCCGAAGACGTCTCCGTGGTCACGTGGCCGGCATGACTCAACGCCCGAAGACGCACGGAACGCTGTTCCCTCCCCACCAAAGGTGGTTCCTATTTTTCTACTTGCATTTTTTAATGTGCTTTCGAACTGCTAGATTGGCAGAAGCTGGGACAAGTTAAGGGAGCTCCCTCCGTTACGCGGCGCTCGGGATTCGAACTGCTGACTTTTCTGATCGACAAGCTCAGCGTCTTAACCACTGAGCCACTGGGTCCCTATAAAATCTCTAAAAGGACTCTCATTCTGCAGGCTAGTGAAAGTCTCCACCATTGTTAAGGAAAAAAAGTTCCAAATTCAGAAAACATCTAAACATTAAGCATCTCAGATTAAGCACCAATTATCAACAAAATTCACTGATCTTCTATTGCACAGAGAATGCCAAATTTGGCCACACTTAAGTGTTAAAAGACACCTGCATCCTGCTTGATTTAAATCCCCCATAATTTCTGTGAAAAAGTATGCAGTTGTTTTCTCACAAAAGAACGCTGCTGGGGAGTGGGGTACGTTCCAGAGCAAGGAACAATAAGGACTAGAAACCTGATTTTCACAACAAGAAGAGGCAAACCCTTGGAGTGGTGCGGTGGCCTAGAGGTGAAGTCTCGCCTCACAATCAGGAGGCTGTTGAGTTCGATCCATATTTTTCTCTCTGGGCATACTGAGAATATATCTACTGAATAAAACTCCGTATCGGCAACAGGAATGGCATCTGGCCAGTAAAACACTCTGCTAGCTCCATTCAATTGCTGAGACTCCACCCGGCAAGGGATTATGGAGTCGTTAAAAAGAGAAGAAGAGGCAAATTGCTTGGTTAAATAAAAGGTTTTGCTAGTCCAGGGGAGGTTTAGAGATGTGGGTGAAAACAGGAAAAACCTACCGTGTGGATAAGCGATGCAAGACGCGCATCCTTTTGAAATGGCAGCAGCAACCGTGATTCCGAAGAAATTGGTGGAATTCTTCTCCGGGTTTCCAGTGAAAGGAGACCAGGTGGGATCTTTTAAAAGTTGCTTCAATCTCTCGTAAATAGCAAAACAGATGATGGTCTCGGAGATGCCCGCGTAAGAGGCGGTGAGGCCTCGGTAAAAACCCCGGATGCCTTCGGAGCGGTAAACGTACCTGGCGCACTGGAGGGTGTTCATTTGCTTCGAGCCGCAGACTCTAACGGGCGGAGAACGATCAGCAAATGAGTGGTGGGTTTAACTAGACTTTAAATACCGTATTTTTCGGAGTATAAGATGCACTTCCGCCCCCTAAGAGAGGGTGAAAATTTGGGTGCGTCTTTTACACGGAATGTAGCTCCACCCACCCTTTGGCCTCTGCCTCCCAGCAACTTGCCTCCTTGCAGCAAACAGCAAACAGCTTGTTTCAGCTTCAACACAGCCTGATTAGCACAAGCAGCTGATTGTCGGTTGGATCAGCCTCCCGACCATCAGCTGTTTCAGGCTGCAGAGATTGCCATTGCCTATTGCCGCCTCTGCGCACCCCATTTTCTGCTTCCACATCCCATTTTTGGCCTCTGCGCACCATATTTTCCGCCCATTCCGATCCCCGCTGCCCAGAACGGGTGGAAAATGGGGTGCACGGAGACCAAAAACAGGATGCGGAGGCCAAAAATGGGGCACGCGGAGGCAGCAATAGGCTACGGCTATCCCTTTGGGAGGGCAGATTGTGCTGTTTGCTGCAAGGAGGCAAATTATTGGGAGGCAGAGGCAGATTTTTTTTTCTTGTTTTCCTCCCCAAAAGCTAGATGCGTCTTATACTTCGGAGTGTCTTATACTATGAAAAATACGGTAGCTCCCCAGGGCCTATCCTATTGTTCACCACTAGTTGGTAAACCGGGAGTGCACTCCTCAGTTCTTTTTACTTTTTTAAAAATATTTTTAAATTTTTTTAAATACAAACAATACATAGTACCCTATAAATCTAAATACAAAAAAGGGGAAAAATGCAAATATTACAGTGTACACGCACAAACCCGTGCCGAGACTATTTTTTCCCCTTATATTTCTTCCACTAATACTACTAAAAGATAGACAATACATTTCATTTGTACCCTTATCCCCTCCAAAACAACATATATTCTTGAGGTTTATTCCCTTTGCCTTCCACCAATAATTGTTTTTATAAAATCCTCCCATATTTCATTATAATTGTTTGCTTTAATCATCCCTTTTTAAAATTTAATTTCTGTTGTTAATTTATCATTTGTTGCCATAATTCATTATACCACTCATTTCTTTGAATCTCCCAATTTCGTCCCCAGTGCTTAGCCATCACTAATTTAACTGCCATTATCAAATTTACAATCAATTCCTTTTTTTGTTTCACTTATATCCTGCTTTTCCAAGACCAACAGTAATGCTGGTGAAATATCTACATTTACATTCAAAAGGGCTCCACTTTCTCTAAACACCATGTCCCGTATTTTTTGTGCACTATTGCAATCCCACCACATGTGTTTATATGTTCCAACCTCTTCCTTGCAACCCCAACAAATATATTTACCATCTATTTGATTTAATTTACATGGCATTAGATACCACCTTCATATCTCTTTTGTATCCATGTTCCTTAACTCTAACTTATGTATTCTTATGTTCTATTCCAAATATTTTTGCAATCATTATTTATTTCTCCTAAATCTGATTCCCAAATTAATTTTAAACCTTTTGCCCGCTCTTCTAATTCAGTTAATATTTTACATGTTTTCCCAATTCTCGTTCATTGCCAGTTCTATCACCCTCGAAACAGAAATATATCCCCTTCATCTCTAAGACGTAAAAGTCTAGCGCAGCATTTCTTGAGCTCACAACTTTTAAGATGGATGGACTTCAACTCCCAGAATTTCCCCACCCAGCTGTGCCCCTCCCCCTTACCTTCTTTCTAGTTGCATTCTGGTTTTCACCATCCAGATGGGATTCATCAGGGAATTAGTCACAAAAGCTGGGGAAGAGCCAAAAGAAAAGATGGAATCAGTCCTTGAAGGAACTTCAATTCCCAGAATCCCCCAGCCAGCACGCTCTGGAGTGCAGGAGTGAGAATCTGGATTGTGTGAAACTCTATCATCTATCTATCTATCTATCTATCTATCTATCTATCTATCTATCTATCTATCTATCTATCTACCTACCTACTATCTATCTATCTATCTACTATCTATCTATTTAATATCTCTCTATCTACCCTACCTACCTACCTCTACCTACCTCTACCTCTATCTATCCTCTATCTATCATCTATCTATCTATCTATCATCTATCTATCTATCTATCTATCTATCTATCTATCTATCTATCATCTATCTATCTCTCTCTCTCTCTCTCTACCCTACCTACCTACCTACCTCTACCTGTATCGAACTGTATCTATCATCTATCTATCTATCTATCTATCTATCTATCTATCTATCTATCTATCTATCTATCTATCTATCTATCTATCATCTATCTATCTATCTATCTAATATCTCTCTATCTACCCTACCTACCTACCTCTACCTGTATCTACCTGTATCTATCTATCTACTATCTATCTATCTATCTATCTATCATCTATCTATCTATCTATCTATCTATCTATCTATCTATCTATCATCTCTCTCTCTCTACCCTACCTACCTACCTCTACCTGTATCTATCTATCTATCTATCTATCTATCTATCTATCTATCTATCTATCTATCTATCTATCATCTATCTATCTACTATCTATCTACCCTACCTACCTACCTCTACCTACCTCTACCTGTATCTCTCTATCTACTATCTATCTATCTCTCTATCTACTATCTCTCTCTCTCTCTCTCTATCTACCCTACCTACCTACCTACCTACCTCTACCTACTTCTACCTGTATCTACCTGTATCTACCTGTATCTATCTATCATCTATCTATCTATCTATCTATCTATCTATCTATCTATCTATCTATCTATCTATCTATCTATCTATCTATCATCATCTATCATCTATCTATCATCTGTCTGTCTGTCTGTCTGTCTGTCTGTCTGTCTGTCTGTCTGTCTATCTATCTATCTATCTATCTATCTATCTATCTATCTATCTATCTATCTATCTATCTATCTATCTATCTATCTATCTATCTATCTATCTGTGTTCCAGCATAACTCTGGAACGCCTCCAGCAATTTCAACCAAACTTGACACACAGATGGCTTACTCTTTAGAAACAAATACCGTGGGGGTAAGACACCCCTAACACCCCTCTGTGTCTGTATATGTGTCTGTGTGCGCGCGTTCCAGCCTAACTCTGGAACGCCTGGGCTGCTAAAATGAAAAGGAATGAATTATATCTATAGTGTCAAATCGCAGTACTTTTGACAGCGATAGTATGCATTTTGGATTCAGGTTCTGTTAAGGCACAGCCTGTTGTGCCTTAAAATGGCTTCTACTGTACAGCACAGTGGAGTTGCTTCTCAGTTCTCCACAAGGGGGCTCCCTCTAATACAGGAATGGGATAAATACGTACATACCAGGGCTACACCAGGTTATCAGCTAGTGGAAAATAAAATGAGATGGGTCCAGCCCGGTGAATGCAGACCCCTTGCTTAATGAGCTTGAAATATAATTTTTACCCTCAAAGGGGCATCTTGCTCGGTCCAACCGGACAAGGGTGAGCAAAGCAAGACATGGCACCTGGGACAGGTTAACCCACCTGCGGAAGCCGCCGAAGAGATATGGACCATATTGCTGTTGGGTACGAAGACGTGGTTGAATTGCTCCTTCGCTCGGGAATAACACGCAAAATAAACAGCCCTGCAGAGGCAAAACAAACACAGGTTGAGTCCTCGGCTTACGACCACAGCGGAGGCCAAAACCTCTGTTGTTAAGCGAGGCATCAGATTGCTTTGTGGTGAGACTCCCATGGGGCCATGCAGGGGCAACACTGTAGGCTGTCCTGAGTCCCAAGCTTGGTTGACTCTTGCTGGGTGATGAGGTAATCAGCTCAAATTTAAAAGCCCAGGGACGGTCTAAAACTTTCAGCGTCTTTCGCCAGAAGTGGGCTCCTACCAGTTCGGCCGAATAGATAGTAACTCAGCTGGACACATGACCATACCGGTAATATCCTGGGTGACGCCATTTTTATTTTCTGTTAGGCACACGCGCAGAATAATTTTCATTGAAAAAATGATTTTACCCCAACACTGGAAGTCTTTAAGAAGATGTTGGATAGCCATTTGTCTGAAACGGTATAGGGTTTCCTGCCTAGGCAGGCGGTTGGACTAGAAGACCTCCAAGGCCCCTTCCGACTCTGCTTTTGTATTGTATTATTTATTTTTTTCATTTCGGTGGGCATGGCTCGGTGATGAGGTCATGTGACTGAGTGTGCGTGAGTGATGTCAGGTTGGCCACGCCCACTCAGCCACATGCCCCCATCTAGCCACACCCACCAAACCGGCGGTAAAAATTTTTTGAAACCCACCCCTGATTTCCGCCCTTCACCCAACCTCTTCAAGGCATGTGATCCTGTCCACCATGAAAACAATCAACCTCCATTGTTTCCAGGGTCTTTTCCCCCCCACTCGAAACTCAATCCAGAAGGACGTTTTCTTCCAACATCCTCTTGAAAAGAAAAAAAAAAAAAGGGGGGGGGGACTGCCTTCAAATTTTTACCTGGATGGCGCGACTCCAACCAGATTGGGGCCCAGCCCACGGAAAAGTGACTTTGGGCCCTCTTTTTCCAAAATGGACCTGGGGGGAAAAACACACACACACACACACAAAAAGAAAAGAGGTAGGGAGAGAAAAGGAGAAATTTCAGAAGATCTACTCGAAGCAATTAAACAAAGGCGTGAAATACGAGGGATAGAAAGCCACACGGTAGTAAATTTTATCCCGGCTGCAAAAAAAAAAATTGCAGCTGGATTTTTCTCCTGGTCGAATTCTCTTCCTTTTGCTTTTATTTTTCCAACCGGGCAAACACTGGCCAGATTTCACGCCGTATTTAAGCAAAGACGCCAAAGTTGCGGTGCGTCAAACCCAACCCCCCCCCCCCCAAAAATCGGACCTCTTAAGAATTCAGGTTCCGTTTTAATCTGCGTTTCCAAGACACCCCGCCTGCTGGAAAGGGGAATAATTGTGGTTTTTGGAGCCGCCGTAGGAAAAACACACAAACCCCGCGTTGTCTTTACAAGTTCTTTACAAGACTTTTTAAGTCCCCTTTTCCGTGGGAAAGGAGAGATTTAAAAGGGGGAGCGGGCCAGGAGGCTGCGTCAGCTTGGCCTCTGCTGTTAAATTGGCAACGGTGGCTTTTTTAAAACAAAAACAAAACTTGCTTTTATTCAGATTTATTTACCCACGGCTAGCCCCATCCACCACCAACCTCCCTCTCTCTCCAGCCCCCCCTCTGCGCTTACATAATCCCTGCGGACTCAGCAGAGATCACTGCCAAGGTGTATGTGTAAGGGGGGTATTTTTAAAACGCCAAGCAAGCTTTTTTTTCTCCCCTGGCATGGATATGTGCCTTTTCCTGAGCATGTTCCCTCTCTTTAAAAAAATTGCACTGACGATCTTCAGCCTTCAAAGCTATGAGCTTCGGCCAGCGTGTCTTAAAAAAAAACCTCTCCAAGTCCCTAGATTTAAAACCAGAAATATTTCTGTTGGGTATTATACCAGAAAAATGTCATAAAGGGACTAGGCATCTAATAAGGTAAAGTTTCCCCTCGCATGTATGTGCTAGTCGTTCCCGACTCTAGGGGGCGGTGCTCATCTCCGTTTCAAAGCCAAAGAGCCAGCGCTGTCCGAAGACGTCTCCGTGGTCATGTAGCTGGCATGACTCAACGCCGAAGGCGCACGGAACGCTGTTCCCTTCCCACCAAAGGTGGTTCCTATTTTTCTACTTGCATTTCTGACGTGCTTTCGAACTGCTAGGTTGGCAGAAGCTGGGACAAGTCACGGGAGCTCACTCCGTTACGCGGCGCTCGGGATTCGAACCGCCAAACTGCCGACCTTTCTGATCGACACGCTCAGCGTCTCAGCCCCCGAGCCCGATAAAATCTTTTAGATATCTGCAAAGACACTCACTTCAGCACCTGGACGACACCTGGGGGCAGAGAGGTAGGCCGCACCACGCCTTCGCCGCTGAGCGTACCCAGATGAACCTGTGGGTAATAGACAGCCCGGAAGGCCAACCTTGAGGACTGCAATCTTGTCTTGATCACTTCCAAAGGGCAGGTGAAGACGGCCCCTACCGTCCCTCCGCACCTGCAACATTCAAAGTACCGAAAAAAAGGGGGGGGGGGAAATATTCCAACGTTAAGAAAAAGAAGAAGAAAAATTCATATATATATATATAGAAAACCTCTAATTAAGGAGACTAAGCTACAAGTCAAGCTCACTTTATGTGGTGCAGAGAATCCTGAAAGCTTGACATGAAAAAAAGACAAAGTGTTAGGTGAGATCAGACCCGCCTAATGGCAGCAGACTTTCCTCAACTTTTTATGGGTTAATTCATTCATCTTGTTTGTTTGTTTGCTTTATTGGATTTATATATATATATCTTCTTCTATCTTGTATGCATGTATGTTCCAGCATAACTCCGGAACGCCTCCAGCAATTTCAACCCAACCTGGTACACAGATGACTTACCTTCAAGAAACAAATACTGGAAGGGTGTGTGTGTGTGTGTGTGTGTTCCAGAATAACTCTGGAATGCCTGGACCGTTAAGGAGACCGAATACAGCGTCCTAGAGCGGCAATTGCTTATGATATCAGTTCCTTCGCAGCTTCCTCTGAAAAGTCATGATGTTCACCCTCCAATGGACCAATAGGGAAGCGCTATGGATGGATTGGGGGCAAAGTGCCAGGATCGTAGACAGGGCGGGAAAGAGGAGCGGCAGAGAAAAGAAGGACTAGGGATGACACGACAGCAGTATTCCAGTATTTGAGGGGCTGCCACAGAGAGGAGGAGGAGGTCAACTTATTTCCCAAAGCACCAGAAGGCAGGACAAGAAACGATGGATGGAAACTAATCAAGGAGAGAAGCAACCTGGAACTAAGGAGAAACTTCCGGACAGTGAGGGCAATTCACCAATGGAACAGAAGCTGTGGGTGCTCCCATCACTGGAGGTTTTTAAGAAGAGACCGGACAGTGTGAAATGGTAGAGGGCCTCCTGCTTGAGCAGGGGGTTGGACTAGAAGACCTCCAAGGTCCCTTCCAGCTCTGTTCTGATAGATTGATTTGAAACTTCAGGCTGCACAGATGAACAGCTTCAAAAGAAATGCCCATTTCCCCGGGGGGGTGGGCGGGAGGGAGAAAATATTCCTGCTGTTTTTAGCACCCCCAGAGGGGCCACTGGGGGGGGGGTCATGTGAAAATCAGGCAGGAGAAACAAAGGGAGCTGTGGTTTTCCAGAAAAAAACAACAAAAAACTCTTCACTTTTTGCTGCACTGTATTTTTGGGCTGTTTGCAAGTCCATTCTCTGCAAAGCTGCAGGGGTTCCCTGAGGCCATTCAAGAAATGGAGTGAGAGTGGGAAAGGACCAACTTCGCCTGGGTTTGGTAAAACAGCTGCTCCCAGCCCTCAGTTTCCCCCTCCGCCAAATAGTTAGCGGGAGACCCCAAAAATGTTCTCGCCAAATTTGCAACCGGCAGCCTTGGCCAGTGGCTGGACAAGGTTAACATCTTCTTTCTTCTGTACGTTATATAAAAATGGCTGTGTATGTATGTATGTCCCAGCATAACTCTGGAACGCCTCGAGCAATTTCAACCAAACTTGGTACACAAATGACTTACTCTCTGGAGAAAAATACAGTGGGGGGTAAGACACCCGTAACACCCCTTGGGGTGTGTCTTCCGTTAAGATACAGCCTGTTGTGCCTTAAAATGGCTTCTACTGTACAGCGTAGTGGAGTTGCCGCAGTAACGGCTTCCACAGTACTCCACCAGGGGGCTCCCTCTGCTAAGGGGGAAAATCCAACATTAGAAATTACATTTGGTCCGGACATTTCCCCCCTATAAATAAATATCCGGGCAACGCCAGGTTATCGGCGAGTTATGGGCTAAAAAGAGGTCTCCCATCATTTTAGCCTCTCTGCTACAGCAGCATTTACCGTGCGTTAAAGGTAGCTTGCGCCTCTCCGGGGATGCTCCGCGAAAATTGGTACCGTTTGCGGCCAACCTTCCGTGGATTTGTTCATTTCACAAATCGGGCCACGAATCCATTTCCCCTTTCTGCGAAATTGGGGGGGGGGGGAGGGAAACGTCTCAAACCAAAGACAAGTGAAGTTTAATTGTTTTAAAAGAAAATAAAATTCAGGGCTGTTGGAAAAGAAGAGTCTCGAGGTGGCCATCCTAAAAAAATAATGCTAAAGGTTAACCAGGCGCTCTCGGGCGTAGTACTCAGGGCAAATATTTTCATTGGCACAGCTCTGCCTTGCACGGCGTTGCAAGTCCAATCGCTGGTCTCTTTTCGCGGAGTTAAAAGTATCAGCAAACCATGTGCAAAATCAAAAGTGGGCCTTCAGGGTACCGGTTCTCCCTGAGGTGGGTGCAAAGAGGCCTGCCGCTTTGGCCAGGACTACAATGCCCCTCATCCCCAACCACAGGGCCCTGCTTCGTTGCTCAGTTGAGGGACTGCCGCAAAGAAGAGAGGGACGCGGTGGCTCAGTGGCTAAGACGCTGAGCTTGTCGATCAGAGAGATCGGCAGTTCGAATCCCTAAGCACCACATAACGGAGGGAGCTCCCGTGACTTGTCCCAGCTTCTGCAGTTCGAAAGCAGGTAAAAAATGCAAGTAGAAAAATAGGGACCACCTTTGGTGGGAAGGGAACAGCGTAACTTCCAAACAGGGAGGACAATTAACCGGTGGAACAGCTTGCCACCAGAAGTTGTGGGGGCCCCATCACGGGATGTTTTCAAGAAAAGATTGGACAGCAACCTGTGTTGAAATGGGGCCTCCTGCTTGAGCAGGGAGATGGACTAGAAGACCTTTGAGGTCCCTTCCAGCTCTAGGATTCTACGTTTCTATGGCTGGAACGTCTCCGTGGTCGTGTGGCCAGCGTGACTCAACGCCAAAGGCGCACGGAATTCTGTTCCCTTCCCACCAAAGGTGGTCTCTATTTTTCTACTTGCTTTCGAACTGCTAGGTTGGCAGAAGCTGGGAAAAGTCACGGGAGCTCACTCCGTTACGCAGCGCTGGGGATTCAAACCGCCAAACTGCCGGCCTTTCTGATCGACAAGCTCAGCGTCTTTGCCCCTGAGTCCCTTAAACTAAATCATCAATGTATCTTAAATATTTTTCTCTTTAGGTACTCCAAAAGCATTTTATTAAAAAACACTTGATTTTAAAAAATCCGATTTAAATCTGTTAAAAAAATCCAATTTCAAATTTAAGGATCCGATCTTTTTTTATTTTTACATTGATTTTTATCCACCCTGCATCCAACGGGAACAGCATAATCTAGTGACTCCCCTGCCCTCCTGCAACCTTTCGTTTTTCGGACCCGCTGCCCTTCTCAGCATGTGCGGCCATGCGCTACGTCATAAATAGCTGCCTGCTGGGGCAAGATCAACTGCCAGATGGCCAGACGGATCAAGAAATCACTTCGCAGCCGTCCCAGGCCTTTGATTTTCCTCCTCCTGCTCCAGAGAGATTTATCCTGCTGCGTCGACCGCTTTTCGCACTTGCCTCCCTCCCCTGCCTGCGGAATTGAGATGCTGCGGCGCGGAAAGGGGCATTTTTCCAGACGTTCAGCTGACAGCATGCAACTTTTTTTTTTTTGTGGCGCGCAAAATTCGGGATGCTTCTCATCGCAAAACAAGGATTAGAGAACGTTGTACGTTTGTGTGTGTGTGTGTGTGGGGGGGAATGGCCTTCTCTTGCACCTCCGGATCAAATCCGCACATCCACAACACACTGCTTTATTTCTCGGGATTCGGTCGATCGGCTGCAAATTGGAAACCAAGATTTTTTGCATTTTCAGCTTTTCGGAAACGGCTCGCACGGGTCCTGGCACGAGAGTTAAGATTCTGGGGAAACAGCTCACACGGGTGTGCTCAACGCAGAAGAGCTTCCAACTAGGGTGGATTTGATTTAAATCAAGTGGGGTAACCCAAGGTTCTGTTTTAGGCCCAGTACTCTTCAACATCTTCATCTATGATTTGGATGAGGGAATAAATGGGGAACTCATCAAATTTGCAGATGACACCAAGATGGCAGGAATAGCCAACACTCCGGAAGGCAGGCTTAAGGTACAGAAGGATCTTGACAAACTTGAACATTGGGTACTATCAATAAAATGAAATTAAATGGTGAGAAGAGTAAGGTTCTACATTTAGGCAAGAAAAACGAAATGCACAGGTACAGTATAGGTGGTACCTTGCTCAACAGTAGTAACTGTGAAAGGGATCTTGGAGTCCTGGTGGACAACCGTTTAAATAGGAGCCAGCCGTGTGCAGCAGCTGCCAAAAAAGCCAACACAGTTCTAGGCTGCATCAACAGAGGGATAGAATCAAGATCCCGTGAAGTGTTAATACCACTTTATAATTCCTTGGTAAGGCCACACTTGGAATACGGCATCCTGTTGTGGTCGCCACGATGTAGAAAAGATGTGGAGACTCTAGAAAGAGTGCAGAGAAGAGCAACAAAGAGGATTAGGGGATTGGAGACTAAAACATATGAAGAACGGTTGCAGGAACTGGGGATGTCTAGTTGAATGAAAAGAAGGACTAGGGGAGATATGATAGCAGTGTTCCAATATCTCAGGGGTTGCCACAAAGAAAAGGGAGTCAAACTAT
Source organism: Natrix helvetica (assembly GCF_964273705.1). Classification (NCBI taxonomy): domain Eukaryota; kingdom Metazoa; phylum Chordata; class Lepidosauria; order Squamata; family Natricidae; genus Natrix; species Natrix helvetica. The sequence goes on from NC_138551.1 coordinate 147,120,487, forward strand.
TCTCCAAAGCACCTGCCAGCAGGACAAGAAGCAATGGGTGGAAACTAATCAAGGAGAAAAGCAACTTAGAACTGAGGAGAAATTTCCTGACAGTGAGGACAATTAATCAGTGGAACAGAAGTTGCCTCCAGAAGTTGTGAATGCCCCAACACTGGAAGTCTAAGAAGATGTTGGATAGCCATTTGTCTGGAACAGTATAGGGTTTCCTGCCTAGGCAGAGGGTTGGACTAGAAGACCTCCAAGGTCCCTTTCCAACTCTGCTATTGTATTGTATTGTATTGTCGGTTGAAATCACAATTGAAATAACTAATAAAAAGGCTTGATTTAAACCAACTTGATTTAAATCGTAATTTTTAAAAAGCCACTGTCATCTCTCTCCTGCAGTGGCTCCTCCTCCTCACCGATAGTCCCAATATTGCAGAATATACAGCCTCATATGCTACATAACTCCGTTTCATGCTGAATAAACTAAATTACTAGGTAAAGGTTCCCCTTGCACCTTATGAGCTAGCCAGTCCTGACTCTAGGGGGCGGTGCTCATCTCCGTTTCAAAGCCGAAGAGCCAGCGCTCTCCCAAAGACGCCTCGATGGTCATGTGGCCGGCATGACTCAACACCGAAGGCGCACGGAACGCTGTTCCCTTCCCACCAAAGGTGGTTCCTATTTTTCTACTTGCATTTTTACGTGCTTTCGAACTGCTAGGTTGGCAGAAGCTGGGAAAAGTCATGGGAGCTCACTCCGTTACGTGGCGCTAGGGATTCGAACCGCCGACCTTTCTGATCGACAAGCTCAGGGTCTTAGCCACTGAGCCACCGCGTCCCTTAAACTAAATCATCAATGTATCTTAAATAGAAAACTCTCTTTAGATAGATTTTTACTCCAAAAGCATTTTATTAAAAAACACTTGATTTTTAAAAATCCGATTTAAATTTTTTAAAAAATCCAATTTTAAATTTAAAAATCCGATCTTTTTTATTTTTACATTGATTTTTATCCACCCTGCATCCAACTGACCTTCGTTTCCCCATCCCTGGATTTTGCACTGCTGGGGCTTTTCACTGAAGCTTTAAAGTCCGTTTGAAATCTCAACACGTTGGATAAAAGCATTTTTCTTTGATCAGCCTGGCTATTCTTGCTAAAAAATGTTTTGTTTTTTTAAAAAAAAGAGCACGATTGGCAGAAAGCTGTTCACTCAGATTGCTCCATCGAGCTTCCACATTCAGAGGCAGCCTACCTGTGAATCACTGCTGGGAGAAGCTTTGGCAAGTGGGATGCTCGCAGTCCCCTGGCACAGGTAGTCCTCGACTTAAAACAGTTCCCTTAGCGACCGCTAAAAGTTACAACGGCACTGGAAAAAGTGACTTATGATTGTTTTTTACACTTACGACCGTTCGTCAGGTGATCAAAATTCAGACGCTTGGAAACTGACTTGTATCTATGACTGTTGCAGCGTCCCTGGGTCATGTGATTATGGTCGTAAAATGGAAGCAAAACTCACTGAACGCATGTCTCACTTAGCCACAGAAATCTTTAGGCTCCATGGCGGTCGTAAGTCGAGGACTACCTGAAAAGAATTAATTGCAAAGCTCCCTTGTGTATCAAAATGATGGACAGAATCTCTTAAAACGGGCCCTTTTATGAGCTGTGGACTTCAACTCCCAGAATTCCCCAGTCATGGCTCTCTCAGGAATTCTGGGAGTTGAAGTCCAGAGGCCGTTAAAGGGCCCAGAGTTGGTACAACCTTTGTTTTCAAATATTTTGCAAATGAACCCGCAATTTCAAAAATAAGATGCAACCCTTCCCCCTGGAGTGAATTAATGTTTAAGCCATACCAAGCAAACCCTGCTCTGAAGCAAGATTTGTGTTTCAGCTGACCTGTGCCAACTGGGGGGAAAAAACAACAACCTGACTTTTCTAAAGAAAAACCAGAAGTTATATTCCCTCTAATTATGCCTCATTATAAAATCATTCCTGCCCAAAGTAATTATTTTTTCAAATCCAGTCATGAGCTGAGACGCTGCAGGTCCAATCTGACAATTGCAAGCTTGCCGGATCGCAGCGGAAGCGTGTCGGGGTTGACCAACACTGCAGAGGTGTTGGGATTACACGTCCCATCATCCCCTGCCCTGCTGGCGATGAAACAGCTGCAGCGAGAAAAAAATAGTTCTGCTTGCGTGCGACGGATTGCCTGGAGCACGGAAGAAAGTTGAGCTTTTGTTAGCTCCACTGCTCAAAACAACCATCATTTTAATTTAGATTAACAGAGTTGGAAGGGACCTTGGAGGTCATCTAGTCCAACCCCCCCCCCCCCGCCTAAGCAGTAGACCCTACACCATTTCTGACCGATGGCAGTCCCGTCTCTTCTTGAAAGCCTCCAGGGATGAAGCTCCCACAACTTTTGGCTAATAGAAGAACAACAGAATGGTAAGAGTTGGAAGGGACCTTGTAGGTCATCTAGTCCAACCCCTCGCCCCAGCAGGAGACACTGTTACCATTTCTGACCGATGGCAGTACCGTCTCTTCTTGAAAGCCTCCAGGGATGAAGCTCCCACAACTTCCGGAGGCAACTTCTGTTCCATGGGTGGATTGTTCTCCCACCGAAATGCAGTTGGTGGATCACGGTTTTCTACAAAATCACAAACTTGCACTTCCCACAAAGTGTGAAGGATGCGTAGGGCATCCTTTACTGATAATTCTGCGTTTACGTCAACCAGAAAATGTTTTGCTCTGGAGCGCCGATTTTCCACGCTGTATCGCTGGAAAAATCCCATGTGTTTTATTACAGATACCTTTAAAAAAAAGAGGAGCTGCTGTCTGTTACTAAAGAGATTTAATTTCCATCGTGCCATCGGCTTTCTAAGAAAGTAAAAAACCGCACTACAAAGAAGGCCTTATTTTACGAAGTTTGCACACCATTAATCCCAGCAACGTTTTTGCAAAGAGACAAAATAGAAACGGACCCTTTCCGCATAATCTGTTGCGGCCTGCTGCCAGGAGAGTCGGACAGTGAGGAGGTTGGGGAGGAACATGGGCCAGTCCTGGGGGCTGAGGGAAGCTCAGACAAGGGCTCTGCATCGGAGGCAGAGAGGGAGCTAGACAGCAGTGAGGCAGAGGAACAGCTGGAGCCTGTTCCCAGTGTGCGCATGCGCAGAGCTGCCAGACAAGACAAGAACAACTAAGAAAGCAGGGTCGACTTGGGAGTAAAGCCACACCTTGGACGTGATTGGTCCCTCCCATAGGAGAGAAAAGAAGAGCGAATTGGGGAGGGGGCTTTTGCAGGAAACAATTCATTTCAAGTGGAAAGTCCTGTGTGTGACTATAAGAGACTCTGTGCCACGTTTTGCCTTGCCCTGTGCTTGGAGACTAGTTATCTGGCAGCTCGCCAAGCGAGATAAGGTTCGTGTTGATAAACATTCCTCTGAAAGCTGCAACTGGGTGCTTTAAAAGTGTCACGTTATCAAGCCCGGTTGCAAATCTATCGAGCCTGATCACGTATTTTCGTCGAGGGAGGACACGGGTAACCCAGCTCGTTGCAACCTATCTGTAAATCTGAGAAGCTGAAAGAATATTAATATGTATATTTCATTAATACTATCATTGTCACCAAGATTCTGTAAATTGACCCAGACAACGTACTGCTCACTAAAGTATGTATCCTGTTTCCCCGAAAATAAGACCTCCCCAGGTAATAAGCCCAACTGGGCTTTTGAGTGCATGCGCTAAAATAAACCCTCCCCTGAAAGTAAGCCCTCCCCGAAAATATTGCAACACAGCAGCAGTCTAGGGTGACCACGCTCGCCGCCTCTTGCACCTCAAAAATAATAAGACCTCCCCGAAAATAAGGCCAAGCGCTTGTTTTGGGGGGTCAAAAGAAAATAAGACCCTGTCTTATTTTCGGGGAAACATTTTTGGTAGAAGGAATATATATATTGTGAGCTCAATAGTGAGCTCCCCCCCCCCCCATATTTGGGCATACCAGGGGTTGTAACACAAATGCATACCTATTTCCCTGGCTCAGCTGATAAGGAGGAGAGCCTGTGGCTTAGTGGCTAATACATCTGCCTAACTTGTAATACAGCCCAGGTTCGAATCCCAGTAAGGATATGGCTAGCTGATGAGAGCTAAATAGCTTGAAATAGATCTATACTACCGTGTTTCCCCGAAAATACGCCAGGGGCTTATATTTTTTTGACCCACGAAATATGGCCTTGGGCTTATTAAAGGGGAGGGCTTATTATTTTTGGGTTGCCGGGCGGCTGCTCCCTTGTGACTGGGTTCCCGAAGAGCCGGGCACAGCCTCAGGGTCGAATGGCTGTGTTGCGCTGTCGCAGCAGCAACGCAGCAGCCATGAGGTGACCAAGCTTATGAGCAGCCGCCCGGCAACCCCCCTTTCCAGCCGGGTACAGCGCCGCTGACCGACCTAGCAGTACCCGGAAGGCACCAAGCAACGCGAGCGCCTGTTTGCCGCCCTCCGCCTCCCGTGGCTCGGTGCCTTCGGAATGCCCCTAGGTGAGTGAATGGGGCTCTGCATGGCTGGAGGGGAGTTTCGCAGCGGCTTTTCCTCTCCCCGCTCGCGCGAAGGGCATCTGCGCTGCTGGCGCCGTCCGCCGCTTGGTTTTTTTTTTCAAAGCACGGAGGATGGATGCCGCTCTATGGTTGTGGGCTGCAGATTGTAGAACCATAGAGCGTACTTCCAGAGCAGCATCCATCCTCCGTGCTTTGAAAAAAAAAACCAAGCGGCGGACGGCGCCAGCAGCGCAGATGCCCTTCGCGCGAGCGGGGAGAGGAAAAGCCGCTGCGAACTCCCCTCCAGCCATGCAGAGCCCCATTCACTCACCTAGGGGCATTCCGAAGGCACCGAGCCACGGGAGGCGGAGGGCGGCGAACAGGCGCTCGCGTTGCTTGGTGCCTTCCGGGTACTGCTAGGTCGGTCAGCGGCGCTGTACCCGGCTGGAAAGGAGGGTTGCCGGGCGGCTGCTCATAAGCTTGGTCACCTCATGGCTGCTGCGTTGCTGCTGCGACAGCGCAACACAGCCATTCGACCCTGAGGCTGTGCCCGGCTCTTCGGGAGCCCGCTCGCAAGAGAGCAGCTGCCCAGCAACCCCCCCTTCTTCAGCTGGGCACAGCGCCGCTGACTGACCTAGCGGTACCCCGAAAGCACCAAGCAACGCAAGCGCCTTTGCCCCCACCTCATTCCCGTGGCTTGGTGCCTTCGGGATACCGCTAGGTCGGCGAGCGATGCTCTGCCTGGTCGGAGGGGGGGGATTGTCCAGAGGGTTTATTTTCGAGGGTGGGCTTATATTTTTGCGCACGCGAAAAATGTCGCAAGGGTTTAGTTTCAGGACATGGTGTATTTTCGGGGAAACACGGTAGTCTCCCTTTATTTATTTATCAGCACAAATACAACACACACACACACACACACACACACATATATGTATTTGTTTTACAACCCCTGGTATGCCCAAATATGGGAAGGAGCTCACTACTCCCCCTTTCTGTCATTCGGCTCATTACAGAAGACCATCCAGGCAGAAAACCATATTTTTATTTTTAATGTTGCCTTTTTTATATTTGTGTTGTATTTGTGCTGATAAATAAATAAAGGGAGACTAGTATAGATCTATTTCAAGCTATTTAGCTCTCATCAGCTAGCCATACCCTTACTGGGATTCAAACCAGGGCTGTATTACATATTAGCATATATACATACATACATACATACATACATACATACATACATACATACATACATACATACATACACAAACTATCCTAGCTGGACTTGAAAATGTCAAGCCCTTAAGTTCACCTCCAGCTGAAGCCGCTTTGCTGCTTCTAAAGTCAAGCATTTGGAAAAAGATTTATCCCGCGTTGATCTTGCTTGATTAAAAGATCTAACTTGTCGATTAGAGGTTTCGCTCGGAACACCCTGCCATCTTTCCCTTTCCTTCCCCCCTCCCTTCTCCGTCCCCGTTACGCTTTCAAAACACACAATTGCTCAAGCCAATTTGGAGATGACCTTAACGAGTCTGTTTTACGCAGCAGCAGCCGCGTGGGACAAAACACAGCAGGGACCCAACCCATTTTAGGACATTGTGTTTCTGAAGGAGGGAGGAGAAATGCAATAATCAGGAGTTGGTGTGACTGTGGGGGTGTGGAAGCACTGCTAGCGGAGCAGGAAAAAAAACGTCAAGACACAATATTAGAAGGCCAAGGAACGGTGTGTGACACAATCCGAGGGACTTGTGCTTCCAAGTTTGCTATTTACAAAGGGCCAAAGGGCGAATTTGGGCCTTTGCCAACAGAGCGAGGGATTTGCAAAACATAATAATAATAATAGGCTAGACACTCGTAAAGTTTCTTGCTTCATCTATTAGATCAGGAAGGACAGCTGGCTCTGAAAATCAGATTATTATTACTATTTATACTTTATTCATTAAACATGAAACTCAGCCAACTGAACATTCAAAAACGCATCCCAAATACCAGTGACTGGTGCTAATGGTTGATACGGTTTGCTGCCAGCGTCCTAGGGATCAACCAAGGACCTTCTTAAAATATAGGATGTTTTGAATAGCGCAGTTTTTTGCAGTTCCGCTGGTGTTATTGCAGGAAGCTGCAATTTGTGGATGTATCTTGTAAAATTCTTAAACACAGTGCCAAATGCCCCGATGACAATGGGTATCACTGTTACATCATCATCATTATATTATTATTATTATTATTATTATTATTATTATTATTATTATTATTATTATTATTATTATTATTATTATTATTATTATTATTATGTTAATCTTTGGCGAGATTCACAGCCTTTGAGGCTGGTTGGTAGCTCAACAGCTCGAGTCCTAAACAAGGACCTAGGAACTGTTAAGGTAACGTCGGAGGATATAAGTTGTTCCAAGTAGGGTGGATTTTTGAGAGTCTGAATGTTCAAGTCAGGTAAATTTAGAATTTTCAAATAGCGAGGTAGCCCCTTAAGTATTGCTCCAAGGGCTCCAATTACAATCGGGACAACACATGATTTCTTTTTCCACAATTGCTCAACTTCAATGTGCAAGTCCCGGTATTTTGTGATTTTTTCTTGCTGCTTATCTTCAATTCGTGCATCACCAGGTATTGCAATGTCAATGAACCATACTTTTTTCTTTTCAATTATTGTTACGTAAAGTGTGTTGTAGGCCAAGTGCCTGTCAGTCTGGATTCTGAAGTCCTGCAAGATTTTGCCTTTCTCATTCTCTAAAACCTTCTCAACCTGATGGTTGAGAACATTATTATTAGTATTATTATTATTTGGTTAATCTTTGGTGAAATTCACAGCATTTGGGGTGTTAATAATAATAATAATAATAATAATAATAATAATAATAATAATAATAATAATAATAATAATAATAATAATAATAATAATAATGCCATTAAGGCCAAAATCGAAAAATCCTCTGATGATGCCAAATGCAGACTCTGCAAAGAAGTTGATGAAACTGTTGACCACATACTCAGCTGCTGTAAAAAAATCGTGCAGACTGATTATAAATTGCGGCACAATTCAGTAGCACAAATGATCCACTGGAATTTGTGCCAAAATTATATTATTAAAACAACAACAAACTGGTGGGAACATAAGCCTGAAAAAGTCACCGAAAATCAGATGGTCAAAATCCTGTGGGATTTTCGTATACAAACAGACAAAATACTGGCGCATAACACACCAGACATCACACTGATTGAGAAAAATAAGGTTACAATAATAGACATCGCAATACCAGGTGATAGCAGGGTTGAGGAGAAGGAACATGAAAAAATCGCGAAATGCCAGGACTTAAAAATTGAAATCCAATGATTATGGCACAAACCAGCAGTGGTAATTCCAGTGGTAATCGGCACACTGGGTGCTATTCCAAAAACACTGGAATTACATTTAAAACAGTTAAAAATTGACAAAATCACCATCAGTCAAATGCAAAAAGCTGCACTGCTTGGATCTGCACGTATATTACGAAAATACGTTACGACGTCCTAGGCCCCTGGGTGGGGCCCGACTAGTAATCAATGCCAAATCCGGCGAAACAACTGGCCGCTGTGATACAATTCTGTTGATGCAATAATAATAATAATAATAATAGTTGTTGTTCATCTTCAATTCGATTTACAGTCTGGTAAAAACTTTAGGAGTTCAAGTAAGAGCTGTTAAGGTAACATCTGAATATATCAGCAGTTCTGAGTAAGGTGATTTTCTAGCAAAGTCAGGATATTCAGGTATAATAAGTTCAAAATTTCCAGGTATCTAGGCAGCCCTTTGGGTATTGCTCCAAGGGCTCCTATTACTATTGATACAACCACTGGTTTCTTACCAAACAATTGCTCAACTTCAATTTGCAAATCCCAATATATTGTTATTTTTCTAGCTGTTTCTCCCCAATTCCTACATCACCCGGTATTACAATATCCACAAACCACACTTTCTTTCTTTCCCACAATAGTGATGTCAGGAGTGTTGTGGGCCAGATTTCTGTCTGTTTGGATTCAGAAGTCCTACAGGATCTTCACCTGTTCATTTTCAAAAACTTTGTCTGTTTGATGTTCCTATTATTATTATTATTATTGTGGTGGTGGTTGGTTGTTTGGTTGTTATTGATTTAATCTTCAATTTGATTCAAAGTCTGGGACTGGTAAAAAGTTCAAGTCCTAATTAAAGGTAAAGCTTCCCCTCGCACATATGTACTAGTCGTTCCCGACTCTAGGGGGCAGTGCTCATCTCCGTTTCAAAACCAAAGAGCCAGCGCCGTCCGGAGACGTCTCCGTGGTCATGTGGCCGGCATGACTCAACGCCGAAGGCGCACGGAACGCTGTTCCCTTCCCACCAAAGGTGGTTCCTATTTTTCTACTTGTATTTTTTACGTGCTTTCGAACTCCTAGGTTGCCAGAAGCTGGGACAAGTCATGGGAGCTCACTCCGTTACGCGGCGCTAGGGATTTGAACCGCCGAACTGCCGGCCTCTCTGATCAACAAGCTCAAGGTCTTAGCCACTGCGTCCCTTAAACTAAATCACCGATGTATCTTAAATAGAAAACTCTCCTTAAATTCTTACTCCAAAAGCATTTATTAAGATACATTTGATTTAAAAAATCCCATTTTAAATTTCAAAAAAATCCCATTTTAAATTTGAAAATCCGATCTTTTTTTATGTTTAAATTGATTTTTATCCACCCTGCATCCAACTGACTTTCTTTTCCCTATCCCTGGATTTTGCACTGCTGGGGCTTTTCACTGAAGCTTTAAAGTCTGTTTGAAATCTCAACACGTTGGATAAAAGCATTTTTCTTTGATCAGCCTGGCTATTCTTGCTAAAAAATGTTTTTTGTTTTTTTTCAATCTCAACACATTGGATAAAAGCATGGACTAACTCACTCTGTTACGTGGTGCTGGGGATTCGAACCGCCGAACTGCCAACCTTTCGGATCGACAAGCTCAGCCTCTTAGCCACTGAGCCACCCTAAGTTCAACTCCTAACCAAGGACTAAAGAGCTGTTAAGGTAATGTCTGAGTATATATATAGGCATTATTATTATTATATACTTTATTCATTAAACATGCAACTCAAGTCAACTGAACATTTAAAAAATGTACCATAAATATCATTGACTGGTGCTAATAGTTGATACAGGTTGCTGCTAGCGTCCTAGGTATCATCATCACTATTATTAATACTACTACTAGTAGTACAGTAGTTCATGAGATGGTTTTCTTGGCATATCAGGACTCCGCAGAGACATTCAGGGAAAAGTTTAGAAAAACCAGATTCCAGATGAGAAAAAAAATCCTTGCCAAAGCTCCCCTTTTCTCTCATCCCCCCCCCCCAACCAGGAGTATTTTAACAACAGGGAGGGCGAGAAAGTAATAAACACCAGCTATATCCAGGGATTAAACCACGAGTCTGCACTGGTGCCCAGGGACGCATGCCGATAACCAAGATAGCAACGTACTCCAGAAATACACACTAATCTTTTAAGAAGCCTTTTTTCCTACCTCTGTGGGTTTCATAACCTTATCACAGTAATTTCATAATGATTTCCTATTTAAGGAAGTGTCTGTGAATCGGATGTGACCCGCGCATGCTGAATTTTATTCTCACCGTCCATTCGCCATGGCTTTTTAAAGGCCCCTGGGCTAAAAATGTCTGATTTTGACAAGAGGAAGCTGAATTCCCTGCCCAGGAACATGCATAAACACTACATATAAACACTACACACAAACTGGCAGAGAATCCCATGCCTCTAATTATAACTTAGAAAGACTGAGCGCCAAAGAATGGAGGCCTTTGAACTCGGGTGCTGGAGAAAACTCTTGCATTGAGTCCCTTGGACTGCAAGGCCATCCAACCGGTCAGTCCTAGAGGAGATCAACCCTGACTGCTCTTTAGAAGGCCAGATCCTGAAGAGGAAACTCAAAGACTTTGGCCACCTAATGAGAAGGAAGAAGGACTCCCTGGAGAAGAGCCTCATGCTGGGAACGATGGAGGGCAAGAGAAGAAGGGGACGACAGAGAATGAGGTGGCTGGATGGAGTCACCCAAGCAGACTTCAGAGGATGCTGGAGGACAGGAAGGCCTGGAGGAACGTTGTCCATGGGGTCGCGATGGGTCGGACACGACTTCACAACTAACAACAACAATTATAACTTGTTTCCTGAATCAGTTACTTCACCCCACACACAAAACCGGTGCGATCATTTCTCATTTCGTCAAACTGTCTACCTTTTTGCACAACTTCCTGAATTTAAAAAGTTTTTTCTTCTTCTTCTCTTTCATTTGTTGTTTCAAGGTGGGGCCTGCTCAGTGGATGTGCTGTCTTATGCAAAGCGGAGAAATCTTTCTCGGAACACAAAGAAGGGATGCCACGGGGCAATCTATTGGCTTGTGACACCACGGGCACCTAGGGGGATCTGATGCAATGGTGATCTACTGGGTTAGAACAATTACCGTAATCAATGGAACAATTTGCCTACGGAAGTTGTAAATGCCCCCCAACACTGGAAGTCTTTAAGATGTTGGATAACCCTTTGTCTGAAGCGGTGTAGGGTTTCCTGCCTAAGCACGGGGTTGGGCTAGAAGATCTCCAAGGTCCCTTCCAACTCTGTTGTTCTATTCTAGGTCGGAGGCAACCTGGAGAGATGAACACGTTGGAGAGTAGGGGGGGCGGGGGGGGCGAGTGCAGGGATGGGTCCCCGAACACCCCCCTCCCCAGGGCTTCTTCTGATAGCTAAAGGTAGACTGCTCCTGTCCATGGGAGATCGGTGTATAAAGTGTGTGTGTAGGAAGGGGGGAACAGATGAGAAAGAAGAGCCTCGGGGGAGGGGGGAGAAATCAGAAAATCGGGGAGGGAGAAATATAATTTAACCCGAAAAGGATCAAGAAGGGTGGACATTTTCAATGAAAGGGGGAAACGGAGGGGGAGGGGAATGAAGGAAGGGGAAAAAGGGAGAGAAACAAGAGAGAGAAATCTTAGGATTCTCGATGAATGTATTTTATTCTCCTTATGTACGATGAGAGCTTATGCACCAAAGACAAATTCCTTGTGCGTCCAATCACACTTGACCAATAAAAGAATTCAATTCAATTCTATCTTATTCTATTCTGCTCTGTTCTAATTCCATTCTATTCTAAATGGGGGAGAGAAGGGATGAATGGGAAAAGGGGGGGGGGGAGAAAGGATGAATGGGGGCGTGGGAACCGAGGGGAGAAATATGAATGGGAGCGTGGGAAAGGGAAGGAAAGCATGAATGGGGCAGAGGAGGGGGGCGCGGCGCAAGACTTACCCCCCGGCGAACAGATGAAGCAGCGTGCTCTTCTCCGCCGAGACCCCGGCCATGCCCGCCTGCCCTCCCCCCTCAAGCGTGGCCTCGGTCCTTCCCGGCGCTGCGCTGCGCTACGAACTGCCGAAACTCCCGAATGCCCAGCCAAGCAGCGCCTGCTCGCTTACTGCGCCTGCGCTGTACTGTCACGCGATGCCGGCGCCGGGCTCCACGTGCGGAGCGGGCCAACCAAGAGGCCGGCGAGGGGCGCGAGGGGGGAGGAGAGCGATGACGCGGATTGGCCGGCCGGGGAAGGCGGGGTGAGGCGAGGACGAGGGGGCGGGGAGGTGTGATGCAACAGAGCCCGGTCGGCGTCACAAAGGAAAGGGGCGGGGCTCCGCGGAAGGGCGGGCTGGTTTGTTTTTACTTATGAATGGGATGCCGTGGGAAGTGGGGACGCGCGGCCTGGTGGGTATTCCCGAGTTGAATAAATATTCGCCCCCCCCAAACCAAAAGTGGGAATCGCAGCTCACTAGAATAGAATAGAATAGAATAGAATAGAATAGAATAGAATAGAATAGAATAGAATGACAAGAGTTGGAAGGGACCTTAGAGGTCTTCTAGTCCAACCCCCTGCCTAGGCAGGAAACCCTAAACCAGGGGTGTCCAAACTTGGGAATTTTAAGACTTGTAGACTTCAACTCCCAGAATTCCCCAGTCAGCCATGCTGGCTGGGGAATTCTGGGAGTTGAAGTCCACAAGTCTTAAAGTTCCCAAGTTTGGACACCCCTGCCCTAAACCGTTTCAGATAAATGGCTATGCAAACTCTTCTTAAAAACTTCCAGTGTTGGAGCATTCACAACTTCTAGAGGCAAGTTGTTCCACTGGTTAAGTGTCCTCACTGTCAGGAAGTTTCTCCTTAGTTCTAAGTTGCTTCTCTCCTTCCCTGATTAGTTTCCACCCATTGCTTCTTGTCCTGCCCTCAGGTGCTTTGGAGAATAGTTTGACTCCCTCTTCTTTGTGGCAACCCCTGAGATATTGGAAGACTGCCATCATGTCTCCCCTAGTCCTTCTTTTCATTCAACTAGACCTACCCAATTCCTGCAACCGTTCTTCATATGTTGTAGTTCCAGTCCCCTAATCCTCTTTCTTGCTCTTCTCTGCACTCTTTCTATTTTCTTTCTATTCTATTTAATGCCGTGGACTATAAGTCAAATATGTGGCTGGGGATAAGGGGGTGGGTGGATGGAGTCTCTACCACTAACTTTCTCTCTCTCTCTCTCTCTGTCTCCTTCCTTTCTTTCTCTGTCTCTCTCCTTTCTCTTTCTCTCTCTCTCTCTCTCTCTCTCTCTCTCTCTTTCTCTCTCTCTCACACACCCACATCTTTAGTCCCACACCAGATTGCCATGCTCCATTTAAGCTAGTTTTAAGGTCAAACAAAGAAGAAACGAGAATCTAAGCCATGGTTTGCCACAGCCCATTTTAGCTTAAGCCACTATTTGTCAACCTGGCCAACTTTAAAAAGGGTGGACTTCAATTCCCAGAATTCCCCAGCCAGCATGGCTGGCTGGGGAATTCTGGGAGTTTGAAGTCCACAGGTCTTGAAATTGCCCAGGTTGAGAATCACTGCCTTAGGTGTTCGTTCTGGTCCCTTCCAACTCTATCATTCCTGGCTGGCTGGGGAATTCTGGGAGTTGAAGTCCACAGCTCTTGAAACAGCCCAGGTTGAGAATCACTGCCTTAAGTGTTTGTTCTGATCCCTTCCAACTCTATCATTCCTGGCTAGCTGGGGAATTCTGGGAGTTGAAGTCCACAACTCTTGAAACTGCCCAGGTTGAGAAACACTAGCTTAGGTGTTTGTTCTGGCCCCTTCCAACTCTATCTGCCCTGAGTCCCTTTTTGGGAGAGGGGGCGGTTTAGAAATCCAAAGAAATAAATAATAAATAAATATCATTCCTGGCTGGCTGGGGAATTCTGGGAGTCGAAGTCCACCCTTCTTAAAAGTTTGCCCGAGTGGGACAAACACTGGCTTAGAAGCTGACTCAGCCAGAGTTAATAGTCCCCAATGCTACACTCCCTCTTTTAAACATTTAAAAAGAAGAAAAAGAAAAAGACAGAACAGTGCATTGTGGGAATCTGTCTTTGCAACACACACACCCTTTTGCCTAGAGCTGAATTTCCTGGCAAAAGAAGAACACGCGAACTCGGTGTCACATTGCAACTGAATCTGGAGAGTCACTGGCGGCCAACTTTGGCCATGACGTTGGTCTGGCTCAAGACGCTGATAGGCAAAGGAGAAGTGTGTTTGTGTGTGTTTGTGACCCACACACCCTCCCTGCGTTTGGAGAAGAAGTGGCAGCTGTTTGTCACAGGATCCCCTGTAAGGAAGGTCAACTTGGAAAGAGAGAGGAAAGATTAGCGAACTGCTGGCTTCTTCATCAACAAATCAGTAAAATGCATTAAAAAAAATCAAAATTTCATCATAAAAAAAACACCACAAGCAACCCGCAACCAAGTTATTTATCCAGCCACTGCTGAGGTTGGATAATCTGTTATTTCCCTGGTTATTTTAATGCCAGCCTTCCCATCTGTTCATAAGGATATTAAAAAGATTTGATGGTTTTGCTTCCCCAATTACAGTGAGAACAATTAACCAGGGGAACAACTGGCCTCCAGAAGTTGTGAATGCTCCAACACTGGAGATTTTTAAGAAGATGCTGGATAAGCATCTGTGTGAAGTGATGTAGGGTTTCCTGCCTAAGCAGGGGGTTGGACTAGAAGACCTCCAAGGTCCCTTCCAACTTTGCTATTCTATTCTATTCTATTCTATTCTATTCTATTCTATTCTATTCTATTCTATTCTATTCTATTGAAAGACTAGAGGTGTCCTATATCTCAGAGGCTAAATCAACTTAGAACTAAGGAGAAATTTCCTGATGGTTAGAAAAATTAATCACTGGACAACTTGCCTCCAGAAATTGTGGGTGCTCCATCTGGAGGCAAGTCGTTCCATTCTGTCAGGAAATTTCTCCTTAGTTCTAAGCTGCTTCTCTCCTTGATTAGTTTCCATTCATTGCTTCTTGTTCTGTCCTCAGGTGCCTTGGAGAATAGCTTGACTCTCTCTTCTTTGTGGCAACCCCTGAGATATTGGAACACTGCTATCATGTCTCCCCTAGTCCTTCTTTTCATTAAACTAGACGTACCCAGTTCCTGCAACTTTTCTTCATATATTTTAGCCTCCAGTCCCCTAATCCTCTTTGTTGCTCTTCTCTGCACTCAGTTCCTGGAGAAATGTGTCATCTTAAACACACAAATGGTGTTGATGGAAGAAATGTGTGTGTGTGTGTGTATATTTGCTCGCACAAGCACGAAGCCAAAGACACCAGCCTGAAGATGACGAGTGTGACCTCGTCGAAACGTCGCCAAGATACTGTCAATCTTACACAGGAAAAGACCCGAATATGCCAAGACCTGTGTGTGTGTGTATATATATATATATATATATATATATATATATATATATATATATATATATATATATATATGTGTGTGTGTGTGTGTGTGTGTGTGTGTGTGTGTGTGTGTGTGTGTGTGTATGTGTGTTACAACCCCTGGTATGTCCAAATATGGGAGGAAGCTCACTACTCCCTCTTTCTGTCCTTCGGCTCATTACAGAAGACCATCCAGGCAGAAAACCATATTTTTATTTTTAATGTTGCCTTTTTTATATTTGTGTTGTATTTGTGCTGATAAATAAATAAAGGGAGACTAGTATAGATCTATTTCAAGCTATTTAGCTCTCATCAGCTAGCCATATTCAAATCCCAGTAAGGGTATGGCTAGCTGATGAGAGCTAAATAGCTTAAAATAGATCTATACTAGTCTCCCTTTATTTATTTATCAGCACAAATACAACAGACACACACACACACACACAGATATACACACACACAGATATACACACACACATATATACACACATATATATACACACACACATACACACACAAAGACACACATTTTTATTAAGCTACTGCCAGACGGACAGATCGATATGGAAAGTAGCAAATTTTCAAGGGTTGTTCAACAGAAATTCATGATAATTGCTTGGCAGGCGGAAAGCTTAGCTAGTATTTCAAAAGTTTTCATTTTGGCCCTAAGGGAATTCTGCCTTATTTCAAATTAAATCAAAAACACCCATCCTCTTAATCTAGCTTTGGTGTTGGGCCGGAGGAATTTTAAACAACTGGCTCTGAATGATAAAAATATCTGAAATTCCCCTCTAGGAAGTTAGCACTCCCCCACCACCTCCTAGAAGAATGAAATATCCTGGGAAACATTGAGAAGGCAGCATATAATATTTCCCTGGATAAGAAATGGAGAAACATGTTTTTAGGCAGGAAACAGACTCACTCTTAATAGCCCCCCACCTTTGTCAATAAGCCATTAAAAAGCCTGAGCTAGTCTACTCTACATAACAAAGGTAGCATTAGCCCTCTACAGAAACTCACCACAAGGCACCTGGGAAAATTACATCAACCAAACTTGGACTCAAAGCACATCCTACAGAGTTTGCCCTGCGTGGCCCCATGCGAGTCTGACAAACCATCAGAATACAAGCTCAAGATCAAAGGCCAGAGAGGGCATAAAACCAGGAATTTTCATCTTCTTCTTTCTCTTTTCTTCTTCACCCAACATCTGGAAGTATGTGATCCCCCTTTTCTGTTCCAGGAGCTCAAGCCCTGTGATCCTGTCCACCATTAAACCATCTTTCCAAGCAGACTCCATGTTTCCCGCGCCTTTTTCCCCACTTGGAACTGAATTCAGAAGGGCATTTCCCCCCCTCCCCAACAACCATTATCCTTCCATTCCTCTTTGTTCTTTCCCCAAAGCTTTGGCTGATAAAGTTCCCCCAGCGTAAATATACTGATATTTTGCGAGACAAGATAAGATGCCTTGCTTTATCTAAGTTCTGAGAGGGCATTGTTGGTCTTTGGGAGTTCATCTGGATTTAGGTCAGATAAAGTTGTTTACAGACCCTGTTGATGCAAGGATCATGTGATGGTTTGAAAGGCTCTTTCCTGGAAACAAACATTCTTCTGGACAGGTGACTTAAAAACCTTCACCTCTGGGACAGTGGCATATTTCCCCATCATTCATATATATTAGTATAGATCTATTTCTATTTATCAGTACAAATACAACACAAATATAAAAAGGCAACATTAAAAATAAAAATATGGTTTTCTGCCTGCATGGTCTTCTGTGATGAGCCGAAGGACAGAAAGAGGGAGTAGTGACCTTCCTCCCATATTTAGGCATACCAGGGGTTGTAACACAAATACATACATACATACATACATACATACATACATACATACATACATACATATGCATCATATACATACATCATATACATACATCATATACATACATCATATACATATACATATACATATACATATACATATACATATACATATACATATACATATACATATACATATACATATACATATATGTTGTATTTGTGCTGATAAATAAATAAAGGGAGACTAGTATAGATCTATTTCAAGCTATTTAGCTCTCATCAGCTAGCCATACCCCTACTGGGATTTGAATTTGGGCATACCAGGGGTTGTAACACAAATACATACATACACTGTAGGAAGTTAGTACCCACCCCTTCTTCTAGCAAAACGAAATATGCTCGGATATATTAAAAAGGCAGAATATTATATTTCCCTGGATGAGAAATGAAGAAACATGTTTTTTTTTTAAAGGCGGTATTGGAAGAAATGTCCTTCTGGGTTCAGTTCCAAGTGGGGAAAAAAAACACTGGAAAGATGGAGGCTGCTTGGAAAGATGGTTTAAAGGCAGACAGGAGCCCATGGCTTGAGCTCCTGAACGTGAAAAGGGGGGATCACATCCTTCAAAATGTTGGGTGCAAGGGCAACTCTGTAGGCTGCGCTTTGAGTCCACGTTTGGTTGCCTGGCTGGTTGATGTAATTTTCCCAGGCGCCTTGTGGTGAGTTTCTGTGGAAGGCTAATCCAACCTGTGTTATGTAGAGTAGACTGGCTCAGGCTTTTTAATGGCCCGTTGACAAAGGTGGGGGCTATGAAGAGTGGGTCTGTTTCCACCCCAAAAACATATTTCTCCCTTTCTTAGCCAGGGAAATCTAATATTCTGCCGTTTCAATATTTCCCAGGATACTTCACTCTTCTAGGAGAGGAGTGGGTGCTAACTTCCGACAGCAGGAAGCAGATTCCCTCTTAATAGCCGCCACCCTCCTCAATAGCCCGGAGCAGATGTCCAGGGCACTTAAGAGAGAAAGAGATAGCTAGATCTATTCATAGGCAAATGCCCTCACCTCACCCAAGATCCAACAAAGGTAGGATTAGCCCTCTTACCCATCTAGCATCAGAACTCGGCACCTGGCACCTGGCAAGATTACATCACCCAGCAAAACTCAACCAACAGTGGGACTCAACCTACAGAGTTGCCCCTGCATGGCCCCATGGGAGTCTGTCAACCAATCAGAATACAAGCTCAAAATTCAAAAGACTAGAGAGGGTAAAAAAACGCTCAGCATCTCTTCCCTTTTTTTTGCCCATGACTTCAAACCATGTGATCCTGTTGGGTTGGACTAGATGACCTACAAGGTCCCTTCCAGCTCTTTTATTCTATGTTCTGCTTCACCATTAAACCATCTTTCCAAGCAGCCTCCATGTTTCCAGTGTTTTCCTTGATAATCTCTAAATCAGTGAAACAGACAAGAGTTTTTTGGGGACGGATGGAATTTGAATTCCAGTGATGTTTCAAGACATCACAATTCCCATAAGGTTGGGGCATGTTTTAAGCTGAATGCCAAAATCAATAATCGTAACAAAACTTTGTCCAAATCTGGAGAATGGAGCCCACCGTGCCTCCAAAATGTCCATTTTGTTCCCAGCCAAGTGGCCAATACCAAAGGAAAACCACATTTTCACCACCATTTTTTTAAATTACAGGCTGAACTCACCCAAATGTGGCTTCCCAAACCTTCTCTGCCAAATAATATATATTTTATAATCCACAACATATTCCTTGGAGACGGAAAACTGGTTTGTCCACTTCAGAAAACCTGCGAAAGAATCTTTTAACAAATTGGAGAAGTGAAATGTGATCTGTAACTAACACGGCTTGCGTGTAAAGAGGCGAAGGGGAACCCGGAGAAAGCCTGCCTTGTTTTATTACATACTAAGAGGCTAGTCCTCATGATTCTGAAATGTAAAAGGCTGGCTCTAATTACCAGGAGGATTCACATGTAGCTTTGGTAGTGTAGAAAGTCAGCACTCACCCGCCCTCCTAGAAGAATGAAATGTTTTGAGGAATATATGTATGTATGTATATATGTATGTATGTATGTATGTATGTATGTATGTATGTATGTTGTATTTGTGCATGTATGTATAATATACATACATACATATATATACTTATACATATACATATACATATACATACATACATACATACATACATACATACATACATACATATATATATAGTATTTGGGCATACCAGGGGTTGTAACACAAATACATACATACATACATACATACATACATACATACATACATACATACATACATATATATATATATATATATATATATATATATATATAAAGGCATTTTATTTTATATATATAAAAAGGCAGAATATTATACATTTCCTTAAAAGAGAAATGGAAGAAACATGGCTTTAGAAGACAGAAAGCAGTCTCAATCTCCCTAATAGATAACTGAGATACGGAGGAGGCAGCTTTCAGAAATGCAGATTTGGTAATCCACTCAAGAGAGGATTAGAAAAAACACAAGGAAGCTGATATCTTGGCTTTAATTACATTTGTTAAACAAGATTCGAAATCCAAGGAAGGGAGCAAACTTTAGAGCTATTTCCGGCCTTTGGGAGACGAACGAATTAATATCAAATAACAAAACAGACAAAACAAACGTCTAAATGACAAAATGTCATATAACAAACCTGTAGCAAAATCCAGGTACAGTACTGACCAGCCTCTTGGTCATCTTTACAGGACTGCTGTAGGGTTCTACTTCGTCATTAAACCATCTTTCCAAGAAAGCCTCCGTGTTTCTCCCAGCTTTGGAACCGAACCGGGTGGATATTTCTTTCACTAGGTTGCAATTTAGTGGGTTACGCAAATCCATTGTCTGTATTGCACCCGCAAAATGTTGTGCAAATATAATTAAGGGCCAGTGTTCTGACTGTGGGAGGCTTTTAGGATGTCCACTGTCCCAGGGTTGCAGGATTTAGGAAGTAAGAAGGAGAAACGGAACTTTTCCAGCTTCCACAAGCATGCTAAAGAAGGACACAGATTGCCTAATCTGGAATTATTTGTGAAACACACAGGAGAATAGAATAGAATAGAATAGAATAGAATAGAATAGAATAGGAGTAGAGTAGAATAGGAGTAGAGTAGAATAGAATAGAATAGAATAGAAGTAGAGTAGAATAGAAGTAGAGTAGAGTAGAAGTAGAGTAGAGTAGAGTAGAGTAGAGTAGAATAGAATAGAATAGAACAGAACAGAACAGAACAGAACAGAACAGAACAGAACAGAACAGGAATAGAATAGAATGGAGAATAGGACTATAATTGTTTAAACGTCCTTCATCATAAAATATACCAAGATTTAATACATAACCACATACTGGCATTTCATTTGCTATTTCTAAAATCCTCCAATGACACTGAATCCTTATGTCCTATTCTAGCCAAACATCCATAATATTTAATGACAAAGTTTTCTTTTTTCTTTTTTGTAAAGAATTTTTATTGGTTTTGAAACATTTATGGGAAAAAGGTAATAGGGTACATAGTAAATTTTGGTAGCTCCCATGTTAATAGTAGAAATCCCCCCCAATTCTCACACTTCTACAATTTTAAAAATAACATATAAAGGATAAGCATGTACAGAATTCTTACTTTATATCAGCCCTATGTTCAATCCTCTCTTTCTTTGTCACTTTCTAGTATATCAACAATTACAATAATATTTCAGATATATTTATTTTTGTGACCTGAGGCTTTTTGATATTGCTCCTTCCACGCTGCCCCCAGGTGGAGCCATAGCCCCCCCTCCTTCCCCATGTCTTGTACATTGCCCACCCCCAATAATAACAAAGTTTTCTAATCCTTTTCTAATCCTATGATGATGGTAACATGTATAAATATCTGAGTTAAAATACTTGAGTTAATATGAATTGTTTGTTGACTGTGGAAGAGATGCACAAAAGCCTTTTTGTAACCAACTGATACACTTTCTACAGTATGCAAAGAAGGATGTGTTGTGTTTGTTTTGAAAATAAAAAATAAAAAAAAAACTTTTATAAAAAAAAGAATGGAGAATAGGAATAGAATAGAATGCAGAGCAGAATAGAATAGAATATAGAATAGAATAGGAAAAAAATGCAGAATAGAACAGAATAGAATTCTTTATTGGCCGAGTGTGATTGGACACACAAGGAATTTGTCTTTGGTGCAGATGCTCTCAGTGTACATAAAAAGACAAGATACATTCGTCAAGAATCATAAGGTACAACACTTAATGATAGTCACAGGGTACAAATAAGCAATCAGGAAACAATACATTATAAAGATACAAGCAACACAGTTCAGTCCTGCAGTCATAAATGGGAGGAGATGGGGGATAGGAATGATGAGAAGACTAATACTAATAGTAATGCAGGCTTAGTGAATAGTTTGACAGTGTTGAGGGAATTATTTGTTTAGCAGAGTGACGGTGTTCAGGAAAAAAAACCTGTCCTTGTGTCTAGTTGTCTTGGTGTGCATTGCCCTATAGCGGCGTTTTGAGGGTAGGAGTTGAAACAATTTATGTCCAGGATGCTAAAGGTCTGTAGATATTTTCATGGGCCTCTTTTTGACTCGTGCAGTGTACAGGATAAATAAACTAACTAAGCTTGGCCCCTCTTGGCTAAGCTAAGCAGGATGAGACCTCTGGATGTGTTCCATGAATAAAAAAAAAAACCACCCACCACAAATTCCCAGAGCTGTAAACTAGAGCAGGAAGTTGAAATCTCATCCCGGAATCTTCGAGCCACTCCAGTAAATAAACATATTAAAATAAATAACAGGAATCAGTAGTTGTAATACCTCTAGCCGCCACCAGAGAGCAGGTAAGGCTTAAGAGAATAAAAACCTCCATCCCAAATTTCAAAATTTAAGGGAGATTGAATTAGGTACCACTGTTTACACGCTTGCTTGTGCAAATTTCTCTTTGACAATACAAAGTCACTACGCAGCTTCAGGAACACACCAGGGAGTTGACTGAAACGCTTCACAAATGGAAACTTCAGAAAGAGAAGAGTTCAAAATGAACAAATTCTCTCCTCTTCCTTTTCTTTCTTTCTATAGATACAAAAATGTGTGTGTGTGTGTGTGTGTGTGTGTGTGTTCCAGCATAACTCTGGAACGCCTCGAGCAATTTCAACCAAACTTGGTACACAGATGACTTACTCTCTGGAAACAAATACTGTGGGGGTAAGACACCCAAATAATATGTTCTGTTAAGATACACCCTGTTGTGCCTTCAAAGGGATTCTACTGTACTGCCCTAAAATGGCTTCTACTGTACAGCGCAGTGGAGTTGCCATGGTAACGGCTTCACAATACCGCACAAGGGCACTCCCTCTGGTGAGGGGAGAAATCCAACATTAGAAGTTACCTTTGGTTCGGACAGTTCCTCTCTATAAATAAATACCTGGGCAATGCTGGCTATATACATATATTTAGAGCAGGAGAGGAATCTAAAGCAAATATTTCGGTCCCATCGGGACCGGATCTCTTCTTTGGTTACATACTTCTGTTCCAGCATCAATATCTGCCTTTTTTTTCCCCAAAATTAGTAATAGTTTGAATATTGCTTCAGGATTTGAACCCACCACTTTGGTTCCAGAAGTAGAATCTTAATTGTCATTGTACTTAAATACAACGAAATTGGTTTCTACAGTCGGCACCATTGCTCCTAGACCCACTTATTGATTTTTCTCTCCGCTAGCCATCAGCTCTGGGTTTCCAACAGATATTCCTCAACAAAAGGGAAAATATTGACAAGAGGAATTGATTTCTCTCTCATGTGGCAGCAGTTAAGGTGGACAGAATCAATGCAAAAAACCTATCTCAGCTATTTTGGCACTTGTATCTACTGTATTAATTCCCAAGGCCAAATATTTTGTATTTCCAAAATGACAGGTTGATTTTGTGTAATTTGCCTGGTAGGAAAAAAAAAATCCTCTGCAGAAGATTTTAATTCAGTTTCTTCAGCTGTTTTTTTTTTCCCTTAAAAAAATATTTTAAAAGTCTAGTCTGGTTAGTTTTTCCTTTTCTATTGAGGTGTTCTGCTTTCTATCTGCCAATTCCTTCACAAAATAAATAAAGGGACTAATTAAATGTATGAATCAAACAAAGCAAAACTGCGGGGAAGTTTGCTCCCTAAGCTGTAATTTCTTTCTTTCTTTTTTCTTTCTTTCTTTCTTTCTTTCTTTCTTTCTTTCTTTCTTTCTTTCTTTCTTTCTTTCTTTTTTCTTTCTTTCTTTCTCTTTCTTTCTCTTTCTCTTTTTCTTTCTTTCTTTCTTTCATTCATTCTTTCATTCTTTCTTCCTTCCTTTCTTCTTTCTTTTTTTTTCTTTTTCTTTCTTTCTTTCTTCTCTCTCTCTCTCTCTCTCTCTCTCCAAATTATTTTGTATTTCACACTCACACATGTCCATGAGCGACTGCACTGATTCTTATCTTTTATTAATAAATCCTGCAATGGTCGGCCATCCTTAAGAAGCAAGAAAACACCATCTGTTTCAAGGAAACAAGTCAAACACACGCATAAATAAAAAGCAGCAACTTCTAAGTTTTCCAAAGCAAACAGCACAATGCAAAACAGGGCTTAATATGTTTTAATGCAAGGAAAGAGAGAAAACGCACTAGGTATAAAATTCACTCAGTGCAATGAAGCAGTTGAAGGCTTCGTGCCTCTAAATTTCGGGGTTTTTTAAAAATTATTTGGGGCGAACATATCCTGCCAACTCTTCGAGTTTAGGATTGAATCTCTCCAGTCAAACACCCTAGAAGATAGGCTCAAGTTCTAGAAGGATCTTGACAGGCCTGAACCCTGGGCCCTATCTAACAACATGAAATTCAATGTACAATACAATACAATACAATAGTAGAGTTGGAAGGGACCTCGGAGGTCCTCCAGTCCAACCCCCTGCCTAGGCAGGAAACCCTATACCGTTTCAGACAGATGGCTATCCAACATCTTCTTAAAGAGTAGCATCTTCCAATATTTGAGGGGCTGCTGCCACACAGAGGAGGGGGTCAAGCTATTTTCCAAAGCACCCAAAGGCTAGACAAGGAATAATGGATGGAAATTAACCAAGGAGAGATTCAATCTAGAAACGAGGAGGGATTTTTTGACAGTGAGAACAATCAACCCATGGAACAGAAGTTGCCTTCGGAAGTTGTGGGAGCTTCATCGCTTGAGATTTTCAAGAAGAGACTGGACTGCCATCGGTCAGGAATGGTGTAAGGTCTCCTGCTTGGGCAGGGGGTTGGACTAAATGACCTACGAGGTCCCTTCCAACTCTATTAATCTATTTTTTTTTAAAAAACTCTGTTTTGTGATGGATAGCTTCACCATTTAACCTCTCATCCACTGCTCCTCTAGTTTCCTAAATGAATTTCAAATTCTC
The DNA here is from genome assembly GCF_964273705.1 of Natrix helvetica. Classification (NCBI taxonomy): domain Eukaryota; kingdom Metazoa; phylum Chordata; class Lepidosauria; order Squamata; family Natricidae; genus Natrix; species Natrix helvetica. The sequence goes on from NC_138551.1 coordinate 147,145,051, forward strand.
CCTAAAACTGTGAAAACTGCCTTGCCCGGTGGCTAAACTAGGCTTGGGTTTCTAAAAGCTGCCATTCAACTCCCACATGGTACATTCACACACACACACACACACACACACACACACACACCGGGGTTAAAAATACCCCAATTCCGTCTAGACTGTGTCTCAACGTGGATAAACTGCACCTTTGACACCAGAAAGCTAAAAATAAAAGGATTGTGTTCAACGTCTGGATGGAAAGTGATTGGGCCGAAAATGAGACAGAAGGTCCCTTTTCAGACTTCGGGGCCAAGAGAAATCCTTTGCCTCCTACCACCTCCTTTTTGGGGGGTTCCTCTTTTCAATGCCCCATTGAGCAAGCTGTCTCGCTGCCTGGAGGCATCAAAGCAACATTTCATTCCATTTTTTCCCCATGTCAAGATGAACGTCAATCAGGCCGATGCCCTTGCTTTAACTCAAAGTGTCACGGGTTTCCTTCGGTTGCATCAAACGTTACGCCCTTTTTAATTAATTCCTTGATTGCATCCAGATCCACCAACTTGCACAGGCTGCGCCCCAAAGGGGCTTTCTAAAAGAGGCAACTGGTTTTTCTGGTTTTTCTTATGAAGACCTTTCGCTGCTCCTCCGAGAAGCTTCTTCAGCTCTGATCGGGGGTGGGTGGGTGGAAAAGAATGGAAGCTTTTATATTTCTTGCAGATAGCTGGTCATTTGCATCCTTTTTAGAGGGCTGTTGAGGCCACTTCAGTGGTGGGATTCAATTTTTTTTTACTACCGGTTCTGTGGCTTGGTGGGCGTGGCAGGGGAAGGATACTGCAAACTCCCCATTCCCTCCCCACTCCTGGGGAAGGATACTGCAAACTCCCCATTCCTTCCCCACTCCAGGGGAAGGATACTGCAAACTCCCCATTCCCTCCCCACTCCAGGGGAAGGATACTGCAAAATCCCCATTCCCTCCCCACTCCAGGGGAAGGATACTGCAAAATCTCCATTCCCTTCCCACTTCAGGGGAAGGATACTGCAAAATCTCCATTCCCTCCCCACTCCAGGGGAAGGATACTGCAAAATTCCCATTCCCTCCCCACTCCAGGGGAAGGATACTGCAAAATCTCCATTCCATCCCCACTCCTGGGGAAAGGATACTGCAAAATCTCCATTCCCTCCCCACTCCAGGGGAAGGATACTGCAAAATCTCCATTCCCTCCCCACTCCAGGGGAAAGATTCTGCAAAATCCCCATTCCCTCCCCACTCCAGGGGTAGGATTGTGCAAAATCTCCATTCTCTTCCCACTCCAGGGGAAGGATAGTGCAAAATTCCCATTCCCTCCCCACTCCAGGGGAAGGATACTGCAATATCCCCATTCCCTCCCCACTCCAGGGGAAGGATAGTGCAAAATCTCCATTCTCTTCTCACTCCAGGGGAAAGATACTGCAAAATCCCCATTTCCTCCCCACTCCAGGGGAAGGATAGTGCAAAATCTCCATTCTCTTCCCACTCCAAGGGAAGGATACTGCAAAATCCCTATTCCCTCCCCATTCCAGGGGAAGGATATTGCAAAATCCCCATTCCCTCCCCACTCCAGGGGAAGGATACTGCAAAATCCCCGTTTCCTCCTCACTCCAGGAGAAGGATACAGAGGGATTAGGGAGACAGAGAATAGATGTAGGTGGGGCCAGTCAGAGGTGGTATTTACCGGTTCTCCGAGCTACTCAAAATGTCTGGTTCTCAAATGGGTGTGGAGCCTTCTTGGAACTGCTGAAAGGACTGTGTTGTAAACTGGAGATAGATGATATTGTATCCCTCCCCCTCTGTTGAGGGGGGGCTGTTCGATTTGGACATAGCTGTCCTCTTTGATCCCTCGTTCCAAGAAGACTCCACACCCGTTTGCACTCGGTTGACTCTGAGGGCACAGGCAAACCTCCAAGGGGCCTCAAAGACCCTCTAAAAAGGAGGCAAATGACCAGCTGCCTTCAAGGAATATCAATCCCTCCATTCTAATCGGAGCTGAAGAAGCTTCTTGGATGAGAAGCAAAATGTCTTCAAAACAAAAAAAAACAAGAAAAGTCCAGTTGACAGCTGAGAAAGCAGCTTCGGGACAACCGTGACCCGGAGAATCTCTACAGACTTTTAGTTACACAATTTGGGAGGAACACCCTTGGAATGGTGTGGGAGTAGGAAGGGATTTCCAGAGGAAGAAAAATGGCAGACTACAGGAACCAAGAAGTTCCAAGTATAAATACAATAGCAGAGTTAGAAGGGACCTTGGAGGTCTTCTAGTCCAACCCCCTGCCTAGGCAGGAAACCCTATACCGTTAGACTTCCAGTGTTGGGGCATTCACAACTTCTGGAGGCAACTTCTGTTCCACTGATTAATTGTTCTAACTGTCAGGAAATTTCTCTTCAGTTCTAAGTTGCTTCTCTCCTTGATTAGTTTCCACCCATTGCTTCTTGTTCTACCCTCAGGTGCTTTGGAGAATAGTTTGACTCCCTCTTCTTTGTGGCAACCCCTGAGATATTGGAAGACTGCTATCATGTCTCCCCTAGTCCTTCTTTCTATTAAACTAGACATACCCAGTTCTTCATATGTTTTAGTCTCCAGTCCCCTAATCCTCTTTCTCGCTCTTCTCTGCACTCTTTCTAAAGTCTTCACATCTTTTCTACATCGTGGCGACCAAAACTGGACGCCGTATTCCAAGTGTGGCCTCACCAAGGCCTTATAAAGTGGCATTAACACTTCACGTGATCTTGATTCTATCCCTCTGTTGATGCAGCCTAGAAATGTGTTGGCTTTGGGGGCAGCTGCTGCATACGGCTGGCTCCTATTTAAATGATTTTCCACTAGGACTCCAAGATCCCTCTCACAGTTACTACTATTGCATCCATCCTCCCCCCCCCCCCATCATCCAACCAGAGCTGAAGAAGCTTCTTCGGTGAGAAGCGAAACATCTTCAAAAGCAAAACAAAGAAAGTCCAGTTGCTTCTTGGGGGGAAAAAGCACCTCTGGGACAACTTTGACTGGATGACTGAGAATCTCCCTAGACATTTTGCACATTTGTGTTTATTTCTTTGTTAGAAAAACAGGCCGGGGGTGAGTGGGACGGGGGGACGGGACAGAATGAATTAAAAAAGAAAAGCTAGATCCAGCTACGGGATCCCAAAACAGGTGAAGGTTTTCCCCGCAGGTATGGAATCGCATTGACCCAATCTGAACGTCTGAATCGGGTCTCCAAAACAGATCTGCAATCTATATAAGGTGCCAAAAGGTCTCAGCACAGCTAGAGGGGGTGGGCTGTTCCTTCTTAGGAAGAGAAGCTCCCGACTCCAGACACAAGCAGCTTTATACGTTATTTAGTCTAGAGACTTTCGCAGGAAGTATCCCTTAGCACGGGAAAAATCTCTGGAATTTCACCCTTTACGGTGTCTCCGTACCATCCACAGCCCTCCTCCTCCTCCTCCTCCTCCTCTCTCTCTCTCTCTCCATCTGTCTCTGTATGTCTCTTTCTCTCTCTGTCTCTGTCTCTCTCTGTTTCTCTCTCTCTATCCATCTCTCTCTCTCTGTGTGTCTGTCTCTGTATCTCTCTGTTTCTTTCTCTCTCTGTCTCCCTCTCTGTGTTTCTCTCTCTCTGTGTCCATCTCTCCCTCTGTATGTCTCTTTCTCTCTGTCTCTCTTTCTGTGTGTCTGTCTCTGTATGTCTCTCTCTCTCTCTCTCTGTGTGTCTCTGTCTCTCTGTGTATCTCTGTTTCTCTCTCTGTTTCTCTCTCTCTGTCCATCTCTCCCTGTCTCTTTCTGTGTCTGTGTCTCTGTCTCTCTGTGTGTGTGTGTCTGTCTCTCTGTCTCTGTTTCTTTCTCTCTCTGTCTCCCTCTCTGTGTGTGTGTCTCTCTCTCTCTGTTTCTCTCTCTCTGTCCATCTCTCCCTCTGTATGTCTCTTTCTCTCTGTCTCTCTCTCTCTGTGTGTCTCTGTCTCTCTGTTTCTTTCTCTCTCTGTCTCCCTCTCTCTGTGTCTGTCTCTCTCTGTTTCTCTCTCTGTCCATCTCTCCCTGTCTCTTTCTGTGTCTCTGTCTCTGTCTCTCTCTCTCTGTGTCTCTCTGTCTCTCTGTGTGTGTGTGTCTGTCTCTCTGTCTCTGTTTCATTCTCTCTCTGTCTCCCTCTCTGTGTCTCTCTCTCTCTCTCTGTTTCTCTCTCTCTGTCCATCTCTCCCTCTGTATGTCTCTTTCTCTCTGTCTCTCTTTCTGTGTGTCTCTGTATGTTTCTCTGTGTGTGTGTCTGTCTCTCTGTGTTTCTCTCTCTCTGTCCATCTCTCCCTCTGTATATCTTTTTCTGTCTCTGTATGTCTCTCTTTCGCTCTGTCTCTGTTTGTGTGTCTCTGTCTCTCTGTCTCTTTCTCTCTCAGTCTGTCTCTCTCTCTGTGTGTGTCTGTCTCTGTCTGTCTGTCTGTGTCTCTCTGTGTGTCTCTTTCTCTGTCTTTGTATGTCTCTCTCTGTCTTTCTCTGTGTGTCTCTGTCTCTCTCTGTCCATCTCTCTCTGTCCATCTCTCTCTGTATATCTTTTTCTCTCTCTCTGTCTCTGTGTGTGTCTCTGTCTGTCAGTCTCTGTCTGTCTCTGTGTTTCTCTCTGTGTCTCCATCTCTCTCTGTATGTCTCTTTCTCTCTGTCTCTCCATGTGTGTGTGTGTGTCTGTGTGTGTGTCTTGTCTGTCTGTCTCTCTCTCTCTCTGTTTCTGTCTCTCTCTGTCTCTCTCTGTGATTTAGAGCCTCCTCCTCAGCAGAGAGAGTAAGAAGGGAAGGACACACATTATTTTGTTTTAACACAAGCAACATCCTGCTTGGCTCATTCTCAAGTGACTACAGCTCCCAGGATCCCCTTCCCAGGGGATTTTAAGGCTGCTGGACCCCACACTCCGTCCGTAGCTCCCCCAGGCTCGATTGGGAGCCAAAAGTGAAAAACTGAGTATTTTATTTTATTTTAAAATTTATCTGCAGCCTCTCTCCAGACGTTGTGAATGCTCCAACACTGGAAGTTTTTAAGATGATGTTGGATAACCATTTGTCTGAAATGATTTTGGTGGCACTCGGAACCATTTCTAGCCAACTCCAACAGAAGGAGTAGGGTAAACTTGAGACCTGGGTTGGTCTTCGTAGTTGCTGACTAGGAGATCCAAAAGGAGCATGGGTAGTTGAGAACAGAGGTGCTATTTTAAGCATATCGATGCTGCCGTATTTCAAAAGTTCGGAAGAGATCAACAGGGCGGACGGCCTTGCCCAGACCTGTTCCAGCTTGTCTACTGTTGCTCCATCCTCAAGATACAACTTCAAACCACAACGCAAATGTCATGCAACAATCAGCATTTGTGGTCAAAGCCCACCATGCTTGCTTAAAATGTCAGGTGCGGTGGCTCAGGGGCTAAGACGCTGAGCTGGTCGATCAGAAAGGTTGGCCGTTCGACAGTTCGAATCCCTAGTGCCGCATAATGGAGGGAGCTCCCGTGACTTGCCCCAGCTTCTGCCAACCTAGCAGTTCAAAAGCACGTCGAAAAATGCAAGTAGAAAAATAGGAACCACCTTTGGTGGGAAGGGAACAGTGTTCCGTGCGCCTTCGGGAGTTGAGTCATGCCGGCCACATGACCACGGAGACGTCTTCGGACAGCGCAGGCTCTTCGGCTTTGAAACGGAGATGAGCAGCGCCCCCTAGAGTCGGGAACGACTAGCACATATGTGTGAGGGGAGCCTTTACCCAGCACACATCCTTCTGAGCCAGAAAAATCAAGCTAGAAAACCCCTGAGCATGTTTAGAGTGTATTTTGCCTTTGCCAAGTTTTCGCAACTCACTCGAATGAAGCCCATTCAGGTTACATAATAAAATAACATGTGTTATGATCACTGCTTATGAGATTGTTCTCTGCGCTGCCTTTGAAATATCCGTCCCATTTGAAGCCATGATAGATAAGCCTAAATAAATATTATTTAACATAGAATAGAATAGAATATAGAGAATAGAATAGAATATAGAATATAGAATATAGAGAATAGAGTAGAATAGAACAGAATATAGAATATAGAGAATAGAATAGAATATAGAGAATAGAACTGAATAGAATAGAATATAGAGAATAGAATAGAATAGAATAGAATATAGAGAATAGAATAGAATAGAATATAGAGAATAGAATATAGAATATAGAGAATAGAGTAGAATGGAACAGAATATAGAATATAGAGAATAAAATAGGATAGAATAGAATAGAATAGAATAGAACTGAATAGAATAGAATAGAATAAGAGAATATAATAGAATAGAATATAAAGAATAGAATAGAATATAGAATATAGAGAATAGAGTAGAATGGAACAGAATATAGAATATAGAGAATAGAACTGAATAGAATAGAATATAGAGAATAGAATAGAATAGAATATAGAGAATAGAATAGAATACAATAGAATAGAATAGAATATAGAGAATAGAATATAGAATATAGAGAATAGAGTAGAATGGAACAGAATATAGAATATAGAGAATAGAATAGAATATAGAGAATAGAACTGAATAGAATAGAATATAGAGAATAGAATAGAATAGAAAAGAATAGAATATAGAGAATAGAATAGAATATAGAGAATAGAATAGAATAGAATAGAATAGAATAGAATAGAATATAGAATATAGAGAATAGAGTAGAATGGAACAGAATATAGAATATAGAGAATAAAATAGAATAGAATAGAATAGAATAGAATATAGAGAATAGAACTGAATAGAATAGAATAGAATAAGAGAATATAATAGAATAGAAAAGAATAGAATATAGAGAATAGAATAGAATAAAGAGAATAGAATAGAATAGAATAGAATAGAATATAGAATATAGAATATAGAGAATAGAGTAGAATGGAACAGAATATAGAATATAGAGAATAGAATAGAATATAGAGAATAGAACTGAATAGAATAGAATATAGAGAATAGAATAGAATAGAAAAGAATAGAATATAGAGAATAGAATAGAATATAGAGAATAGAATAGAATAGAATATAGAATATAGAGAATAGAGTAGAATGGAACAGAATATAGAATATAGAGAATAAAATAGAATAGAATAGAATATAGAGAATAGAACTGAATAGAATAGAATAAGAGAATAGAATAGAATAGAAAAGAATAGAATAGAATATAGAGAATAGAATAGAATATAGAGAATAGAATAGAATATAGAGAATAGAATAGAATATAGAGAATAGAATAGAATATAGAATATAGAGAATAGAGTAGAATGGAACAGAATATAGAATATAGAGAATAAAATAGAATAGAATAGAATAGAATAGAATAGAATATAGAGAATAGAACTGAATAGAATAGAATAGAATATAGAGAATAGAATAGAATAGAATAGAATAGAATAGAATAGAATATAGAGAATATAATAGAAGAGAAAAGAATAGAATATAGAGAATAGAACAGAATAGAATATAGAGAATAGAATAGAATATAGAATATAGAAAATAGAGTAGAATGGAACAGAATATAGAATATAGAGAATAAAATAGAATAGAATAGAATATAGAGAATAGAACTGAATAGAATAGAATATAGAGAATAGAATAGAATAGAAAAGAATAGAATATAGATAATAGAATAGAATAGAATATAGAGAATAGAATAGAATATAGAATATAGAGAATAGAGTAGAATGGAACAGAATATAGAATATAGAGAATAAAATAGAATAGAATAGAATATAGATTATAGAGAATAGAACTGAATAGAAAAGAGTAGAATATAGAGAATAGAATAGAATATAGAATATAGAGAATAGAGTAGAATAGAACAGAATATAGAATATAGAGAATAGAATAGAATATAGAGAATAGAACTGAATAGAATAGAATATAGAGAATAGAATAGAATAGAAAAGAATAGAATATAGAGAGTAGAATAGAATATAGAGAATAGAGTAGAATATAGAATATAGAATATAGAATATAGAATATAGAATAGCAACAGAATTCTTTATTGGCCTTGATTGGACACACAAGGAATTCGTCTTTGGTGCATAGGCTCTCTGTGTACATAAGAAGAATAAAATACATTCATCAAGAATCATAAGGTAAAACACCCAATGATAGTCACAGGGTACAAATAAGCAATCAGGAAACAATCAATATCAATATCAATCGTAAGGATACATGCCACAAAGTTCCAGTCCTGAAGCCATAAGTGGGACGAGATGGGCAATAGGAACGATGAGAAGACTAATAGCAATAGTAATGCAGACTTAGTAAATAGTTTGACAGTGTTGTGGGAATTATTTGTTTAGCAGAGTGATGGCATTCGGGAGGAAAAACCGTCCTTGTGTCTAGTTGTCTTGGTGTGCAGTGCCCTATAGCGTCGTTTTGAGGGTAGGAGTGGAAACAATCTATGTCCAGGAGGCGAGGGGTCTGTAGATATTTTCACAGCCCTCTTTTTGACTCGTGCAGTGTCCAGGTCCTCAACGGAAGGCAGGTTGGCAGCTATTGTTTTCTCTGCAGTTGAACATGGAGTGAAAACACTGCAAAGTTTGCTCCCCACCAGGCAGCTGAGGATGGCACTCAGACTTCCCTGATTGACAAGCTGGGGGAGCCAACCGCCCAACTCCCGGTGGCTGAGCCCACGAATAGCTTGCCCTGCCTTGCCCTGGACAAAATAGTAATAATAATAATAATAAATGGATGACATTTTTTTTCCGGTCTGGTGTAGACGTCGCCGGCCACGTCACTCTACAATAAAAAAGGAACTATAAATAGGTAGTCGCTGTCACCGAGACCTTTTTCAATTCAATGGGTGGCGTAATGCCAAGGTTGTCTCATCAGAAGCCGAGACGGGGGTCTCTCGTGCAGGCATCCCCGCCCTGCCACCGCGCCCACCCCCCCCCCCGTTCTGAAAAACGCTGCTAATAGGAAGTCTGTTGTCCTTTCAACTCAAGAAACGGATCTGATTTAGGAACTGGGTAATGTCTAGTTGAATTATCCAGGAACTGGGTAATGTCTAGCTGAATGAAAAGAAGGACCAGGGGAGACATGACAGCAGTCTTCCAATATCTCAGGGGCTGCCCCAAAGAAGAGGGAGTCAAGCTATTCTCCAAAGCACCTGAGGGTAGAACAAGAAGCAATGGGTGGAAACTAATCAAGGAGAGAAGCAACTTAGAACGAAGGAGAAAATTCCTAACTACAAGAACAATTAACCAGTGGAACAACCTGCCACCAGAAGCTCCGTCACTGGAGGTTTTAAGAAAAGACCAGATAACCTTTTGTCTGAAATGGGATCTCTGTGGGCATGTATGCTATCGCCAGCTGCTCTTCGTGGGAGTCGGAGCGCCAGAAAATGGCCTGAAAAACAGCCGAAACCCAAGTCTTTTCCGGGCCACTTTTCCAGGCCATTTTGGGGGCCATTTTCAGGCCAAAAAATGGCCTCTAAACGGCCCGAAAGCCAGCCTGAAAATGGTCCGAAAACAACCCAAAAAGTTGCATTATCTAACGGAACACAACTCCGCAACCCATCAGCCGACCTTGGGGCCTTTTGTGGCTTCCTTGATTTCAAACCTCACCGCCTGGTTCCTTCCTGTGCATGACCCACCTTTGTGTGCCAGCAGGGCAAGAAACCCAGTTTCACCATCCACCACCGAGGAAATCAAAAGCTGGCACCGAGACTCAGCCGTGAAGCTTGCGGTGGGTTAGTCACTCCGTCTCTCTGTCTGTCTGTCTGGGATGGGGATGTACGAGAAGGAAGCTGCAGATGGAAAAAGTTCCTGGAAACCGTCGCTGGCCCTGGGGCGTCTCAGTCGAACAGCTGTTGTAAGATGCAGCTTTCAGAGCAGGCAGCCTGCAGAGAGAAAGCCAACGATTCAATTTTGGGCTTTTCCGTGTTAATGGGAGGAAAACGTTCCTTAGCCCCTGGCCAAACTTTCTCAAAAGAAGCTAATGATGATTTTATTTTCTTTTTTTGCATGCGAAATTCAGGAAGAGAACGCCGCATGAGTACAAGGCATCCAGATCAAATGTTTCATTTCAGCAGGGAAGTTAGCACGCCAAGGGAAAACACACAGGAGAAATATCCCTCCCTTCTCCGAAAACATGGGAAAGAGAACAATCTGCACTGCAATCTCCCATCCTGTAATGTAGAAGGATTGCAGAGCCATCAATGGGAGGCGTCAAACAAGGGATAAGACTAGAATCCTTCCATAGACACAAACAAAACACATTCAACTTAGTGGCTGCCCTTGACCCTTATCTAATGCAGACTCACCTGTTCCGATTAGCCGGCCTGGCCCACTTATAGTTCCACTCTTACCTCCTGGCGGATATTTTATTGGGGATAGTTTTTAGGGTAAATGTTTTTATAATTTTTATAATTTTAATCTAACTTAACTAAATTGTACAGTGAATCATTACTACCTCCTCCAGTCCTATATTTATTGATTTTGTATTTATACCATGTATATTTATTGTTCAATTATTTTAATATGACTGTACACCACCCCGAGTCTCTTTTGAGAGGGGGGCGGTCTAGAAATTGAATAAAGTTAAGTTAATGCTGACGAAGTGCTGACAATTAGTTGAAAAAGTTCTGTGCATGAGCTTTTAGCAATGAATCTGTTAAAAGGAAACCTACCTGGTCTTTCGCACCCGACACCTCTTCTCCAATTGGTCGAAATCTGTTGGTTAAACCACCATCCTCCCCTAAGAAAAGTTTTCTTCACCCGCCTCCTTGATTTCAATTAGGAGACTCTCATTCCAACGTGACTTATTCCCCCCCCCCGCAAGTTTATTTTTTATAAATATATCAAATCAATGCATGAACAGTGTGACATCTGGGTGTCGTGCACTCTTAATTGTCAACTCCCAGCATTGTCATAGTGAGAGAAGGAGGGGGGAAGTGCATTCCATGCATACTGTTGGCTGAAGTCGGATCTCAGATTACTGCAGTAGGCTTGGGAGGGGTGCACCTCATAGGGAAATGTGATTTATGACACAGAGTGAGGGGAGGGAAGGAACAGGGGTAAAGTTCACCTATAACTCAAACAAAGCTTAGATGTGACTGGGAAAAGATCTTGCCTATGATGCTCCTAATAAATGACTAGTTTCGTACTGAAGCTTGACTCGATATTCATGAATCAATTAGGGCATTTTTAGGAAACCTGACACTAATACAAATAAAACTAACAAAGTCAATCATAATTGTTACATTCAACTTATATATTTCTAGTAAATAATACGCATTTGTCTTAGATTGCAATCTATCATTGTTCAGTTATTCCACATTTTCTCGTTATTGCTTTCATTTTATTATGTAGAAATGTATGCATTGATATTCCCCCTTCTCTTATTTCTATCACCTATTCTAGCTTTTAATCCTATCTCCCTTTATTAAAAAGATGTTTCCTTTCTTTCTTTTCTAACTTCTAATCATGTCACCTCCCTAAAAAAAAGATAAATGAAAAGAGAGAGAGAGAGAGAGAGAAAGGGAGAAGCAAATCAGAACAACATAAAAGAAGTGATACATCCATTGTCTCATGCCCGCTTCAATACTTTTAATTGCTATGCTTTAAGAGAAAGACAGGGAGAAGGAAAGGCAAATCAAAACAATGATTAAAAATCATCATCAATGGCTTCTGTAATGCTTCCCAACTCCCTTGAGCCCAGTTGGCGCACCAGTAACCCAGCAGAACCTCGGAGAAAGCATGGCCATTATAAGATCCATGCTTATTTTGCTGACAGCAAGCTCAGCTCTTCCAGGATCTTTCCGTAGCAGGAGAACTATGCAAGAAGTAGCATTTATCGGGCAGCCAGAGGCTGTTCCTTCAAGCCCAGATATCTCCACCAGCTTCCAACATCAGAAGGGTGGAGCACCTACTAAGCCAAGAAGCTGAGCACACAGAGTTGGCGGAGGTTATTTTGGACGGTGGAGAAGATGGGCTGGGAGCAGGAAGACATTGGAGCTGGGCTTGTTAGCGATAGCTAACTCATACCTAAGAAAGGAGAGTATGTGTAGCTCTCCGGGTTGACGTAGTGTCCTCAGAACGCCCTTGTTTTCTTGCAGACGTTTCAATACCCAACTAGGCAACATCATCAGCGCCTGTAAGTTTGCTGACAGCAAACTTCACTCCTGAAAACCCTGTTTTCCCCAAAATAAGACCTCCCCAGATAATAAGCCCAATTTGATTGCATGCGCTAAAATAAGCCTTCCCCCCAAAATAAGACCTCCTCTAAAATATTTAAACGCAGGTGCAGCCAGACCCCACCATTTCCTGGAGGGGGGGAGAGGAAGGGGGGAATACACCCCATGCACTCAGGGGTGAAATCCAGCAGGTTCTGACAGGTTCTGGAAATTTTGAGTAGTTCGGAGAACCGGCAAATGCCATCTATGGCTGGCCCCAAGTGGGGAGGGAATGGAGATTTTGCAGTATCCTTCCCCTGGAGTGGGGAGGGAATGGAGATTTTGCAGTATCCTTCCCCTGGAGTGGGGAGGGAATAGGGATTTTGCAATATCCTTCCCCTGGAGTGGGGAGGGAATGGAGATTTTGCAGTATCCTTCCTCTGGAGTGGGGAGGGAATGGAGATTTTGCAGTATCCTTCCCCTGGAGTGGTGAGGTAATGGGGATTTTGCAGTATCCTTCCCCTGGAGTGGGAAGGAATGGAGATTTTGCAGTATCCTTCCCCTGGAGTGGGGAGGGAATGGGGATTTTGCAGTATCCTTCCCCTGGAGTGGGGAGGGAATGGAGATTTTGCAGTATCCTTCCCCTGGAGTGGTGAGGTAATGGGGATTTTGCAGTATCCTTCCCCTGGAGTGGGGAGGAAATGGAGATTTTGCAGTATCCTTCCCCTGGAGTGGAGAGGGAATGGAGATTTTGCAGTATCCTTCCTCTGGAGTGGGGAGGGAATGGAAATTTTGCAGTATCCTTCCCCTGGAGTGGTGAGGTAATGGGGATTTTGCAGTATCCTTCCCCTGGAGTAGGGAGGGAATGGAGATTTTGCAGTATCCTTTTCCTGCCACGCCCCACAGAACTGGTAGTAAAAAAAAATGAATTTACCACTGCATGTGCCCCACACGTACCTGCCATGCATACAGAATGGCCTCCCGGAGGCCGCTCCCGCAAACCCTAATTCCCGCGCCACTTCTCTTAGTGGCGGCCGCAAAAAGAGCGGCACGCCAAGGGACGGTAGGGCTGGCAAGAGTGCGCCAGAAACAGAGACAGGACTTCTGGCCCTCTCTGGATCAGCTGATCTGCGAGGTTAAGGGGCCTCCTGCACCTCAAAAATAATAAGACCTCCCCGAAAATAAAGCCAAGTGCTTATTATGGTCAAAAGAAAATAAGACCCTGTCTTATTTTCAGGGAAATGTGGTAGCACTCATGATGTACCTACTTTGGGTAAAGAAACGCCTGTAAGGAAACAGGCAAGCTCAGAGGTCACCAGGGACCCCCTAATAGCTAACTGGGTTCAGAGCAAAGACAACCTAACACCTGACTCCGTACATTTAGTCACACAAAAGGGGTTGGACTTGAGGATCTTCAACACCGGCTCCTTCTCTGTTTCTGAAGGACCAGCCTTTCAAACATTGTCCACCACTCCTCATCGTGATGGGAAGAGTTCTGTTGTGGCCCGTCGGAGTTGGAGATCAGTGGGGCAGAAGAACAGCTGGAGCCTGTTCCCAGTGTGCACATGCACAGAGCTGCCAGAAGGCAAAGAAATCAGGGTCGACTTGGGAGCAAGGCCACAGGTGGGCGATGAATGGCCCCTCCCAGAGGGAATAAAAGAGGAACGACAGGGGAGTGGAGTTTGCAGGAGGCCATTAGTTCGCTTCATTGGTTGGTGACTCTCCGAGACTCCTTGCCAAGTTCTGCAGAGATCGGCCTGGCAGCTCTCCAAGCACAGATAAGGTCTGTGACCGTAAATCCTCCCTCGAAAGACTTTGCTGGATGTGAAGGAGCAGAATTCAGTCAATTAATAAAAGGGGTTTTTGTCGGGACGAGGAGTTTGCTTCATGCCCTCGAGAAGCCTTGGTCCGAACAATATGCTTAAAAGAATATTTAAGCCTAATAAACAGTATGCTGAAGTAGGACAGGCCCATCCCTCTGCCTTGGGAGGACAAATCTAATTACTTTCACACTTGTGTGATGGTGTTCATATTCCACCCCCCACCCCCCAGGCTAAAAGAGAGAGAGAGAGAGATGGAGAGAGAGAGAGAGACGGAGAGAGACAGAGAAAGAGAGAGAGAGGGAGAATGAATGAATTGCAAGCCAAACAGTTCCAGCAAGGTTGAAATACGTAGCTTTGCTTTAACACAATTCCAGTCCAAGGACACTTGGCCTGATAGTAAAGACTCAAGCTTTCCCGTAGATGCAGTGTTTCGGTTGCTAAGCGAGAGGAAAACACAAACACACTAGCTCATACAGGGCATGGTCAAAATATGAACGTTTCTCCCTTTTCTTCCCTCCCAAGAAATCGAATTGACTCAACAGAACAGTTCGTTTTTGGACGTTGTCATCGGCCAGGGTTTTGTAAAAGCTCCCCTCTCTCTTTTATTCATTTTCCAGTTTTGCATTTGTTTTTTTTTATTTCTTGATCTTTCTTCTTTTCTTTAGTGCTTTCCTATTTTTTGTTTTTCTCTTTTGAATAAAAGGTAGAAATATAAAATGGACTGTAGACAAAAATAGTAGAAACTAAAATGATCTAAGATGATATGGAACTGATGGTAAAGATATATGAAACAAAAATGTATATACTGTAGATATATAGTTATATAAGATTGATATGTACAGATAAAGGAAAGACAATAGATATGTAAAAGAAGTATAAATGTGTTGCAAAGATGTTATGTTTGTATAAACAAAATTTAAAAAATAAAATAGGAGCCCCTCTCTCTGCGTCCAAGCGTCAATTTAAACACCCGTGAAGTTGGGGGGAAAGAGATTTTGTGATATTTCTTTCCTTGATGGGGGTCCTTCTTAGCAAGACAGATTAACAGCATTGGAAGGGACCTTGTAGGTCATCTAAACCAACCGCCCCGCCTCTTGGTTGCGTCCGGAGTCCTGGGTAATCCTCTTTTACTACCTTCGGAAAAGTCGTAAAAACAGGGGCCAAAACTCACTTCACCCACGTCTTGCTTAGCAGCAGCAATTCTGAGCTCCATTGCGGTCGTAAGTCGAGGACCAGCTGTTAAAAAGAAAAAAAAAATCGAACGCAGAAGGCTAGCAGCTCACTCAAGCCCTTTTTGGGGGAAAGGAGGGGGGCTCGGATCAAGGATAACCAGAAGCAAAAAATAAGAAACATTAAAAAAAAAAATCTGGCTTGCAGACAAAGAAAATTTTGCTCGCTTCCACGAAGCCACCGCGGAAAAAGAAAAGCATTTTTTAAAATTTTGTCTCCGATAGGAGACTGAGCAGGAAAATATCCACGTTTGTTGGACAAAGGAGGTTAAAGATCAGACAGACAGAAAGAAAAAAACTCCCAGACTATTGTTCTAATTGAGATCGGAGCTGTTCCCAAACCCCAGGTGTGACAGCTTCCTGGCTACTCAAGCCTCATCCTGTAATTCGGTCAAATCCAGACAAGGAGAGCTGCAGAAAAATTCCCAGCAATCCCTTTCCGTGTTTGTGTGTGTGTGTCTTTCTCACGCTGCGGATACAAAACAAGGAGAAATCTTGGAGACAGGAGAGCAATCTTCCAATATTTGAGGGGCTGCCCCAGAGAGGAGGGGGTCAAGCTACTTTCCATGAATGACAGACAAGGAATAATAATAATGGATGGAAACTGACCAAGGAGAGATTCAACCTGGAAATAAGGAGGAATTTCCTGACAGGGAGAACAATCAAGCCATAGAACAGAAGTTGCCTTCAGACATTGTGGGAGCTTCATCCCTGGAGGCTTTCAAGAAGAGACGGGACTGCCATTTGTCAGAAATGGTGTAAGGGTGTTCTGCTTGGGAGGGGGTTGGACTAGATGACCTATAAGGTCCCTTCCAACCCTGTTAATCTGAATCTATCTAAGATGATCAAAGCAGGCTTGGAGACTAAAACAATGAACAGTTGCAGGAACTGGGCATGGCTAGTCTAGTGAAGAGAAGGACCAGGGGAGGCAGGAGAGCAGTCTTCCAATATTTGAGGGGCTGCCCCAGAGAGGAGGGGGTCAAGCTACTTTCCATGAATGACAGACAAGGAATAATAATAATGGATGGAAACTGACCAAGGAGAGATTCAACCTGGAAATAAGGAGGAATTTCCTGACAGGGAGAACAATCAAGCCACGGAACAGAAGTTGCCTTCAGACATTGTGGGAGCTTCATCCCTGGAGGCTTTCAAGAAGAGACGGGACTGCCCTCTTCAGAAATGGTGAAGGGTCTCCTGCTTGGGCTGGGGGGTTAGACTAGATGACCTCCAAGGTCCCTTCTTCCAACTCTCTTCATCCCCAATCTTGGTTTTGCAAAACCCCGAAGAACAAAAAGAGGCTGATAAACATTAGGAGATGCCAGTCCCAAACCTCATTTTCCCTCGGGTGGCTATATACAGGTAGTCCTCGGCTTACAACAGTTCATTTAGTGACCGAAGTTACAACGGCACTGAAAAAAAGTGACTTAGGGCCATTTTTCACATTTACGACCTTTGCAGCGTCCCCATGGTCACGTGATTTACATTTGGTAGCTTGGCCACTGACTCATGTATATGACGGTTGCAGTGTGTGTGTGTGTGTGTGTGTGTCTGTGTGTGTGTTACATGATCGCTTTTTGTGACCTTCTGACAGAAGAATAGAATAGAATACAGTAGAGTAGAGTAGAGTAGAATAGACTGTAGAATAGACTAGAGTAGAATAGAGTAGAGTAGGATAGAGTAGAGTAGGATAGAGTAGAGTAGGATAGAGTAGAATAGAATGCAGAATAGACTAGACTAGAATGCAGAACAGACTATAACAGAATGCAGAATAGAATAGAATAGAATAGAAAAGAATGCAGAATAGATTTAGTAGAGTACAGTAGAGTAGCAGAATGCAGAATAGACTAGACTAGAATGCAGAACAGACTATAACAGAATGCAGAATAGAATAGAATAGAATAGAATAGAAAAGAATGCAGAATAGATTTAGTAGAGTACAGTAGAGTAGCAGAATGCAGAATAGACTAGACTAGAATGCAGAACAGACTATAACAGAATGCAGAATAGAATAGAATAGAATAGAAAAGAATGCAGAATAGATTTAGTAGAGTACAGTAGAGTAGCAGAATGCAGAATAGACTAGACTAGAATGCAGAACAGACTATAACAGAATGCAGAATAGAATAGAATAGAATAGAAAAGAATGCAGAATAGATTTAGTAGAGTACAGTCGAGTAGCAGAATGCAGAATAGACTAGAATAGAATGCAGAATAGACTAGACTAAACTAGACTAGACTAACTAGACTAGACTAGAGTAGAATAAAATAGAATAGAAAAGAATGCAGAATAGACTAGAATAGAGTAGAGTAGAATAGAAAAGAAAAGAAAGCAGAATAAAGTTAGCAGAGTAGAACAGAATGCAGACTAGACTAGAATAGAATGCAGACTAAAATAGACTAGAGTAGAATAGAATAGAATGCAGAATAGACTAGAGTAGAATAGAATAAAATAGAATAGAATGCAGAATAGAATAGAATTTAAAATAGGATAGACAGAATGAAATAGAATAGAACAACGTAACAAAACAATACAATACAAAACAAATCAAAACAAAAAGTTTATTCCCCCCCACCCCACCTTGAATGCAGCCAATCCCTCTTTGCAAATTCCAGGCCTGCCTCGGAGACTCAGCCAGTTGTCTGATGACGGGATCTTCCCTAAAAATACTCCTCCGCGTCTTCATTTTTTTCACTCCTCCTTGCCTTTAAACGCTTACGTTTTTGGCTGAGCGCCAGATGAAAACCAAGCCTGTTGCGCACGTAATCCGGGAACCCACAACAAAGAAGGAAAACAACAACAACAACAACACCCTCCCTCCCACCCGATGTTTTGCTTAATGCTGAATCTCCCAGTCCCTGCTAATCATGAACGGGGGAACATTTTATAACTTTTAATTTTGGCGTGCGTTCCCGAGCAATTAAACCAAAAATGGGAAATAACCCTTGGGCCTTCTCAGAGGGCTGGCTTTCCGCGTTGCTTAATCAAAAAGTTTTTCCCAGACGGGATGCCCGTTTTCCAAGAATTCCGCCTCTCCAACAAATGGTTGCTAAGAATCCTGGGAGTTCCAAGCCACCATATTGAGATGAGCTCCTGTTTGGGAAAAGCAGAAAAGCCAAACCCACAGGCAATATTTAATATTCATTAGTCCTCGACTTAACAACCATTCACTGCGTGGCTGTTCCAAGTTACAGCAGCACTGGGAAAAGTGACTTACGACCGTCACTCGCCCTTACGACCGTCGCTTCATCCTCGCTGGTCATGTGATCAAAATGTGGGCAACCGAACGTTTGCGACTTTTCCAGCCGTCTTCCGACCTCCAAAATCAGTGGGGAAAAGCCAGGTTCACTTAACGACTGCAGTGACTCACTTAACAACCGTGCCCCCCCCAAAAAAGCTCACAAAATCAGGCACAACTCTTTTAAGAATCATTTAGCTTAGCAATGGACATTTTACCAAGGCAGTGATTTGCTTAAGAGCCGTAGCAAGGAAGGTTGTTAAGATGGGACAAAACTCACTTAACAACCGTTTCACTTCGCCACAGAAATTTTGCGCTCGCTTGTAGTCATAAGGCAAGATTCGACGTTTAGGCAACAAAAACGAAATGCACAGGTACAGAATAGGTGGTACCTTGCTCAACAGTAGTAACTGTGAAAGGGATCTTGGAGTCCTAGTGGACAACCATTTAAATAGGAGCCAGGCGTGTGCAGTTCTAGGCTGCATCAACAGAGGGACAGAATCAAGATCACGAGAAGTGTTGATACCACTTTATCATTTTACATTACGATGTAGAAAAGATGTGGAGACTCTGGAAAGAGTGCAGAGAAGAGCAACAAAGAGAATTAGGGGACTGGAGGCTAAAACATATGAAGAACGGTTGCAGGAACTGGGTAGGTCTAGTTTAATGAAAAGAAGGACCAGGGGAGACATGATAGCAGTCTTCCAATATCTCAGGGGCTGCCACAAAGAAGAGGGAGTCAAGCTATTCGCCAAAGCACCGGAGAGTAGAGCAAGAAGCAATGGGTGGAAACTAATCAAGGAGAGAAGCAACCTAGAACTGAGGAGGAATTTCCTGACAGTGAGAACAATTAATCAGTGGAAGAGAAGTTGCCTCCAGAAGTTGTGAATGCCCCAACACTGGAAGTCTTTAAGATGTTGGATATCCATTTGTCTGAAGTGGTGTAGGGTTTCCTGCCTAAGCAGGGGGTTGGCTAGAAGACCTCCAAGGTCCCTTCCAACTCTGTCTATTCTATTCTATTCTATTCTATTCTATTCTATTCTATTCTATTCTATTCTATTCTATTCTATTCTATTCTATTCTATTCTATTCTATTGACTCCCAGTAGCTGTTTGTCCTTCTCCAAACACACTGAAAACTAAGACACCGTGGGATGCAATTGTGTGAATCCGATCCCCAAAAGAGCTTTCTTGAGAATGAACAGCGCTAAAAATAAAATCAGCCATGGATTCCTTTCAGATCATCAGCCTACAACTTTCCTAGCGAGCGGGATTATCTCACACGTCTTCGGAAGCGCTGGCCTTTTTCTATTTTTAAAAGCAAACTTGCTGGAATCTCTTTTTGAAAACAAATGCACCAAGAACGCGCATCCATTCGCTGGAATTGTCCCCGCGGGAAAACCTCTCCGGCTCGGTTGAGATGCTCGCCGGCACGTCTAAACTCTACGTCGGCCGCGATCCATAATAAAATAATAATAATAATAATTTTTAAAGGGGTGGGGAAAGCATCGCATGCTGTTCTCCGGGATTTTTGATGTTAAGAGTTCGCTTGCAGTCAACCAGTGGCTTGGAGCTAACTGAGAACATTAAACCCAGAAAAAAAAGTGTGTGACACAAACACCGCTTTTCCCACAAAGCTGGATTTTTTTTCCTGGAAAATTGTGTCCTTCCTGGAATGGGAAAAGTGACTTACGACCATCATTCGCTCAAATTTTGACCACATGAGCAATGAGGATGCAGTGATGGTCGTGAAATCACTTTTCCCATCCCAGGAGGGAAATACCAATCCACGCCGGACTTGGGATTCGCAGCTGGTACATTGCCGTAACCCTATATTTGCTCTGAACAGGAAGTCAAGGATTTTGCATTCCTAAAATACAGGTAGTCCTCGACTTATCACCACAAGTGAGCCCAAAATTTAGGTGGTTAAAGGAAACATTTCTTAAGTGAATTTTGGCCCATTTTATGAACTTTCTTGCCATATTTGACATAACGATGAATCTGCATACAGATGGGAGGTTGAAAAACTAGCCTTGTGGTGCAGGAAGAACAATCTTGAACTAAATACACTCAAAACCGTAGAAATGGTGGTGGATTTTAGGAGAAACCCTCCCATGCTACCACCTCTTACAATACTAGACAACACAATATCAACAGTAGAGACCTTCAAGTTTCTAGGTTCTATCGTATCTCAAGACTTAACACCTAACATCAAAAACATCATCAAAAAAGCACAACAAAGAATGTTTTTTTCTGCGCCAACTCAGGAATCTCAAACTGCCCAGAGAGCTGCTGATTCTGTTCTACAGAGGAAGGATGGAGTCTGTCCTCTGCACCTCCATAACTGCCTGGATTGGCTCTGCAACCCAACAAGACAGACACGGACTTCAGAGGAGAATCAGAACGGCAGAAAAAAACAATGGCTACCAACCTGCCTTCCATTGAGGACCTGGACACTCTACGAGTCAAAAAGAGGGCCGGGAAAATATCTACAGACCCCTCGCACCCCGGACATAGATTGTTTCAACTCCTACCCTCAAAATGACGCTATAGGGCACTGCACACCAGAACAAATAGACACAAGGACAGTTCCCCCCCCCAAACGCCATCACTCTGCTAAACAAATCATTCCCACAACACTGTCAAATAATTTACGAAGACTGTATTGCTATTATTCTTCTCTTCCTTCCTAGTATCCATCTCTCCCCACTTATAACGATGTTACTTGTATCTTTCAATTCATATTGCTTTTATTGTTTCCTAGTACGATTTGATAGCTTATTAATCACTAAGTGTTGTAGCTTCTTATTCTTGAATGTATTTTTATTCTCCTTATGTACACGGAGAGCTTATGCACCAAAGACAAATTCCTTGTGTGTCCAATCACACTTGGCCAATAAAGAATTCTATTCTATTCCATTCCATTCTATTCTACTCTATTCTATTCCATTCTATTCTATTTCTATTCTACTTTCTCTTCTCTTCTCTTCTCCTATTCCATTCCTATTCCTATTCTATATACACTAAGAACCTATGCATCAAAGACAAATTCCTTGTGTGTCCAATCACACTTGGCCAATAAAGAATTCCATTCTATTCCATTCCATTCCATTCCATTCCATTTCTATTCTACTTTCTCTTCTCTTCTCCTCTCTTCTCCTATTCCATTCCATTCCTATTCCTATTCTATATACACTAAGAACCTATGCACCAAAGACAAATTCCTTGTGTGTCCAATCACACTTGGCCAATAAAGAATTCTATTCTATTCTCCATTCCATTCTATTCCATTCTATTTCTATTCTACTTTCTCTTCTCTTCTCCTATTCCTATTCCTATTCTATATACACTAAGAACCTATGCACCAAAGACAAATTCCTTGTGTGTCCAATCACACTTGGCCAATAAAGAATTCCATTCCATTCCATTCTATTCTATTTCTATTCTACTTTCTCTTCTCTTCTCCTCTCTTCTCCTATTCCATTCCATTCCTATTCCTATTCTATATACACTAAGAACCTATGCACCAAAGACAAATTCCTTGTGTGTCCAATCACACTTGGCCAATAAAGAATTCTATTCTATTCTATTTGCTAAGTGAATCACCGCAGCGGTTAAGTTACACCAACACGGATGTTAAGTGAATCTGGTTTCCCCCGTAGATTTTGCTTGTCGCTAAGGGGGATCTCATGACACACACCCCACACACCCACACACCCTGGGGACACGGCGACCCCTGTCTGATTTCGGTCCTTGCAGGAGGACGTGTCAAACGGCGAGCGTCCTGGTAAGAAAGGTACAAGCTGCCCTTATTTAATCTCAGCCTTGTCTCCGAGCTCTGGATTGTTTGCCCTGGATAAATATTGAACGTGCTTTGGGGCCAAAGCAAACAAACCCTATCAGAATTGAAAGATCAGCTCACATGTGAGCCAATATTGGCTTTTTGGAGCCGGCAGGGTGGAGAAGTCTTATCAATTCAGAACAATCGGACACCACAACTCCCAATTTAATCACTGAAAGATGCTTTAACAGCCCGACCTATTCCCGATTGGAAAGAGTGCAGACCACCGCTGGAAGGCTGCACCCAGTTTGGGTCACCATATTATAAAAAAGATGTGGAGACTCTGGAAAGAGTGCAGAGAAGAGCAACCACGATGATGGAGGCTAAAACATGTGAAGAACGGTTGCAGGAACTGGGTATGTTTAGTTGAATGAAAAGAAGGACTAGGGGAGACATGATAGCGGTCTTCCAATATTTAAGGGGCTGCCCCAAAGATGAGGGGGTCAACTTATGAGGGGGTCAACTAGGACTCTTGGAGTCCTAGTGGACAACCATTTAAATAGGAGCCAGCCGTGTACAGCAGCTGCCAAAAAAGCCAACCCAGTTCTAGGCTGCATCAACAGAGGGATAGAATCAAGATCACGTGAAGTGTTGATACCACTTTATAAGGCCTTGGTAAGGCCACACTTTGAATACTGCATTCAGTTTTGGTCTCCATGATGTAAAAAAGATGTGGAGACTCTAGAAAGAGTGCAGAGAAGAGCAACAAAGAGGATTGGGGAACTGGAGACTAAAACATATGAAGAACGGTTGCAGGAACTGGATATGTTTAGCTTAAGAGAAAGAAGGACTAAGGGAGACATGATAGCAGTCTTCCAATATCTCAGGGGTTGCCACAAAGAAGAGGGAGTCAAACTATTCTCCAAGGCACCTGAGGGTAGAACAAGAAGCAATGGGTGGAAACTAATCAAGGAGAGAAGCAACTTAGAACTGAGGAGAAACTTCCTGACAGTTAGAACAATTAATCAGTGGAACAGCTTGCCTCCAGAAGTTGTGAATGCCGCAACACTGGAAGTCTTTAAGATGATGTTGGATAGCCATTTGTCTGAAACGGTATAGGGTTTCCTGCCTAGGCAGGGGGTTGGACTAGAAGACCTCCAAGGTCCCTTCCAACTCTACTATTATATTGCATTATTTTCCAAAGCACCAGAAGGCAGAAGAATGAATGGATGGGAACGAACCAAGGAGACAAGCCACCTAGGAAGGAAGGAAAAAATTCCTGACAATGAGAATTTAAGGTTTTTGCAACTGCAGATCTCTGAATTATTTCTCCAGGAAATAATGTCCCTTTGCAGAAATGCCAAAGGTAAAGGCAAAAGTTCCCCTCGCACATATAGTGCTAGTCGTTCCTGACTCTAGGGGGCGGTGCTCAGCTCCGTTTCAAAGCCGAAGAGCCAGCGCTGTCCGAAGATGTCTCCGTGTAGTCATATGGCCGATACGACTCAACGCCAAAGGCGCACAGAACGCTGTTCCCTTCCCACCAAAGGTGGTTCCTATTTTTCTACTTGCGGTTTTTTTTAACGTAATTTCAAACCGCTAGGTTGGCAGAAGCTGGGACAAGTCACGGGAGCTCACTCCGTTACGCGGCGCTGGGGATTCGAACCGCCAAACCGCCGACCTTTCCAATGGACCAGCTCAGCGTCTTAGCCATCGCGTCCCCTGAGGATTGTCAGAAGCAGCAGATAAATAAAAAGGGGAGAAAATATTGTGGGACTTTAGTTCCTTGGGAGCTGCCGTTGCAATTTTGGGGGGCTGTGGCAACGTTGCAAGCTTGCATAAAAGCATCGCACACTTCCCTATACCCAGGCCAGTTAACACACAAGAGTTGTTGGCAAGCTTAGTGCCTCCCCACATCCCCAGTCCGGTGTGTGTGTGTGTGTGTGTGTGTGTGTGTTGCCATGGTTTTGTAATAAACAGCCCACACGGCAATTCTTCATTTTTGCTGGCTGCCCTGCATATTTGGGTGTCTGGAAGGGAAGACCAATAAAACATTCGCTCTTCTCCACACACACACACACACACACACAACCCGAAATTATTTTTCTCGACTTTGCCCCCAACGCAAAGCACATTCCATCCGCTGTTGGGAACGAAAAGGCCTATTATGGACCGCCAGGCGGCTTCTTTGTAAGCCCCCCCCCACCCTGCAAATTCGCCAAGAATCCCCCTCCCCCTTCTGATGGATACCAACTCTTGCAAATATCGAAGGAGGGGAAAGGGGGGGGGGGGAAGAAAAAAAAGACCCTCCAGGAATTTTATTTTATTTCATTTTAAAAGCCGTTGCATGGAAACCGAGCAAAATATTTCTTCGCAACCTGGGAGTTGGACGGGAAGGACAGAAGCGGGCGCCTCTCGTTTTTCTTGCAAAAAATATAATAATTCTATTTTTTTTAAAAATTCGTTTCTTATCCAGCTCACCCACTTCCTCATTTGGGGGAGCGGAAAACTGGGTTCGCTCGTTGCTCAACACGGATTGCAGAAGAAGCCGAGGTGAACAAGTTCGCTTTAGCCGCCAACGGTTTTCGTTTTGCAAGCCGCGATGAACAAGGTTTCTTTTGCCCGGAATCAGGCAAACCAGGTTAAGAGCTTGGCCAGGTGAAACCCTAGATTCCTTCGCTGGTTGCTCTGAACGTCCTGACTTTGCCCCACAAAGTACAGGTAATCCTCGACTTTACAACTGTGATGGCGCCCAAAATTTCTGCTGTTAAACGAGACCTTTGGTTCAAAGGTCCCGTTTTGCAACTTCCCCCCCCCTTTTTTGCAACTTTTTTTCCCCATTTTGCAACTTTCCCCCCTTTTTTTGAGCCAGTTGTAAAGTGAATCACGGCAGGCGTTAAGTTACTGACACGGTTGTTAAGTGAATCGCGCTTCCCCATTTGACTTTGCGGGTCAGGGGGTCGCAAAAGGGGATCCCAGGGACGTGGCAACTGTCGTAACTATGAATCAGGTGCCAAGAATTCTGATCACCTGAACACGGGGATACTGCAAGGGTCGTAAGTGTGAAAAACGGTCGTAGGTCGTAACTCTGAATGGTCGCTAAATGAACTGTGGTAAGTCGAGGACTACCCGGAGAAACAATCCAATCTCAGCGATGGAACTGTCATCTTTAAACAAACTTCCATCTTTCCTTTCTTTCCTTCCTTCTTTTTCTTTCCTTCCTTCTTTCCTCCCTCCCTCCCTCCTCCCTTCCTTCCTCCCTTTCTTCTTTTTCTTTTTTCTTTCTTTTCTTCCTCCTTCTTTCTTTCTTCCTTCTTTCTTCTCTTTCTTTTTTCTTTTTCTCTCTCTCTCCTTCCTTCCTTCCTGCTTTCTTTCCTTCTTTCCTCCCTCCCTCCCTCCTCCCTTCCTTCTTTTTTCTTCTTTTTCTTTTTTTCTTTCTTTTTTTCTTTCTTCTTCCTTCCTCCTTCTTTCTTTCTTCTCTTTCTTTTTTCTTTTTCTCTCTCTTTCCTTCCTTCCTTCCTGCTTTCTTTCCTTTCCTTCCTTCCTTCTTTCCTTTCCTTTCCTTCCTTCCTTCCTTCTTTCCCTTCCTTCTTTCTTTCTTTCCTTTCCTTCCTTCTTTCTTTCCTTTCTCTCTCTTTCTTTCTCCGAATGCGCAAATCATATTTTCATCATTTAGTCATTGGAAACAACCCCGTCCCTCCCTGTCTCCCAGCAAAATCCAGCTCCAGAGATTTTATTTTGAATGGAAAATGTGTCACTCAAGATTCATAAGCCGGTTGGCGAGATTGACAGCCACAGACGTGTACTATTAATAAATTTTTATTTTCGTTCTCTTTCGCTTTCATCGGGGACCTAATCATCTACAATCCACAAAAGGGAAGAGGGCGGGGGGGAGATAAACCAGTGAGAGGGTTTTTTTTTTAAAAAAGAAAACAATTGAACAAGCCAGTCACACCAACGACGTGAACCAAAATAAAGGAAGGAAGGGGAAATGAAATATTGAAGATAAAAAAAAAAAAAGATAGAAAGAAATCACCTACGTGCCTGAATTCTGGTGTGAGTGGGAAAAAAACGGGGACGAAAGACGATTAAAAATGCTTGGCTCTGCACACATTAAAATCCTTTGATGTGCAATTATTTTTAAAGTGTTCCACTTGAAAACAGTTTTTGGTTTTACTCTTCGCTTTAAAAAATAATAATAATAATAATAACAATAATAATAAAGTAAGAGACACGCACAAAGATCGCCTCCCAAAACTAACTAACTTTGGCACCAAGTTGTGTGCTTAAAACAAAAAACACAAAAAATAACCACCTAGTCTATTTGTCTCTTCTTCGTTTAAAAAAAAACTTAACTACAATTTCTCTACAGCAGCATGACTTAAAAACATCAACAACGAAAAAACAACCACAACAATCCGGCGCTTTTAACATTCAAAACAATGCAAAATGTATATACATATACACACGCACACCGTATCTATATATTAACATTTCCCCCTCCGAATACCAAGCACACATCAAACAAAAAGAACACACCTGTAGACCAAATTGGGTGGGTGGGACAAAAAAAACCAACAACAACACACAAATGCTTTCCCCACCTCCATTTAAGGTTAATAAAATATGTGCAAATCAAATCCCTTGGAAGGCAGTATCGAAAATAAATGTTTTCCCCCCCTGCTGGTTGGATCAAGGATATTTGCTAGTCTAGATTATCACACGGGGGGGGGGGGGGAGGAAGGGGCGCGGGGCGCTCTCCTGAAATGCCCCCACTCCCAAACTGTATTGTGGGTCAGCCACTGAATTTGAGCCTGACTATAAATGGCATTTTAATCCGGTCGCAAACAAGGAATCCATGTTGGGACTTGGCTAGCCGGCTTAACCACCTTCCCCACAATGGAAAGACCCTCCCCCATTGGAGTCTGAGGTTTCTGGCACCCCAAATTCCCAGCCAGCTCTGTAGGTGGAATCCCCACTTGTCCATCCCTCCATCCCTGGCAAGGACGAATGAAGTAAAATGGTTTTTAGCCGGGGGTAGAGGGGATGCTTAGGGCATCCCACCCTCCCAGCCCTCCACCCTTCCAAATGATCTTTACATCCCCCCCACCCAATTTTCATTTCAAGTATTTTCTCCAGCAAGAGATGGGAGGGTGAGCCATGCAGCAGTGAGGCCGGGCGATTTGATGGGGGCACCAAGGCACGGTGGTGAAGGCAGGGTAAAATACGGCCGAAGGCCCGATGTGGAAGGAGAGCTCCAGCAGTGGCTTGCGTCCCCCTCAAGGCCACCAGTCTGATTCTGTGTGCAGGCCTCCTCCCTTTCCCCGCATCCAAAAGTTGAGCCCGTTGTCCGACGCTTGCACCTGCGCCATTCTCCAAGATGGGCGAGCCGTGGAGCCGTCCCCGGCTCCACAAAAATCCACAGGACCGGCCTCCTTTCATGGTTGACGGACGAGCGGGAAATTCAAACGAGAATGCAGAAACGTTTGGCTGGAATGTTTTCTGGAAAAAAATCCCGCTAGGATGTGATTTGGAAAACGAGATTTTCTGCTTGCGGCGTGGCCCAGGGATGGAGCAGATGACGAGGCCCCCAAGATTTTGACTCAACGAATCCAACAGAAATTCGCTCCTGCAAGAGGTCTGTCCTTCCGGTGTTCAAGAGGTGTCATTGGTAAAGAAGGTAATTTTTGAGAGATTTTGGCAAAGGCAGCGTAGAAATCTCACCCAGCCGGTTCTTGCCCAAAGCGAGGCGCACCGAACGCCGGCACAGGTCCATCAGCGGTAAAGGTTCAGCTAAAAGGGAAACAGATCCAAAATTAGCACGTTTACAGACCTGGAACTAAGAACAGTCCAAATTCAACCAGCCGTTTAGCTGCACAGACACATCGAGCACTTTCAGCGAGCCCAGCTGTATGCCGGATGTTACTGAAAACGGACAACATTCGTACAAAATGGCTGTGCTCATTTAAGATTACAATTGACCGCAGAGGCAAAATTCTTCATTTAATTTGCTGGAATGGGACTGGCTTCGATCTAGGCTCGTGTTTCTCAATCTCAGCACCTTTAAGATGTCTGGACTTCAACTCCCAGAATTCCCTAGCCAGCACGCAGAATTCTGGGAGTTGAAGTCCTCACCTCTTGGAAAGGGAATTCTGGGAATTGAAGTCCACATCTTTTTAAAGGTGCTGCGATTGATAAATGCTGACATTCGTTAGCACAACATCAAATTGCCAATTGAGAAGAGTTCCTGTTGAGAAATGCATTTTTTCCCCTCTAAAATTATCCCAAATCCCTCCTCTGCTAGACCCAGAAAACCTCTAGGTTGCCAGGAGGAATCGATCACCTCCCCTCCTCCTTGGGAGTCTCCTCACAAATCTCCGCCTTTCAAAGCGGCAGGTGGATTTGATTTAAATCAAGCCCAAATCAAAATCTCCTGCTTTTCTTCTGTTCAGGGGCTGTCCCAATCTTCTGCACCTTAATGGCTGCTTCTCTTATTGCCGGAAAAAAGAGCTTCTCCTGGATCAATCAGGGACTTTGCGATGTCCCTGAGATCAGTAGGACGTGCCCTTCTCTATCACCATCTCTACGGGACGGTTTAGGTTCAAAAGGACCATCCAGCAGCTGAGATATTGACAGCAATCTTGGAGCTCCAAGACGTCAGCCCCTCCCTCCTCCAGTCCCAATATTGCAGAATATACAGATTAAACAGATTAACAGAGTTGGAAGGGACCTTATAGGTCATCTAGTCCAACCCCCCCCCCGCTCAAGCAGGAGACCCTACACCAGTGATGGCAAACCTTTTTTGGCTCGCGTGCCACAAGTGGGGGGAGCGCAGGGGGGTCGAGTGCGGGCGTGCCGCACCCATAATGCAACGCGCGACCCCCCCAGCGCGCATGCGCGCACAACGCGCAACCCCCCCCATTTTTACATGTTTTTTTGCCCTCCCCAGGCTCCAGGGGCTTTATAGGAGACTGGGGAGGGCGAAATGACCCTCCCCCGACCCCCTCGGACGGTCCCTGAAGCCTTCGGAGCGCTTAAAACCACGCTCCGAGCAAACCGGAAGTGACTTCCGGGTTGCTCGGAGGGTCGTTTTAAGCGCTCCCAAGGCATCAGGGAAGCCTCGGACGGTCCCTGAAGCCTTCGGAGCGCTTAAAACCACCCTCCGAGCAAACCGGAAGTGACTTCCGGGTTGCTCGGAGGGTCGTTTTAAGCGCTCCCAAGGCATCAGGGAAGCCTCGGACGGTCCCTGAAGCCTTCGGAGCGCTTAAAACCACCCTCCGAGCAAACCGGAAGTGACTTCCGGGTTGCTCGGAGGGTGGTTTTAAGTGCTCCGAAGGCATCAGGGAAGCCTCGGACGGTCCCTGAAGCCTTCGGAATGCTTAAAACCACCCTCCGAGCAACCCGGAAGTCCGGTTTGCTCGGAGGGTGGTTTTAAGCGTTCCGAAGGCTTCAGGGACGGTCCCTGAAGCCTCCGGGGGGGCGGGGGAGGCTCTTTTCGCCCTCCCCAGGCTCCTATAAAGCCTCTGGAGCCTGGGAAAGGCGAATAATAGCTTTTAAAAAGGTGAATTCAGCTGGCCAGCGCGCACATGCGTGCTGGCCAGCTGACAGGGCAGCGCCTCGCGTGCCCTGACAAATGGCTCCGCGTGCCACTTGTGGCTCGCGTGCCATAGGTTCGCCATCACAGCCCTACACCATTTCTGACAAATGGCAGTCCAGTCTCTTCTTGAAAGACTCAAGTGATGAAGCTCCCACAACTTCCGAAGGCAACTTCTGTTCCATGGGTTGATTGTTCTCTCTGTCAGATAGTTCCTCCTTATTTCCAGGTTGAATCTTTCCTTGGTCAGTTTCCATCAATTATTCCTTGTCTGGCCTTCAGGTGCTTTGGAAAAATAACTTGACCCCCCTCCTCTCTGTGGCAGCCCCTCAAATATTGGAAGACTGCTCTCCTGCCTCCCCTGGTCCTTCTCTTCACTAGACTAGCCAGGCCCAGTTCCTGCAACCGTCCATCGTATGTTTTAGCCTCCAGTCCACTCGTCATCCTGGTTGCTCTTCTCTGCACTTTTTCTAGAGTCTCAACATCTTTTTTTATAGTGTGGTGACCAAAACTGGATGCAGTACTCTAGGTGTGGCCTTACTAAGGCTTTATCGATATTAGTACTTCACTTGATCTTGCTTGTATCCCTCCGTTAATGCAACTTGGGATTGCATTGGCTTTTTTGGCTGCTGCTGCACACTCCTGGCTCATGTTTAGCTGGTTGTCCACTAAGACTCCAAGATCCCTCTCCCAGTCGCTGCTATTAAGCCTGGTTTCACCCAGTTTATATGTGTCCTTTTGGGTTTTCTTACTTAAGTGTAGGACTTTACTTTTCTCTACATTGAATTTCATGTTGTTAGATAGGGCCCAGGGTTCAGGCCTGTCCAGATCCTTCTAGAACTTGACCCTATCATCTAGCTTAGCATCTTCTGCAAATTTGGTAAGTTTCCCTTCTATTCCTTCATTTTAAAAGTCGTTTATGAAGACATACAGTCTCGTGCTACATAACTAAGCTCCATTTCATGCTGAATAAACAAAATTATGAATGTATCTTAAACAGGAAACGATCCTTAGATAGATTTTTACTCCAAAAGCATTTTATGAAAACGATTTTGATTTTTTTTTAAAAAAATCCAACTTAAATTTAAAAGCAAAAATCCGATTTAACTTTTTTTAAAAAAAAATAATAATCTGATTTTTCATTTTAAAAATCATTGATTTTTATCCACCCTGCAAAGTGAGCTAAGATGATAAGAGGTGGAAGGCAGCTCTATCTGGTAAGTAAAGTTTTGTCTATCAGATCGAGTTGGAGATTTAGCGGAGTCAGGAGGGAAAATTAGCAAGAGGCCAATTTCGACCTTCTCATGCCTGAGAAAAGTCTCATCCTGTTGACTAAAGTTTGCCTTACTCATCCCGCTTAAAAGCAGCACCTGCAAGAAAACGTCAGAAATATTGGCAATTAAGCCTTTTATTTCTGCAGTGACTTATTTCTCCCAGCTGCTGTTTCCTCCTCAGGCAGATTTTTTCCAAAGTTGGCTGCCAATGCCAAAAGCCTCAATCGTGTGCCACAGCTAAGCGGCACGGGAAAACATTGGGTAGGCATTTTTGTGTATGGCAGAATCGGGCACCCACAATGGCCTCCCCCCTACCCCGCCTTGTTCCCCCAGTGGACAACAAGCAGGGCTGAAAAAGTACCGTCAAATCTCCCGGATTCAGTAGTTCTGAATGAAGGATTTGGAAAAGCCCGTGGGAGAATATTTCCCTAACTTTTCTGCCTGAAATTCCATTTAGAAATCATCACTTACGATCACACTGTAGAGAATATTTTAACTTACTGCACCTGTGTATGGTTTGCCAATTGCACAGGGGCGGATAGGGCAGCACTCCAGAGGGTCGACGTCATTGCCCAGAGGATCATGGATTGCCCCTCTCCCCTCTTTAGAAGAGCTTTATAGCTCCCGCTGCCTTAAGAAAGTTCAAAATATCCTTAAAGACCCATCTCATTCTGGGCTCCCCTTTTTTTTTGAACTATAACCAGCTGGCAGCCGGTACAGGGCAATAAAAACAAGGGCAAATAGGCTGAAAAACGGCTTTTACCCCTGGGCAGTAACTATACTGAATTCTACTGTATAGTGCAATATGAATGCAATGCCGGGGGTTTCAATTCAATTGTATAGAATGTGAAGGAGTTGTGTTTTTGTTTTATGTATAAAGTACGCTGAAGATGGGATCTTGGAGTTCTAGTGGACAACCATTTAAATATGAGCCAGCCGTGTGCAGCAGCTGCCAAAAAAGCCAACACAGTTCTAGGCTGCATCAACAGAGGGATAGAATCAAGATCACGTGAAGGGTTAATACTACTTTATAAGGCCTTGGTAAGGCCACACTTGGAATACGGCATTCAGTTTTGGTCGCCACGATGTAGAAAAGATGTGGAGACTCTAGAAAGAGTGCAGAGAAGAGCAACAAAGAGGATTAGGGGACTGGAGACTAAAACATATGAAGAACGGTTGCAGGAACTGGGTATGTCTAGTTTAATGAAAAGAAGGACTAGGGGAGACATGATAGCAGTCTTCCAATATCTCAGGGGTTGCCCCAAAGAAGAGGGTCAAACTATTCTCCAAGGCAGCTGAGGGTAGAACAAGAAGCAATGGGTGGAAACTAATCAAGGAGAGAAGCAACTTAGAACTGAGGAGAAACTTCCTGACAGTTAGAACAATTAATCAGTGGAACAGAAGTTGCCTCCAGAAGTTGTGAATGCCCCAACACTGGAAGTCTTTAAGAAGATGTTGGATAGCCATCTGTCTGAAACGGTATAGGGTTTCCTGCCTAGGCAGGGGGTTGGACTAGAAGGCCTCCAAGGTCCCTTCCAACTCTACTATTGTATTGTATTGTATTGTATTGTATTGTATTGCATTGCATATTATTGTATTGTATTGTATTGTATTGTATTGTATTGTATTGCATTGCATTTAATTTCGTTGTGCAAGGTGCAATGACAATAAACGAGAGAGCTCAAAATCTGCTTAATGGCTAAAGCAAGGCAGCTGTGGGGTTTTGCTGCATTTTATCACCTTTTTTGCCTCGCTTAAGGGAATCCCTACTGTTGTTAAGCGAATCTGGCTACCTCTGTAGACTTCGCTTGAGGATGCAAATCTCAAGCTACAACCCACCCACCCCAAATTCTCCCTGTGCCCCCTTTCTGGGTGTTTCACCCCCTGGGAAGAGAGGAAATCCTTTCCCTACTATCCAGGATTTGGAGAAAACCCAAGGCTGTTCCATTTCCTCTGCCAAAAAAAATATCGCCATTTGCAAAGGATAATAAAACCCACCTGGGGGTTGGCTAAGCCAGCTGATCCAAATTGTGCCACCCACTAGGAATTAGAGGAGAGACAGACAAATGCAAAAAAAACAACAACCCACCCAGACAGATTCTGGAGAATTATGATTCAGCAACCTGTCTTAAAACCCTTTGTCATTAACCGGAATTTAACTGTCTGCTTCCAGATAAGCCAACACCGTCTGCCGTGTCTTCATTAAAACAACAACAACACAAAAGGTGCCAGGATTTTTTTTTAGAAAGCCCATTTCTTTGTGTCCCCTCTTCTCAGAGAAACTGGCTTCAATCCTCCTGTGAAAATGGGGAGCCCCGGTTTGCAAAGAAGCACAGACCGTTCGGGGTTTCCTCAGAAGTTACACCAGAAGCCCATTGCATCCAGTGTGTGTGAAAGGATGAGAGGTGGGCAGAGAACCAGTCAGATAAATAAATAAAAGATTGTTGGAAAGGGGAGTACAGAAAGTGTGGTGGCCTGTCAGTGGAGCTGGCAGCAGATTCGGACAGTGAGGAGGTTGGGGAGGAAGATGGGCCAGTCCTGGAGTCTGGGGAAGGCTCTGATGAGGGCTCTGTGTCGGAGGCAGAGAGGGGGCCAGGGCCATCTGACAGTTATCAGCTGCCTTTGGAGTCAGACATCAGTGAGGCAGAAGAACAGCTGGAGCCTGTTCCCAGTGTGCGCATGCGCAGAGTGGCCAGACAAAGGGAACAGCTAAGGAACAAGGGTCGACTTGGGAGTGAGGCCACAGGTGGACGATGAATGGCCCCTCCCAGAGGGAATAAAAGAGGAGCGAAAGGGGAGTGGAGCTTGCAGGAGACCATTAGTTCGCTTCATTGGTTGGTGACTCTCCGAGGCTCCTTGCCAAGTTCTGGCCTGGCAGCTCTCCAAGCCAGATAAGGTCTGTGACCGTATATCCTCCCTGGAAAGACTTTGCTGGATGTGAATGAGCAGAATTCACAGTCAATTAATAAAAGGGGTTTTTGTTGGGGCAAGGAGTTTGCTTCGGGGCTCTCGGGACGCCTAGATCAGCAAAGAAATTCCTCAACAGTTCATTTAGAGAGGGTTTGAAGTTGAAGTGACTTAGGACCGCTTTGCCACTTAACACTGTTGCAGCATTCCCACAGACACGTGATCAAAATTCAGAGGCGTGGCAACTGGCATGTACTTATGACGGGTGCGTCACGCACTCCCCTTCTACGACCTTTCTGACCAGCCAACGCAAGGGGGAAGCTTAGATTCCTCACTTAACCACCAGGGCGAGAATGGTCGTTGAAATGGAGCCAAGCTCACTTAACCATGGCCTCGCACAGCAACCGAAATTTTGCGCTCAGAGGTGGTCGTTACCTGTAGCAGGGGACAAGACCTCACGCAGAGAAGCAACAGGCAGCCTCCTTTGGGGTGGGAAAAGAGGTTAAAAGGGGTATGTGTGAGAAATAACGAATTGAATTACCCTCAACAACAAGAGGCCAACATTTGAAGGACATTCCTAAGAAGGTTGACCACAGAAGGCCGCGAAAAATAAAAGAGACTTACGGTCGAGGCCGTTCAAGTATCGCATCTGGATTTCACAGTGGCCCCATACGGCGCTCACCACGGGGTAGAGCTTTTTCCCTTTCAGCCCCCGGAAGGCCACTCCCATGTACTGTCCGTCCACGATGAAGCTGAGAGTACCGTCATCCATGTCCAGCACCACCAAGAACGAATCCGGCACGATGAAGGTCTCGTCAGTCTCCAGAAACGGCGGATAGGTCTTGCTGGCTTGGTTCTTCCCGTCGTGGTAGAGCCGGTTGCGCCCCAGGTCCCAGCCCCAGGACTCGAGGTTGTTCCCGATGAGGGTGGTGTAGCCCACTGAGTGCAAGGGGGCCTCGGCCGTGGCCACGCCCACCACGGCGTGGGTCCCCCGCTGCCTCATGGCCCAGGTGATCTGCCAGATGTGGAGCCCACGGGTGTAGCCCACTTTGCCCCGGATGGCGTCGGTACTCTGGGCCACCGGATGCCGGTGAAAAGTCAACTTGTTGTCCTCCTTCACGAAGACGTTGAGCGAGCGGTCGTCGTTGTTCCACGAATGGAGCAGCTGGACGTCATAGGAGACAGCCGGCATGTCCAGCAGGAGGTCCAGCCGAGCCGGCTTGTTGTAATCCAGACCTTGGAGTTCCGGCTTCAACGGCCGGCACACCGCATCCCGCATGTCCACCGTTTTGAAACCCCCTGTCACTTTTTGACCCATGGTTCAAGGCCCGCCGCTCGGCGATGGGCATCCGGGGGGTCAGCCTGCTGCTCCGAGACCTCGCGCAGATGTCGCTGCGGACGGCGGCGGTCAACAGCACCTAATTGGGTGGAAAGAAAAACAAGGGGCAGAGTTAAACCTTCAAATTGACGGCTTGGCGAGGAGAGCGTTTCGGGGCGTGGCGGTACCTCTGGGAAGAGCCGAGAAAGACAGGTGTTTTCCCCACTACCAGCAGCAGCAGCGATCCTGGGATGAAAAGGAGAAGACAACAGGCCTTAACAGAATGGAACATCTGGCTCCGTCATCCATCGGAAGCCTCCAGGTGTTCCAAGGTGAATGCCTTTCAGGCCAGGTTCCAAAGAACCAAGAGCTGCGTTCATCCCCGCTGGGAAGAAGAAGGGGGAAAACAGAGGTGGCTCTGGACTACGAGCCCCATCATCCCCTTCTTCCAGGAGGATGGAGAAGTATGGCTTTCAACTGGGGGTGGTGGTCGAAATACATCTGAATTGAAGGACCTACCCTCGCACGATTCCCACTTCCGCCCGGAGAGGATGGTTCGATCCATGGGGGAAATCCAGTAGGTTCTGACAGGTTCTGGAGAACCGGTAGCAGAAATTTTGAGTAGTTAAGAGAACCAGCAAATAACATCCCAGCTGATTGGGAGGGAACGGAGATTTTGCAGTATCCTTCCCCTGGAGTTGGGAGGGAATGGGGATTTTGCAGTATCTTTTCCCTGGAGTGGGAAGGGAATAGAGATTTCGCAGTATCCCTTCCCTGGAGTGGGGAGGGAATGGAGATTTCGCAGTATCCTTCCCCTGGAGTGGGGAGGGAATGGAGATTTCGCAGTATCCCTCCCCTGGAGTGGGGAGGGAATGGGGATTTTGCAGTATCTTTTCCCTGGAGTGGGAAGGGAATGGAGATTTCGCAGTATCCTTCCCCTGGAGTGGGGAGGGAATGGAGATTTCGCAGTATCCCTCCCCTGGAGTGGGGAGGGAATGGAGATTTTGCAGTATCCTTCCCTTGGAGTGGGGAGGGAATGGAGATTTCGCAGTATCCTTCCCCTGGAGTAGGGAGGGAATGGGGATTTTGCAGTATCCTTCCCCTGGAGTGGGGAGG
Organism: Natrix helvetica; assembly: GCF_964273705.1. Taxonomy (NCBI): domain Eukaryota; kingdom Metazoa; phylum Chordata; class Lepidosauria; order Squamata; family Natricidae; genus Natrix; species Natrix helvetica. The sequence continues at coordinate 147,181,448 of NC_138551.1, forward strand.
GAATGGGGATTTTGCAGTATCCTTCCCCTGGAGTGGGGAGGGAATGGAGATTTTGCAATATCTTTCCCCTGGAGTTGGGAGAGAAACTGGGATTTTGCAGTATCCTTCCCCTGGAGTGAGGTGGGAATGGGGATTTTGCAGTATCTTTCCCCTGGAGTGGGCAGGGAATGGGGATTTTGCAGTATCTTTCCCCTGGAGTGGGGAGGGAATGGGGATTTTGCAGTATCGTTCCCCTGGAGTGGGGAGGGAATGGAGATTTTGCAGTATCCTTCCCCTGGAGTGGGGAGGGAATGGAGATTTTGCAGTATCCTTCCCCTGGAGTGGAGAGGGAAATGAGATTTTGCAGTATCCTTCTCCTGGAGTGGGGCGGGAATGGGGATTTTGCAGTATCCTTCCCCTGGAGTGGAGAGGGAAATGAGATTTTGCAGTATCCTTCCCCTGGAGTGGGGAGGGAAACGGGGATTTTGCAGTATCCTTCCCCTGGAGTGGGGAAGGAATGGAGATTTTGCAGTATCCTTCCCCTGGAGTGGGGAGGGAATGGAGATTTTGCAGTCTCCTTAACTGCCACGCCCACCAAGCCACACCACACCCACCAAACCGGTGGTAAAGAAATTGAATTTCACCACTGGTTTGATCTCCATGCCACGTTCTTCCATCTTGAGACGTTTCGGTTTCCTTGGTATAGACCACCCTGCCCCTGTCTCCAACCAAGATGCTCTCTGCACATGCTACAAGTACCTCCCACTGGGAAGGAAAAATATTTTTGGAGCTTCTTCCCGATGAGAAGCAAGCATTTATTTGTACCGTTTTATTGGTAATCCACACTTGGAATACGGCATCCAGTTTTGGTCACATCATAAAAAAGATGTGGAGACTCTAGAAAGAGTGCAGAGAAGAGCAACAAAGAGGATTAGGGGACTGGAGGCTAAAACATATGAAGAACGGTTGCAGAAACTGGGTATGTCTAGTTGAATGAAAAGAAGGACTAGGGGAGACATGATAGCATTGTTCCAATATCTCAAGGGCTGCCCCAAAGAAGAGGAAGTCAAACTATTCTCCAAAGCACCTGAGGGCAAAACAAGAAGCAATGGGTGGAAACTAATCAAGGAGAGAAGCAACCTAGAACTAAGGAGAAATTTCCTGATAGTTAGAACAATTAACCAGTGGAACAACTTGCCACCAGAAGTTGTGAATGCTCCACCACTGGAAGTTTTCAAGAAGAGATTGGACAACCATTTGTGTGGAATTCAATGGGGTTTCCTACTTGAGCAGGGGGTTGGACTAGAAGACCTCCAAGGTCCCTTCCAACTCTTGTTATTCTCTTATTTCAACTCAATCCCTCTCTTGCTTCCCAAATTGTGGTGAACTCACATTCTCTGGATTCAAACACAGGATCGGACAAGCAGCAAGGGGAAAAATATATATATATATATCTTCCAGCCCCTTTTTTTTCCAAAACGGAAGGAGTGCAAATTCGTTTTCTAAGAAACATGTTTTAAAGATGAACTGCCTCACTGAAGTCCTGCCAGCCGCAGACTGGTTAGTCATAGAAAGAAAAAATGAGGGTGTGAATCAGATTTTGTGTTCAGGCTTTTTTACACAACACGCACAGATGTGTGTATCTATAAAAACCTAAGGCTGGGAAAAATGCGCCGCAGGGATCAAACGGACAATCGGTAATTTAATCTCATGCAAGGGCATATTAAATATATATGTTTCGGGATGCACGCATTCACACACCTAGCAACGTTTAGTTTGCAACTGTTTTAAAAGGGCAGGATTGGATGCCAGATGCACCCTTAAAATAATCCTACAGGCAAATCCCAAATAGATCTCTAAACTTTTGGAAATGTAACCACCAACAGGGGATTTTCTATCATATGTGGTGGATCTGTCCGAAAGCCAAAGAATTCTGGACCAAAATTCAAAAATGGCTTCGAAGAAATAATAGAACAAAAAATTGACATGAGTTTAGAGCCTTCTCTGTGGCGGGCCCAGCCCTGTGGAATGACCTCCCTCCGGATATTAGGAATACCTCTGACCTCCGCTCCTTTCGTGTAAAGCTCAAGACCCACCTTTTTCAAGTTGCTGGCCTGGCTCAACTTTGATCCAACTATATCGCTCCTGACGGTTTTTTTTATTTGGGGTATTTTAATTGCATTCAATTTATTTAGGGGTTTTTAAACATTGTGTTTTTACTTGTTTTTATCTATCACTTCACCTCCTCCTTGTATATGTCGTGTATATGTCTTGGTATATGTTTTGTTATATGTATGTCGATATATTTATTTCCTATGTTTTGTTGTACGCCGCCCCGAGTCCTTCGGGAGAGGGTACGGCTAAGAAATAAATATTTATTATTATTATTATTTAAGTTAAGTTTTATTAGATTTATAGACCGCCCCCTCTCCCTGAAGGGACATGAACTCCGAGCAGTTTCTACTAGGAATAACAAAAAAAAAAAAAAAATTAGTAAGGATATCCAATATTTAATGCTTTGTATAATCACTGCTGCTAGAATTTCATATGCCCAACCTTGGAAACTAAAAACCATTCCATCAAATGCAGAAACCATTAAAAAAAAGGTGTTAGAATGCTTAGAAATGGACAAACTTAACGATGGAATAAAGAGAGAGAGAGAGAGAGGAAACAGAATACTACAAGATATGGAATAGGTGGTATAACTGGCTTGAAAAGAGATGTAAAATCAATGTATAAGGAAAACGTAGAAACACAATGAAAAGAGATGGCATAGACAGCGAGAGAGCTAGGAATATTGCATATAGATGTATGTATTGTAAAAATGAGAAAGCATGAAACAAAGAAGAATATGGTCTATATAGGTTCTAATAAATTCTACATTTAGGCAAGAAAAACGAAATGCACAGGTACAGTATAGGTGGTACCTTGCTCAGTAGTAGTAACTGTGAAAGGGATCTTGAAGTCCTAGTGGACAACCATTTAAATAGGAGCCAGCCGTGTGCAGCAGCTGCCAAAAAAGCCAACCCAGTTCTAGGCTGCATCAACAGAGGGATAGAATCAAGATCACGTGAAGGGTTAATACCACTTTATAATGCCTTGGTAAGGCCACACTTGGAATACTGCATTCAGTTTTGGTCTCCATGATGTAAAAAAGATGTGGAGACTCTAGAAAAGAGTGCAGAGAAGAGCAACAAAGAGGATTAGGGGACTGGAGACTAAAACATATGAAGAACAGTTGCAGGAACTGGGTATGTTTAGCTTAAGAGAAAGAAGGACTAGGGGAGACATGATAGCAGTCTTCCAATATCTCAGGGGTTGCCACAAAGAAAAGGGAGTCAAGCTATTCTCCAAGGCACCTGAGGGTAGAACAAGAAGCAATGGGTGGAAACTAATCAAGGAGAGAAGCAACTTAGAATTGAGGAGAAATTTCCTGACAGTTAGAACAATGAATCAGTGGAACAGCTTGTCTCCACAAGTTGTGAATGCTCCAACACTGGAAGTCTTTAAGAAGATGTTGGATAGCCATTTGTCTGAAGTGGTGTAGGGTTTCCTGCCTAAGCAGCGGGTTGGACTAGAAGACCTCCAAGGTCCCTTCCAACTCTATTCTATTTCTATTCTATTTCTATTCTATTTCTATTCTATTATTTATTCTATTCTATTCTATTCTCTATTCTAGTCTGTCTATCCTACATTCTATTTCTATTATTCTATTCTATTCTATTGTATTCTATTCTATTCTATTCTATTCTATTCTATTCAATTCTATTCTATTCTATTCTATTCTATTCTGTCTATCCTACATTCTATCCTATCCTATCCTATCCTATCCTATCCTATCCTAACCGTATGGAGTGAAAACGCATGAGCACCCTGATGTCAAAAACCCGAAAACTATGTTACACAAAAGTTTTCAAAGTCCCAAGAAAGAGGAAAAATCTTTTCTCCTCTAGCCGTAGAAAGACACAATTTGGGGGCAGCCCGATTCAAATTTCGAGGCTCTCCTTCCCTGCAGCCAAAAAGATTATGCCAAGGTTTTTTGCTGTCTTTTTTTTTTGAGTGAGAGAGAGAGAGAGAGAGAGAGAGAGAGAGAGAGAGAGAGAGAGAGAGAGAGAGAGAGAGAGAGAGAGAGAGAGAGAGAGAGAGACTGAGACTCTTTCTACATGCAGGGAAGGCGGTCTGAAGACAAGCAAGAATTGCTGCGGACCGAGAAAAATATGCCAGAGGAAGCGAAAACGCCACTGAGCCTTCCTCTATTTCGAACAGGCTGTTCTTTGGAAAAATAGAGGGGGGGGGGGGAGAGACCAAAACGGGTCAGGAAAAACTGCCCTGGATTTATTACGTTTGCAAGCTGCGTTTCCGCTAACAGGGATGCTGAGTTGTTGATTCGGAGGGAAAAGATATGCGATTGCCCCTTGATGCTGGCTTGTCCCATAAAACCTGGTTTCCTCGTAGGTAGCTCGAAGGAAGGAAGGAAGGAAGGAAGGAAGGAAGGAAGGAAGGAAGGAAGGAAGGAAGGACTGGTTTTCGGCTCCCGCTGAGATAATGCAATACAGTAACAGAGTTGGAAGGGACCTTGGAGGTCTTCTAGTCCAACCCCCTGCTTAGGCAGGAAACCCTACACCACTTCAGACAAGTGGTTATCCAATGTCTTCTTAGAAATGTCCAGTGTTGGAGCATTCACAACTTCTGGAGGGCAAGTTGTTCCACTGATTGTTTTCACTGTCAGGAAAGTTCTCTTCAGTTCTAAGTTGCTTCTCTTCTTGATTAGTTTCCACCCATTGCTTCTTGTTCTACCCTCAAGTGCTTTGGAGAATAGTTTGACTCCCTCTTCTTTGGGGCAGCCTCTGAGATATTGGAAGACTGCTATCATGTCTCCCCTGGTCCTTCTTTCTCTTAAGCTAGACATGCCCAGTTCCTGCAACTGTTCTTCATATGTTTTAGTCTCCAGTCCCCCAATCCTCTTCGTTGCTCTTCTCTGCACTCTTTCTAGAGTCTCCACATCTTTTCTACATCGTGGCGACCAAAACTGGATGCCGTATTCCAAGTGTGGCCTCACCAAGGCATTATAAAGTGGTATCAACACGTGTTAATATCCGAGCCTTGCACTTAATGCTCTTCTTGGCAAACCAAGAGGCTTTTTAAAACCAGAGCTGGATTCTCATTCTTGTGGCAGGGAGTTCCACTAGGCCCAACCAGGCAGGATGGTTTTCCGTGGCTGGGAAAAGCCAACCAAGAGAGGGTTAATGGCTGTTGAATCAGGGTGACTCATGAGCTGGCTGTTTTAATACCCCGTGCAAATCTTTGGGAAGAGAATTCAGGTCTGGTTCTCACACTCACATGTCCAAAGTTGCTTCCTCCCCAGCCGTAAAAACAGATCCAAATAATTATAACAGGCAGCAAAACAAACCCCAATTATCAATGTTTTTAGGATGAACTGGCAATTCATTTCCTTGAATGAGTAGGGTCTTAGGGAGGCAGCTCAAAAAACTGGGGGTGGGGTGGGGAGAATGCCCAACAGGTGAGCACGCCAAACCCACCGGAAGACTCAGATGCACTTTGAAAGAGGTAGCCCTCGACTTACGACCGCCACGGAGCCCACGATCTGTGTTGCTAAGCGGGACCGTTGTCCAAGCAAACATGGAAAGGGGTGACTGTTTTTAAGAACTGCAGTGATTCGCGTAACGAACATGGCAGGAGAAGTCGTAAGACGGAGCCAAACTCACATTTCTCACTACATGTTGGGCTCAAGTGCGTCGTAAGTCGAGAACTACCTGTATTTTTAATCGTAAGTTCAAAAGAGACGTCTGTCAGATGGACGGGCTGCTGCCCTTCCTTTGGCTAATTTATTTCCAAATATTGTCATTTTTCATTCTTTGCATCCACGTGCCTCCCCCTGCCTGACGTCCAGGCACCTCAGTTTCCCGACTGCACACATCATCACTGGCCAGGTGTTGTACTATAACTCCCAAGCCCCTACCAGCAGTAAAGAATGCTGGGAAACGTAAGCCAGGCTCTTCTAAAGTCACCAAGCCCTTCCCTTCTTTTCCAGATTTCAAATAAACCTGTGCTAATTTTAAACTTCCCCAAATGGATCCATTTGCAAAGGAAAAGAAATGCACCCCTCCCCTGCTTTTAATCCCAGGGTAACCAGCACCCCAAAACCAGCTTTTAAACATCGAGGGGAAATAATTGACTAAGAAATAGGCCAAGAAGTTCCCCAGTTACAAAAAGCAAAGAATAATTCTCGGCTAGCTAGGGAATTCTGGGAGCTGAAGTCCAGGCCTCTTCAAGTTACAAAATGCAGAAGCATGGCTTCAATCGGCTGGCTAGGGAATTCTGGGAGTTGAAGTCCAGGCCTCTTCAAGGTGCAAAATGGAGAAGCATGGCTTCAATCGGCTGGCTAGGGAATTCTGGGAGTTGAAGTCCAGGCCTCTTCAAGGTGCAAAATGGAGAAGCATGGCTTCAATCGGCTGGCTGGGGAATTCTGGGAGTTGAAGTCCAGGCCTCTTCAAGGTGCAAAATGGAGAAGCATGGCTTCAATCGGCTGGCTGGGGAATTCTGGGAGTTGAAGTCCAGGCCTCTTCAAGGTGCAAAATGGAGAAGCATGGCTTCAATCGGCTGGCTGGGGAATTCTGGGAGTTGAAGTCCAGGCCTCTTCAAGGTGCAAAATGGAGAAGCATGGCTTCAATCGGCTGGCTAGGGAATTCTGGGAGTTGAAGTCCAGGCCTCTTCAAGGTGCAAAATGGAGAAGCATGGCTTCAATCGGCTGGCTAGTGAATTCTGGGAGTTGAAGTCCAGGCCTCTTCAAGGTGCAAAATGGAGAAGCATGGCTTCAATCGGCTGGCTAGGGAATTCTGGGAGTTGAAGTCCAGGCCTCTTCAAGGTGCAAAATGGAGAAGCATGGCTTCAATCGGCTGGCTAGGGAATTCTGGGAGTAGAAGTCCAGGCCTCTTCAAGGTGCAAAATGGAGACGCATGGCTTCAATCGGCTGGCTAGGGAATTCTGAGAGTTGAAGTCCAGGCCTCTTCAAGGTGCAAAATGGAGACGCCTGGCTTCAATCGGCTGGCTAGGGAATTCTGGGAGTTGAAGTCCAGGCCTCTTCAAGGTGCAAAATGGAGACGCATGGCTTAAAACTGATTTAGGGAACGAGGGCCCTTTTATGACTTGTGGACTTCAACTCCCAGAATTCCTGCTGGGCTCAGGAATTCTGGGAGTTGAAGTCCGCAAGTTCTAAAAGGGCCAGCGTTCTCCATCACCTCTGGCTTAAAGTCTAAAGTTCTTCCCACCACCACCACCACCTCTCTTTTAAAACTAGAAACATCAGCGGTGGAGCAGGATAATGTCCTAATATTACCTCTCATTCCCCATTTTTTCATTATGCAACAATGCAGTTGGCCTCCTTTGATAATTAATGGGATAGAGTCCCGTATTAAGGCGTATTGACACACGGAGAGGATTGCCATCAATAATTATTATTTCTAATATCTGCTTCTCGTTTCTCAGCCTGACCACTGCGTTTCCCTGCCCACTCCCACACCTGGAGGCATGCGCCTTCTTGTGGCTGGGCTCGCTCACCGACATCCTGGGAGCTGTGGGAAGTTATGGTGTGCTACCCGTTTGCGAAGGCCACAATAACACCCAGCCATTTGCCTATCAACATTCTGCAGCCCGCTACATCAGTCCCTTAAACCATATTTCAAGGGTAGGTGTGGATGCGTGGGCAAACCTGATTTGGCAGGGGATGATGGGGCACGTGTTGCTTGCTTTTCTGGGTCCCAGGCTGATGGTTTTTGCTGAACAAGGTTGTAAACATTCTGTGCATGTGGCCAGACCTGGTTTAGCAGCTGCCTTGTTTAGTGCGTGTGCAAAGAAACACAAACACATATGTTTTTTCCAAAAATAAGACCCAGTCTTATATTTTTTGGGTGCCAAAATAAGCATTAGGGCTTAATTTGGGGGGTACGATTTATATTCGGAGAAACGTGGTAGGTAGGTAGGTAGATAGGGTGGGAGGAAGAGAGAGAGAGAGAGAGAATGATAGACAGACAATAGATGATAGGAAGACAGACAGTGAGAGGGGGGAAGGAAGATAATTAAAGATAGATAGAACGGAAGGGAGAGAGAGAGAGAGAAGACAGACAGGGTGAGAGGGGGAGGAAAAATAATTATACAGACAGTAGATGATGGATGATGATGATAGATTAGATAGATAGATAGATAGATAGATAGATAGATAGATAGATAGATAGATAGATAGATGATAGATAGGATGGAAGGAAGGAAGAGGGAGAGAATGATAGACAGACAGACAATAGATGATAGGAAGACAGACAGTGAGAGGGGGGAAGGAAGATAATTAAAGATAGATAGAACGGAAGGAAGGGAGAGAGAGAGAGAGAGAAGACAGTCAGGGTGAGAGGGGGGGAAAACAATTATACAGACAGTAGATGATGGAGGATGATGATAGATTAGATGGAAGGAAGAGGGAGAGAATGATAGACAGACAGACAATAGATGATAGGAAGACAGACAGTGAGGGGGTGAAGGAAGATAATTATAGATAGATAGAATGGAAGGAAGGGAGAGAGAGAGAGAGAGAGAGAAGACAGACAGGGTGAGAGGGGGGAAGGAAAATAACTATACAGACAGTAGATGATGGATGATGATGATAGATTAGATAGATAGATAGATAGATAGATAGATAGATAGATAGATAGATAGACAGACAGACAGACAGACAGACAGACAGACAGATAGATAGGATGGAAGGAACGAAGAGAATAATAGACAGACAACAGATGACAGGAAGACAGACAGTGAGAGGGGGGAAGGAAGATAATTATAGACAGACAGTAGATGATGGAAGATGATGTATGTAGATAGATAGATAGATAGATAGATAGATAGATAGATAGATAGATAGATAGATAGATAATGATAAGACAATAGATGACAGGAAGACAGACAGTGAGAGGGGGGAAGGAAGATAATTATAGACAGTAGATGATGGAAGATGATGTATGTATATAGATAGATAGATAGATAGATAGATAGATAGATAGATAGATAGATAGACAGACAGACAGACAGATAGATAGGATGGAAGGAACGAAGAGAATAATAGACAGACAACAGATGACAGGAAGACAGACAGTGAGAGGGGGGAAGGAAGATAATTATAGACAGACAGTAGATGATGGAAGATGATGTATGTAGATAGATAGATAGATAGATAGATAGATAGATAGATAGATAGATAGATAGATAGATAGATAGATAGATAGATAGATAGATAGATAGATAGATAATGATAAGACAATAGATGACAGGAAGACAGACAGTGAGAGGGGGGAAGATAATTATAGACAGTAGATGATGGAAGATGATGTATGTAGATAGATAGATAGATAGATAGATAGATAGATAGATAGATAGATAGATAGATAGACAATAGATGATAGGAAGACAGACAGTGAGAGGGGGGAAGGAAGATAATTATAGATAGATAGAATGGAAGGAAGGAATGGAGAGAGAGAGGACAGATGGATGATGATGATAGATAGGATGGAGGGAAGAGGGAAAGAATGATAGAGAATAGATGACAGGGAGACAGACAGTGAGAGGGGGAAAGGAAGATAATTATAGACAGACAGTAGATGATGGATGATGATAGATGGATGGATGAATGGATATACATATACATATATAGAGATATTGAGATTCTTTCAATACAGTAAAATGCATATAAGAGAAAAAGATGGTATGAAAAAAATAAACATACATGTATGTATTCTGCCCCCTTTCTGAAGAATAATTATTCCCCCTCCCCCATCTTCTTTGGTCTTTTTTAATCTCCAATCATTTCAATCTATTCTCTTCTTTCAACATAAACAATCCCCCCCTCCTTTTAAACTCAAAGCTGAACCTTGTGGTACCTTAACCACAAGAGTTCAGTTACATAATTTTTTAAAAAAAGTGTTTGCACATCAAAAGCAGCCTCAACCCGCTTAGTAGCATTTTAAATAAAGGCACAGGTTACTTCACACCTGCCAACAAGAGTTGGCAAAAAGAAAAGAAAAAAAAGAAGATAAAACTTTCTAGATTTGAACTTTCCTAGATATCAAGTATGTAGGGACGCGGTGGCTCAGTGGCTAAGGCGCTGAGCTTATCGATCAGATAGGTGGGCAGTTTGGCGGTTCAAATCCCTAGCGCCGCGTAACAGAGTGAGCTCCTGTGACTTTTTCCCAGCTTCTGCCAACCTAGCAGTTCTAAAGCACGTCAAAAATGCAAGTAGGAAAATAGGAACCACCTTTGGTGGGAAGGGAACAGCGTTCCGTGCGCCTTTGGCGTTAAGTCACACCGGTCACATGACCACGGAGACGTCTTCGGACAGCGCTGGCTCTTCGGCCTTGAAACGGAGATGTGCACCGCCCCCTAAAGTCGGGAACGGCTAGCACATATGCGCGAGGGGAACCTTTACCTTACGTATCAAATTAAGAAGAAGAAAAAAGGATGCAGGAGAAAATGTGGACTTAAATCAAATGCATCTCAGTCTTCCAACACTCCAAGCAATGATTTGGGGATGAAACGGAATAGAAGCATCATGGTTTAATTTCCACTTGCATCAAACAAGAGTTTGGGCTCTTGATCTGAGCAAGCCTACTCCCTGGGCACAGTTGCTTACTCCTAAGTGTTCAAATGTTAACCACCGAAAGCAAATGCCTACCTTGTCTGGCTACGTAGGTCAAAATGAAGTTTCTAGTCCTCATTATTTCTTTTATGGAATTCCCCCCCCCCTCCGAAATAAAAAATAAAAAATGACTGCTTCAGTTATTACTGCCTCTTAACTGTCAGAACACTTGGAGGTTGTGTGGATGGCATTAAGTGACTAATACATTATTTTATGCTTTCTGAGGCATTTCAAAAACAAATGGATGTAAATTCTTAAGTGCGAGCAATTCAAAATTCACATTTTTTATTTTATTTTTGCTCCTTTCTGGAAACAACCAATACCAATACTTGGCTCTACTTGTCTCATTTGTCCAGCACCTGAAAGCAGGACAAGAAGCAATGGAGGGAAACTAAGCAAGGAGAGAACCAACCTAGCAATAAGGAGACATTTCCTTGCAGGGGGAGAACAATTAACCAATGGAACTACTTGCCTCCAGAAATTGTGGGTGCTCCATTACCGGAAGCTTTTTAAGAAGAGATCGGACAACCATTTTATCCAGAATGGTATATGGTTTTTCCTGCTTGAGCAGGGGGGCTAGACTAGAGGACCTCCAAGGCGCCTTTAGATTCTATTACTCTGTAAACATTTTTATAATTTATTCCCTGCTTCTTACTGTCAATGTTCACTTCAAACCCAGGATGTCTTTATGTTTAAAAAGTGGGGGGGAGGCATCCCCACCCAGGCTGAATTTTGCTTGCAAAATGCAGGAAGATCACCCTCTCCATTGTTTATTTTGATTTTTCAATCAAGAGGCTAGTCCTTAGTGACTGCAAAAGGAAGATTTTTCACAAACAAACAAACCTGGAGCAGATTAGGGTGGAGCTCAATTTCTCTGCCTCATTCACGGAAAAAAAAGAGGAAGCGGAAAACTGTTAAGGAAAAAGCACCAGGGTTTTTCTATTCTCCAGATTCTTAACACCCAGGGTTGTTTATTTTTTTGAAAAAAAAAATCATAGCTCAACTTCATCTTTTAAACATTGCCAAAGAATACACCCTGCCAACGCACCTAGGAAATTTCTGCCTCCCATTAGATAACAACCTTATGTTAATCGCCTCTTTCTCAACCCAGTTAATTTCCAAGGGCCACCTTCCTACATTCCTGCTTATATTCCTGGCTTATTCGTCATCTAAAGGAATGGAATCCTGATTGATTTTTAAGGGACGAATCAGCCTGCTCTGCATGCAAAATTAATTTAATGGTAAAACCTCATTATTCAGGTTAAATTTGTCCTGTCATTTATTTGTGATAAATAAGTCCTAGGCTGCATCAACAGAGGGATAGAATCAAGATCACGTGAAGTGTTGATGCCACTTTATTAAGCCTTGGTGAGGCCACACTTGGAATACTGCATTCAGTTCTGGTCGCCACGATGTAAAAAAGATGTGGAGACTCTAGAAAGAGTGCAGAGAAGAGCAACAAAGATGATTAGGGGACTAGAGACTAAAACATATGAAAAACGGTTGCAGGAACTGGGTATGTTTAGCTTAAGAGAAAGAAGGACTAGGGGAGACATGATAGCAGTGTTCCAATATCTCAGGGGTTGCCACAAAGAAGAGGGAGTCAAACTATTCTCCAGGGCACCTGAGGGTAGAACAAGAAGCAATGGGTGGAAACTAATCAAGGAAAGAAGCAACTTAGAACTGAGGAGAAATTTCCTGACAGTTAGAACAATTAATCAGTGGAACAGCTTGCCTCCAGAAGTTGTGAATGCCCCAACACTGGAAGTCTTTAAGATGATGTTGGATAGCCATTTGCCTGAAACGGTATAGGGTTTCCTGCCTAGGCAGGGGGTTGGACTAGAAGGCCTCCAAGGTCCCTTCCAACTCTGCTATTGTATTGTATTGTAAGTGGGTTTTGGGTTGCAGTTTTGGGCACTCGGTCCCTAAAAGTTTTGCCATCACTAATCTAGGATCACCCCAGGAATGCAAGGTTACCTAACAAAAACTTCCAGCATCCTTTCTATGCTTTCTAGGCCTGCTGGGAAATGTAGTCCAGCAACATCTGGTTTAATGCTGGATTTATACTTTTTAGCATCACAGCTTGCTTCTAATTTCCCTACTGTGGCTGCAAAACTACCATTCCTAGGTTTGCTTCCTCGCATTCAGGCTTGGTTTACTGAGTTCACATGTTCCCATTTAAATCAGGTTGGATAGGGAAAGGGTTTGGCCTTCCCAGCCAAATGGAAATAATTTGATTTTTCAGCTTCCTTTGGGGGCAGGTGACCAACAGCTGTTTGGGGAAACGGGCAGGGTGGCAAATTATTCAGCAAAACTTCCAGCTGCCAGGCAGACCTTAAAACCTCAAACCGACTCAGCCAAGCAATGCCACCTCCCAAAGCAGAAAAAAAAAGGAAAACAAAACACCAAGCGCTCCACATACCATCCAAAAAAAATAATAATTGCATAACTGTGTTTTGATGTTATACAACAACAGCAAACAGTTGAGAAACTAAAGACGACAATAGAATTGGGAAAGAACGCGCCCAAATTTCAATTTTTAAAATGATTTTCTGCTGAAATTCCGCCCGGTTGAAACCTCAAGGAGCCTGGGTCATTAGTCCTCCCAAAATTAAACTATCCAATTCTTCCAAGGAAAGCTGCAAACATTGTTAAGAAAACATTATGTCGGTTGCCCAATTGCAGAGATATCAATTAAAAATAAGAAGACAGTTGACTAACTTAAATAAATCAGGACGCCTGACTTAAAAGTTGCACCCACTGGCGGGTTATTATGGCTAAGTTTCCTAACCTTGGCAACTCGAAGGTGTGTGGACTACAACTCCCAGAATTCCCCCCTGGGAATCCCTGAATCCCCTGGGGAATTCTGGGAGGTGTAGTTCACATACCTTTCAGTAGCCAAGATCCCAAAATTTGGCATTACTGAGTCTACCCAATGCAATTTAGGCCAAAAACATGCATTTTTCTGCTTTACTTTTCAAACTGTTTAATTACACCAATATTATTTGCAATTTTCTAGACCTGTTCCTTGCAAAAAAAAATCCGTCCATTGCATTTGCGCCTTTGGTTTTGCCAAAATGCAGGCCCTAAGTCTAGAAGACAACCCAGGAAAGTCCACACAACCCCTAAACTCCAGTTTTGTCCACTCCCAAACCAGCATGCCTCCGTCCACACGCGATTTGCCAATCTGGATTTGCAGGATATTTTCTCGGCCCATCCTCTCTCAACAAACTTTGCATTTTAATCCATGTTTTGGTTCTAAAAAGGAGAACATCCAAAACCTGAGTGGCCGCATTCCAGCTGCCCTGGTGCTCCAGGACTCCAACCCCCATCATTCCCTGGCATCCATTATCCTCAGCCTCCCTACCACTTAGTTCTGCAGCACACGGATCAAAATCCACCTTTTCTTTCCGCACTTCCAAAACAGGATGGAGCAGGGACTCCTAGCAGAGAGGCGACTGGGAACCTCTCCCCACCAATGTGGCCCTTGTTTGGCCCTCAGAGGATGTGGCCACAAGCCAATCGTGGCTTATTTAGCTGCCTTTGCAAACCATGGCTTAGCATGCAGCAGGAACTAACTTAATTCAGAGTTTCTTGCTGATAAACACTTGTGGTTCCTGATTTACTTAAAAAATAATGTCTTTGCTGTTGTGCTATGAAGAGGGCAGTTTTTCCACCTGTAGGAACTTGTAGTAGAGGAGGGTCCCACTGGCTGGGAATGATGGAAATTGTAGTACACAAGGGGATCCAGCAAAAAGTCAGACAGGTAAGTTTAATAACTCAAAGGAAAAAAAACACTTACGTCCATCCCACCCCATCCTAAAATATATATATAAGAAATTGGAAATATTAGGAAATAAATCAAATGCCAGCTTTAAAACAGAAGTCAGGTTCAAGTCATCGCAGCAAACCATTGTTTATTCTGAACATAGCTTATCAGAGAAGCAGACCTGGCTAGATTTTTTTTAAAACACACACACACACAAGGTTACTGAATTAACCACAATCAGTGCACCCATCACACCAAGCCACAGCTACTTTTCAAACCATCATTTGACAAAGAAGCCAAGACAGATCCACCCAGCTGTCAATCGTGGTTTGCTGAATAAACCATCACGAGCAGGCTCCCAAATGAGCAAGCAGCTCAACAGCTCCCCATTTCAAATAGTTGTTTGTAACTTTGCATTATTTAAAAAAACAAACAACGTACCGGCCTACCTTGCAGGGTTATTGCACCGGCCACAGCAAGTTGCTATAAACCCGTGATATGGGTATATGGGTGAGGCTGGTTTAAACTGCAGGCCTGCTACTTCCTATCTTAGTCACCGATATACTATGCAGCTCTGGAAAAGCTAATTATTAGCAGTTGTATCTTTAAAGGGGTATCACCTCTGTTTCAAATATTCTAGCCATTAGGCCTTTCAAGGCTGTTGTTTTTAAAAAGGGTTTTAATGGCTTCTGAAAAGGCAGCAGATCAGAGATTGCAGATTTTAGGGGGAAAATATCCCCCCCTTTTTTTCTTTTATTCGCAGGGGCTGCTGAAGCAAAAGTCCAGGGGAAAAAAAACCCAAAATAGGGTCCCAAACAAACAAAAGCAAACAAAAAGACAACGTTGTGCAAACAAGGACCATTGCTCCCTTAAGAGGGGAAACTCATTCAAAGGTACAACAGGCAGGTTTTCACCTCCCTCCTTCCCTAATATTGCAAATAAGCTTTTCGCTCAATGAATATCAAGAACTTTTGTTTTTTAAAGCCCCTAAAAAAGATGCTCCAAGCTCAAAAGAAAGGGGGAGTTTAGCTCTTTATCCACCCCGCCCCCCTCTTTAAAAAGCTTCCGAGGCCCAAGTGCAGAATTTTTATTTTATTTTTTGCAGAATTTTCAAACTCTTGCATCTCCCTACCAAAACCCTCCAGGGTGGATTCGCACACGCCCAAGTCACAGGGCAATGATGGCCCAAACTTGGCTTGCTCCCTCCCCCCCCCTTTGTTCCTCCTCCGGCTTTGGTGTGTGTGTGTTTCAACACAAGGGTTGTGTGAACCCTGGATGGGGGTTAATTTTGTAAGCCCATCTCTCTCACACACACACAGCCACCCAACAACAGGGCTTGATTCAAACCGGCTTTTGCAGGGGAAAGATACAATACAATACAGAGTTGGAAGGGACCTTGGAGGTCTTCTAGTCCAACCCCCTGCCTAGGCAGGAAACCCTATACCGTTTCAGACAAATGGCTATCCAACATCTTCTTAAAGACTTCCAGTGTTGGGGCATTCACAACTTCTGGAGGCAAGCTGTTCCAGATGCACGATCAAAGCTGGGAAGGGGAAAAAATGCAGGTTTGGGGGGGCGGGGAAACCGGGCAGAAGCCCCCTCCCCATAGGCCTACCTTGCAGGGCTCGCCAAAGAGGCATCGGGCCTTTCATCCAGCACCCCCAAATTGGGGGGCGTCCTTCGCTTTCAAAGCCAAGCCCAGCAGAAGCGAGCGCGCAAACTTAGTCGCGATCCAAAGCCGGCGATCCAAGGCTCCAATTGCTCCCTTCCCCCCCACCTGCAAAAGGAAGCGAAGTTCCCCCACTCCCTTAATCCGGATCAGAGGTCGCAAAGCGCAGCCACCGATCAGAAACGAGGCAGGGTCTCCTGCTTGGGCAGCGGGTTGGAATAGATGACCTCCAGGGTCCCTTCCAACTCTATATACGGTTTGATGGAACCCCCCCACCCCGGGGAGTTATTTTTGCGCACCTTCGCAGGGCTGTGACGCCGAGCATACCCTTCCTCTCTCTCCGGCCGGCCGGCTTGCAGACGGAACCCCGCTTTTTTGGGTCTTTTAACGCGCGTCTGGCGTTCGGGTGGACCCGGGTCGTGAGAATCCCGCAGCAGATTCGGCCCCGCGGCTCGCCCGCAGGCCGGAGTCCGCCGCGGGGGCGCCGAGCCGCTCTAATAGCAGCGCGTCGCATCACATGAGCCGCGAAGCCGCCCAGCTCCGGCTCTGCTCCTCCTTCTTAAGGGCGACCGGCAGGATAGGATCGCTAGGATAAGGATGACGAGAGAGAGTCCTAGTGGTCATCTAGACCGACCCCCGCTGCTCAAGCAGGAGACCCTGTACCGTTTCTGCCCAGGCTCTTCTTCAAAGCCTCCAGTGGGGTGGAGCCCTTGCAACTTCTGGAGGCAAGCTGTTCCATCAAACCATCAGAAAATTAGAGCTGGAGGGGACCTTAGAGGTCATCTAGTCCAACCCCTTACTCAAGCAGGTACCATTTCTGACAGATGGCAGTCCATTCTCTTCTTAAAAGCCTCCATTGATTGGAACGCCCACGATTTCTGGTGGCCGGCTATTCCACTGGTTAATTGTCCCAAATATTAGGAAATTTCTCCTTGATTCCAGGTTGCTTCTCTCCTTGATTAGTTTCCACCCATTGCTTCTTGTCCTGCCTTCAGGTGCCTTGGAGAATAGCTTGACCCCCTCCCTCTCTGTGACACCTCATCAAATATTGGAACCCGGCTATCATATCACCCCTAGTCCTTCTTTTCATTAAACTAGACACACCTTTGAAATATTTGTAGCTCTAGTTTTTAGATTTAGGCAGCAGTTTTTGCTCTACAAGCTTGTTTCAAAGTAGTTTCCCAACGTTTCATTACCAGACTAGGTAATATCATCAGGAGTATTGACTTGTCCTATGGAGTGGTGTGGTGAGGTGGAGCTCTTCTCGCCTCGGGAGGCTGTGAGTTCAATCCTAGGTAGAGGCAGATATTTCTCTCTCTGGCCAGCTTTCCTTTCATCTTCCAGGAAGGAAAAATTAAATTTAGACCAGTGTTCCTTTCATTTAAGTTGGGAAGTTTTGATAGTTTATAGAACTGTAAACTTAAGAACTGTAGCTCTTTAACACTCTCAAAAGCAGTTTTAAATGTTGAGCCCTAAAACAAAAACAAAAAAAAAAACTTTTTCTCCCCCCTGGCTGTGTTGGAAATATTAAAAGGCAGTGGTGAACTCACCTGGCTGCACCTTCCCAAGAAGTTAAATTTAAATGGGAAGCTTTAAGTTTCTAGTCCTGAGTGAACTGATTGAGGAAGGAAACGTGGCATTTTTTAAAAATAACACTTGATATAGGTAAAGGTAAAAATTCCCCTCGCACATAGGTGCTAGTCGTTCCCGACTCTAGGGGGTGGTGCTCATCTCCGTTTCGAAGCCGAAGAGCCAGCGCTGTCCGAAGACGTCTCCATGGTCGTGTGGCCAGCAGGACTCAACGCCGAAGGCGCATGGAATGCTGTTACCTCCCCATCAAAGGTGGTTCCTATTTTTCTACTTGCATTTTTGACGTGCTTTCGAACTGCTAGGTTGGCGGAAGCTGGGACAAGTCACGGGAGCTCACTCCGTTACGCGGTGCTGGGGATTCGAACCGCCCACCTTTCTGATCAACCAGCTCAGCGTCTTAGCCATTGAGCCATCCTACAGCACTCGATATCAATGCTATCAAACGCCTGAATCGTTTCCCCTGTGGCCTTAATAGCCTTTTCCTCGAAAAATAAAATATACTTGCCTTTCCACAGTGGACCTCAAGGCGTTTAGCAAACTTCTGGGCTGCTCTCTTTAGCAAAACCTCCGCGGTCCGAGGCAGTCTATCTGTCCATGTGAAAGCAACTAGCATCCAGGACAACTAGGATGGGCCTCAGCTTGGGGGAAGGCCAATGTACAGCGATGGCAAGGAAGTGGGAGATACATTTATGCACATTTTATGGATGGGGCATTAATACGGTGAGGGACCACCGATGGGCCAACTTTTTCCCCGCGTCAGAAATTGTCTCTTGCCTTCCCTTTTGCACAAATGCATTTGTTCTTATCTCCCAGCAGCTGTGTGTTCAGGACCGTTGTGTACCACTAAAGCTTGTTGTGGACTGCCGGCTGACACCGAGTACACAATGCATTGAACAAAAAGATCTCTGTAACGGATGCCACCGACGACAGCTGCCAATCTGACTCAAGGAAACGGCGTTTTGGTGACCTTCTTAGTCATCTTTTTGGGAAAGCAAGACTTCACATCTTCACCCCTGTTGCACAAGCCAAAGGCAGTGTGTGTGTGTGTGTGTGTGTGTGTGTGTGTGTGTGTGTTTCAGAACTACGCAACCGCCCACGCAACGCTTCCACCGGCTTTGCATACAACTGGAGACACAACAGCTGGCCCGCTCAAAAGTGAAACCCAACTCACACCCCGGCTTAGCTGTGGAACGGAAGCGACCCGTCATCGCAAGGGACCCCCCAAGCGAACCTCATTGGCTGCAGGCAGTCTATCCCGAACCCAGAGCAAAGCCAGCGAATGCAACAGGGCAAACGATTTATTACAATTTTCTTTTTACAATTTTCTTTTTTTAAAAAAACTAATGATTTCAGGCGTATAAAATACTGAACATCGACCCTTTAAGAAGACGATTTCGTTGAAAAATATCAGTAGTGTTGAAAACCGCAAGTGGAAAACCGGTTTAAATCACGAGGGGTTTTTTTTTCTTTCAAACAAGGCCACTTTAAGGGGTGTAGTGGACCTCAACTCCCAGAATTCCCCAGGCTGGCTTGGGAATTCTGGGAGTTGAAGTCCACACCCCTTAAAGTGACCATGCCTGAAAACACCCCTAGCAGGAAAATAGCTCTTTAAGGCACTTTCTTATTATTGCAATAATTCCATCAAATATCAATCATCTCTAGTTTAAATTCAGAAAAAGCAAATGGTTTATCCCATTGTTTTAACGCTAGTGTAGCCTTCTGTAAATTGCTATCCTCTGGGCTTGAAAGATTATAGTCCCTATCGCCCCCCACTGTCCATTGTTTGCAGTTTACGTTTTATTACAAAACATTCTACCCTGAAAAATCAAAATTCTGAGAATTAGGAAAGGGCACCACCTGGTGGTAAAGTTACATTTCTCTTACCCCCCCCCCCCCCGCACTTGCCCCAAGTCAGTTTTAGCAACTGTTCTGACACCAAATCAAAACCAGATTGCAAAATAAATCTCTGATCTGGAGGAGAATTATGCTGGTTTGTATTGGAGGGGCACCAGCAAAATTAGCAACATTTAGTTTGCTTAAAGATAAAGGTTCCCCTGGCACACATGTGCTAGTCGTTCCTGACTCTAGAGGGCGCTGCTCATCTCCGTTTCAAAGCCGAAGAGCCAGCGCTATCCGAAGACGTCTCCGTGGTCATGTGGCCGGCGTGACTCAACACCGAAGGCGCATGGAACGCTGTTCCCTTCCCACCAAAGGGGGTCCCTATTTTTCTACTTGCATTTTTTACGTGCTTTCGAACTGCTCGGTTGGCAGAAGCTGGGGCAAGTCACGGGAGCTCACCCCGTTACGTGGTGCTGGGGATTCGAACCACCGAACTGCTTAGAGGTACAATTTTTTGAACACAGCCCAATCTCCACGGGCGAAAACCACCCTGAGTTTTTTCCATACCCAAAAGGAGCAAAAAAAATCTCAGAACCTATATTGGTCCACAGCTAAACATCGATAAACCTGCTCAGTTTGCTTAATTTTATCCCCAAACTGAATTTCTGGAAGTAGCTGTCTTGCAGGCTGTATATGTATATTTTTTACCTGGATTTGAACGGCAGGCAACTCTGCTTGATAGGTTGTTTAAATAATTCCCGAAGGGGGAAACTGAGGCACACAGCAAAGTTGTTCCTTGACCGGGAAGGTAGAAAAAGAAGTGACAAATATTTCCCTCTACCTGATTGAAACGTTCCAGAGGCCAATCGTAGCCGGTGGAACTCCGCGCCACGAGGTGCGGTGAATGAATGCCCTCTCCGGCGGCTCAATTAAGAAGAATTAAATTAAATTAATACAGGAGGAGGAAGCGGCCCTCAAGCACTCCACGTTTGTTTCAATGAAGCTTACATTAGGCTCCCCACACCACGGCTCCTGACAAACAGAGAATGAGGCCACTTCCTGGGTGGGGAGAAAACGTGGCTAGCTGTAATTAAGACAATTTAACGAGAAGATGAACAGCTTAGCCTGCGGTGGTCCATTAAGTACCTTATTTTTCGGAGTATAAGACGCATCGGGAGTATAAGACACACCAAGGTTTTGAAGAGGCAAATTAAAAAAAAAAAGTTTTTGCACTCTGCAAATCTCCCCAAAAACGGGCCGTTCCCCCCCCCCCCCAAAAAGGCATGAATAGCCCTTAGGACAGGGGTGTCCAAACTTGGGAACTTTAAGACTTGTGGACTTCAACTCCCAGAATTCCCCAGCCAGCCATGCTGGCTGGGGAATTCTGGGAGTTGAAGTCCACAAGTCTTAAAGTTCCCAAGTTTGGACACCCCTGCCTTAGGAGGCTTGTAGAGTGCTCCTGCGGGGGTGAGGAAAAAAATGAACAAAAAAATGCCCGTTTTTTGCCCCCCAAAAAGGGCATGGATACCTTTAGGAAGTTTATAGAGTTCTCCTGGGAGCTTGGGGGGCAAAATTGAGCAAAAAACGGTCCATTATTTGCTCATTTCTGCCCTCCCCAGCCTCCAGGAGCTCTCTGGAAGCCGCCTAAAGGCTTTGCATGGCCATTTTGGTAAAAAATTGATGTATTCGGTGTATAAGACGCATCCAGATTTTCAGCCTCTTTTTTTAAGGGAAAAAGGTGCGTCTCATACGCCGAAAAATACGGTAATTTCTTAAAATGGCTTTTTTCTCTCTCAATTCATCCCCCAGATAATTTTCACGCCATACTTTGATTTGTGCTGAGAAACGCCAGGTTAACAGGAAGGAGGGGGGGGGCGCGACCCACAGTGTCAGAAAGCTCACCCCATTAAAGAGTCATAGTCGATGTACCAGGAAACCTGGCCTTTTTGGGGCTTCACGCCGGATATCGGCCACTTCTGCGGCTCGTCCCCTGCCCGGCTGACAATAGACACAGTCTCGTGTTTGCTTTTCCCCAGTACTAAGACGGACACCTGCCTGGCTTTGTTGATAAGCGGCAGAGTGACGGTCATGCGCTGGTGAGGTTTCGTGGGGCTCTCGGCGAAGATGACGTCCTGGTCCCCCTCCAGGCCGGCCGAGTGGGGGAAGAGAGAGGCCGTATGCCCGTCGGTGCCCATGCCCAGGATGACGAGATCGAAGCTGGAGTTGGTCACCAAGGCGCTGATTTCGTTGGCGTACAGCTGCGGCCCTCCGTCCTCTTCCACGCACAGCCTCCGGTTGAGGTGCACCGGCATTGGGTGGATGTTGAAATAAGGAATGCGGATATGTTGGAGTAAATGCTGGTGCAGGTGGCCGAAATTCGATTCCAGATCGGCGAGCGGGACGCAGCGCTCGTCCACCATCCATAAGTGAGTCTGCTTCCATGGGAAGCTGTAGCAATGTCTGCTGAGTTGCCGGAACAAGGCCAAGGGGCTCGATCCACCGGAAAGCGCCAAGTGGAATTCGCCACGCCTCCGGATGGCGTCGAGCGCTGTGGTTTCCACGTCAGACGCTAGGCGGCCAATGAGGTCGTCGGCCCAGGCGGTAACCAACCGGCTCTCTCGAAAGGTGGAAAGCAGAGTCTGGAATCTGTCGGCGGTGTGTTTGCCGTCGGCGTCGATCACCTCGAGGGTGTCTCTCGCTACGAAAGCCACTTCTTTGCCCACCATCTTGAAATCCAACAGGTGCCCGTTTTCTTGGCCTCCGGGATACAGGCGGGGCGATTCGTGGCTCAGCTGATCCAGCAACGGGGACCAAAACGCCCACGAAGCCAACAGATTCTCCGTGGTGATGAAGGATTCCTTTTTCCCGTGGTAGATCGCCGAAAGAAGGAAGGAATAAGCCTCCCGCTGGGCTGCGGGGACGTAGACATAATAATCGGAGAGACTTTGTCCCCAAAGGCGCAGCTGTGGGTGATCCTGGAATTCTTTCCAGTCGCCGCGGGGCATGGCTGGCTTAAAGAGGTTGCGGCTGACTAGGATTGCGGGTGAATTCAGCTCTCCGTGCCCAATGGAGAAGATGATCTGTTTCGGCTTGCAATGGCTGTGTTCGGCCTCCCAGGCGCTCTCGGTCTGGACGCAGTGCCCCTGGTTTTTGAAGAGGACGCGGACGTAGCTGGCCCGCTCGTCGAGGAGTTTGCCGGACGTCAGGACAAACGGGACCCCTTCCCAGCGTAGATTGTCCAAGTGAACCAGTACCCCTAAAATGATAGAGAATGGGTCGCTACTGATCCATAGACGCACATCTACACCGCAGAGGTAGGATTCAGAAGGTTCTGACCAGTTCTGGAGAACTGGCAGCGGAAATTTTGAGTAGTTCGGAGAACCGGTAAATACCACCTCTGGCTGGCCCCGCCCCCATCTATTCTCTGCCTCCCGAGTCCCAGCTGATCAGGAGGAAATGGGAATTTTGCAGTATGCTTCCCCTGGAGTGTGAAGGGAATGGAGATTTTACATTATCCTTCTCCTGGAGTGGGGAGGGAATGGGGATTTTGCAGTATCCTTCCCCTGGAGTGGGGAGGGAATGGAGATTTTACATTATCCTTCTCCTGGAGTGGGGAGGGAATGGGGATTTTGCAGTATCCTTCCTCTGGAGTGGGGAGGGAATGGAGAATTTGCAGTATCCTTCCCCTGGAGTGGGGAGGGAATGGGGACTTTACAGTATCCTTCTCCTGGAGTGGGGAAGGAATGGAGATTTTACATTATCCTTTTCCTGGAGTGGGGAGGGAATGGATATTTTGCAATATCCTTCCCCTGGAGTGGGGATTTTGCAGTATCAGTATTTTTCCCCTGGAGTGGGGAGGGAATGGGGACTTTACAGTATCCTTCCCCTGGAGTGGGGAAGGAATGGGGAATTACAGTATCCTTCCCCTGGAATGAGGAGGGAATGGAGAATTTGCAGTATCCTTCCCCTGGAGGGGGGAGGGAATGGAGAATTTGCAGTATCATTCCCCTGGAGTTGGAGAGGGAATGGGGGACTTTACTGTATCCTTTTCCTGGAGTGGGGAGGGAATGGATGTTTTGCAATATCCTTCCCCTGGAGTGGGGAGGGAGTGGGGATTTTGCAGTATCCTTCCCCTGCCACGCCCACCAAGCCACACCACACCCACTAAGCCACGCCCACAGAACCAGTAGTAATCTTTTTTGAATCCCGCCAAGGCAGGGTGGGAGTTATAGATTAGCCTCCAAGATTAAAAACGCAGCTGATGAATCGCACCATAATTTTTCCAGGCGGAAAAAACACCTCTTCTTCTCAACTGACCCCAAGCCCTCCAAACGGGTGCTAACTACAAGCCCCATCATCCCCAAGCAACAAATCCATTCGCTGCCTATCAAGGACTGTACTTAGGTCTCAACAGGGCCTGTCTGAATAGGGGGAAATCCCAGTCCCATCCCTATATTGTACTTCCTTCTAACTTTAATCTTTTTTGTCAAGATTCCCAAATGATACAGTTGCACCTGGATTTCCCCCCTAGCAAATCAACAACCATTGAACTGTTCTGAAGATTGCCTTTCCGCTTATTTTTTCCTCCTCTTCCTTCGGCAATCCAAAATCCTTCAAGAAAAGTGGGTAACTTTTCTTTTTTTGGGGGGGGTAACAATTGAACCTTGGGAAGGAGTCAAAATGTGTTCTTCCCGTGAGGAAGAGGTTGAGTTTATGAAAACTCAAAAGATGTTGGCATAAGTCTGTGATGGCAAACCTATGACACGCCTGTCGGAAGTGGCAGGTAGAGCCATCTCTCCGGGCACGGCAGCCATCGCCTGTTTGTCATCCGGCACAAATATGCGCGGCGGCCAGCTGGTCTTCAGGCGTGCCAGAAACGGGAACAGCAGCTCTTGGGTGCCAGGAAGCTGAGCTTCTGGATTCTGGCACATGGATGTGCACCAGACAGCTGGTCTTTGCGCACACATTTGCGCCAGAAACCGTAAGACCAGGTGAACGGCGTATATGTGCATACTAGAAACTGGAAGCTCAGATTCCCAGTGCATGCATGCGTGAAATGCTCTTCCGGTTTCCGGCGCTCTCCCATGCATGCTCTCCCGTTTCGGCACTTGGTGCTGAAAAGGTTCGCCCACACTGCCATAAGATAAGGCCTGGAGGGAGAGTCCAGTTCCAAATTCCCACTTGTCTCCAACCATCCTGCAGCCAGGATGCTCCGTGGGCAACTGGCGAACTGATCAGGAACTTCGCACCTACCTTATAAGGTTGTAGTGAGGCTCGAGGAAATTCTGGCCCTTGCTAACGTCTGCATAGTACATAAACTTGTTTTTCCATCCCCCCTGCTGGCATTCTAAAAATAAGAGGACGGACGGACGGACACTCCTTGGGTGTCAAGATTTACCTGCAAATGTTGGCGTCTGGGTGAAATAGTCCTGCCCCTTTTGAAGGTCCTCCCTCACGTGGGCGCCGTACGCCTCGTACTGGCCAATCACGGTGCTGGTTTTTTCCAAGCTTTGCAAGCAGGAGAAAGCCTCGAGCTTCTTCTGGAGGACTTCTTCCGAGTTGGTGAGGCTAGCTGGCAGCTCCATGGCGAGCGACATCAGGATTTCGGTCAGATGGTTCTGGTGGATGTCGCGGAGGACCCCGTACTGCTCGTAAAACTCCGTGCGATCTGGGGCGAAGAAGGAAACGCAGCAGCCATGAGCCCAAATTATGCCGCGATGAATCAATGAATCTATCGATTAACCTGCGTAATTAAACGCTTCCCGCGCTTCGGCGACTGTTGGCAAAATTATTCGACCCGCACAGCAGGCGCACAGCAGGCGCACAGCCCTTCCCCAGCTGTCTTCTCGGATGGTTTTTTGGCCTCTGCACCAGGGGTGGGATTCAGTCGGTTCGTACCAGTTTGGGTGAACCGGTAGTTCCGGTGATCAATTGGCTCCGCCCACCCACCCCTGCTCTATTCCGTCCTATAGTTCCTCTGTTTGAAGCCCAGCTGATCGGCGCAGCAGAGCGGATTGGCGCTTCTCAGCTGTTTTACTCACCAGGGCTGTGGGAAAAGGTACGATTTAGTGTCGACTTCAAATGCAATGTGCGCCCAGGGAACCGGTTGTTAACACCGGTTGAATCCAGAGGTGGGTTCCGGCTGCCGCTACTGCCGGTTTGCTCAGGGACGTGCAGCGCATGCTTCATGCATGCTGCGCGCACATGCGCAGTGCAACAAAAATTGCTCTGTGCATATGCAGGAGACAAAAACAAGATGGCGCCGCAGGGAGGACTATGGCGCCGCCTATGGAGCCAAGAGAACCGGTTCGGGGGCATGGCAGGCTTGGGTCACTGCTGCAACCCAGGCCTCCAAGTTAAACACACCGGTAGGAGCCCACCTCTGGTTGAATCCTACCATTGCTCTCCACCCTAGCGTGGGATCACATTGTGGCCTCCTGTTCAAAGGACTACAGTACCTGGGCCTATCCCTGCTTAGCCTTTGGGAACCCCAAAGGTCATCTAGCTCAGGAAAGACTGAGAAACGAGTCAGGGGAGTTCGTGGCAACTGGTGCTGCAGTGACCTTCAGAAAAGGAACAAAAAAAAAAAATCACTTTTGCTTAGACTGCCTCGTACTGCACCAGGAAGAGAAAAAGGTGCTTTTTGCTCAACCAATTTTCCAACTCAAAGAAAAAGGAAAAATAATTAAGGGACGTACCGCAAGCAAACGCACAGCCCATTTCCCTGTCCTTCAAGAAACAAGCCCTTGCACGAGCAAAACCAGTGTGCAACGCACCAAGAATTTCCTCCTCGTTCCTCAGCCAGGAAAAACAAAACAAAACACCACCCTGAAATTTGCCAAGCTTAAAATGATTATTTTAGGAAATGGACGATTGTTGCTTTTAATAACTTAATGTGTTGCTGGCAGCGTGCGCAGCTCGGATGCATTTCTGAGGCTGCAAAAAAAAAGGAAGCTCACACCAGGTGAGTGATGAACGTGGGAAGACAGCAGCGTTGTGCGTTTTACCCACAACAGTGACTTTACGAGGTTTCCCAAGCTATCTCTCTGTGGACAACTTTCCGTGTGCACAACGAAGGCACTTGATCATTCAGCCGCGGCTCTTCCTGTGCAATTAAGGTGAAGTCACTAGGCCTCATGGTTTTTAATAAAGGGCTGATTTCCACAATCACACAGGAAATCCTCTCACGGGACTCAGGCCCCTGGCATTCCAGTCGATCGTGGAAAGAAACCGGCATGCATAAAATCAAAAGGCAATCAAATAAAACCCGGGATTTGTTTTCACAGTTCTGTCGTCTGGGAGTTTGGGGACTGCTAAGAAAGCAGCTCTGGATTGACAGAATTTTTTTTTTAAAGGGTTTAATGGGTAGCCCAAATGGAGGTAGCCACTGCATTTTTCGGAGTATAAGATGCAATTTTCCCTCCTAAAAGAAGGTGCGTCTTATATTCACTGAATGTCGCTCCATCCACCCTTCGGCCTCTGCCTCCCAGCAATTCACCTCCTTGCAGCAAACAGCAAACAGCCTGCTTCTGTTTTGGCTTCAGCACAGCTTGATTAGCACAAGCAGCTGATTGTCGGTTGGATCGGCCTCGTAACCACCAGCTGTTTAGGCTGTAGGGATTGCCATTGCCTATTGCCGCTTCCGCACGCCCTGTTTTCGGCCCATTCTGATCCCCGCTGCCCAGAACGGCTGGAAAATGGGGAGCGCGAAGGCTGAAAACGGGGCGGGTGGAGGCTGAAAACAGGATGAGGAGGCCGAAAATGGCCCGCGGAGGCAGCAATAGGCTATGGCTAGGATGGGAACCTGTGGCACGCGGAGCCATTTGTCAAGGCATGTGAGGCGTTGCCCTGTCAGCTGGCCAGCACGCATGAGCGCGCTGGCCAACTGAGTTCCCTGAAGCCTCCGGAGCACAAAAAAACGGCCCTATGGGCAAACCGGAAGTACGGGAACGGACTTCCGGTTTGCTCATAGGGTCGGTTTAAGCCCTCCGGAGGCTTCAGGGACCTTCAGGAGGCTTCCCTGAAGCCTCCAGAGGACTAAAAATGACCCAACGAGCAAACCAGAAGTCCGGTTTGCTCATAGGGTCGTTTTTTGCCCTCCGGAGGCTTCAGGGAAGTCTCCTGAAGGTCTCTGAAGCCTCCGGGGGGGGGGCAGGGAAGGCTGTTTTCACCCTCCCCAGGCTCCTCTAAAGCCTTTGGGGGGTGAAAAAAGCATGCAAAAATGGGGGTTGCACCTCTCATGCGTGCATGTGCACTGGGGGGGGGGGTATTGCACATTGCATTATGGGTGCGGCACACCCACGCACAACCCCCCTGCGCTGCCCCCCCTTATGGCACACAAGCCAAAAAAGGTTCGCCATCACTGGGCTATGGCAATCCCTGCAGGCTGAAACAGCTGATGGTCGGGAGGCTGATCCAACTGACAATCAGCTGCTTGTGCTAATCAGGCTGTGCTGAAATTGAAACTGAAACCAGGAGGCAAATTGCTGGGAGGCAGAGGCAGTTTTCTTTTTCTTGTGCTAATCTGGCTAAACTGAAACAGGCTGTTTACTGTTTGCTGCAAGGAGGCAAATTGCTGGGAGGCAGAGGCAGATTTTTTTTCTTGCTTTCCTCCCCAAAAGGTAGGTGCATCATATACTTCGGCGCATCTTATACTCCCAAAAAAGCAAGGTAACTTAAACGGTAAAAAAAAAGAAATTAAGTTGAAAATGTAAAGGAACTTTGGTGTGGAACGGGCCAAAGCGTCTGGGGGAAAAAAAAATTGGAAATCAGGATTGCTTGTGGAGAATTCATTGACATTAATAATAAAATCATAAGTCTACCTCCCACTGATTCTTCCTCCCAACCCAAATTGACACTGACGTACTTTTGACATCCACAGTCTCTTTCAGAACAATTTCCACGCGTTCCACGTGATGTTGGTTCCAGAGTGGGTCCAGTTTTTCTCGGTTTTGCTTCCGGAAGGGTAAAATGTGAGCCACTGCCTTCAAGAGGGGGAGAAGAAGGGGAAAATTTGCAGGAAACCCTCATATTTTGGGGGGGAAATAACAGACCAGAGTCCCTTCTCTCTTCTACTACTTGCCAACAAACTGTGCCAAAGTTCAGAAAGACCCAGCTGCGATCAATTTAGCGATTCAATTAAATCGAAGATCTAATCCAATCCTCAATTAAATCGAAGATCTAATCGAATCCTCAATCAAATCAAAGATTTAATCAAATCAGACACTCAATTTGTGATTATAATAATAATAATAATAATTGTGGCCTTGATAATAAAAGTTGCATTTTGCATAATCCATAATGAAATCTGGGAAGCAAAGTTAGCAGTGGGGTTTCATAATTCCCCCGTTGTACCCTGTTTCCCTGAAAATAAGACCTCTCCCTGATAATAAGACCAATCGGGCTTTTGAGCGCATGCACTAAAATAATAAGACCAATCGGGCTTTTGAGCGCATGCACTCCCCTGAAAATAATCCCTCCCTGAAAATATTGCAACAAGTGACCATGCTCGCCGTCTCCAGCACCTCAAAAATAATAAGAACACCCTCTCCACCCCCAAATAAGGCCAAACGCTTATTTCGGTGGTAAAAAAAAAAAAAATACCCTGTCTTATTTTCGGGGAAACACGGTATCTAATTGGATCCTGATTAGTTATGACAGTATTGATGAATCTTTTCGACACTGAGTGCAGAAATTGGAGCCTGCTGTGGTGGTGGTGGGGAGGCGGGGGAGGACCGGAAATCAGAAGAGCATTTTCCCCAGTGCGCATGTGCACACCGGAAAGCTGAGCTTCTGGTTTCCGGCGTGCGCACGTGCGCCAGTTTCTTCCAGTTTCTGGCATGCCTGTGTGCACGAAGACCAAGCTGTCTGGTGCGCACGCGTGCGCCGGAAACCCGGAAGCTCAGCTTCCCGGCATACGCATGCTCTTCCGGTTTCCAGCACTCCTGCATGCGCGAAGACCAGCTGGCTGGTGTCCATGTCTGTGCCGGAATCCGGAAGAGCAACAGGCAACGGCTGGCGTGACCGTAGAGATGGCATTCTGCATGCCACTTCCGGCGCATGTGCCATAAATTCGGAGTTAGGAGCTCTGTTCAAATATTCGGGAAGCTAAGTTTCTCTATCAGAGGTAATCCTCCAATTGAGCCCTGTCACTGCATTTATTTTGGTTTGCTAGCTGTGCTGAAGATTTACTGCGCAGGTCACAGTTCTTATCTGACAATGATTTATTGCGCATGCACTTACACATCCCTCCTTAACTTTCTCTTCTGATCTTCTGTTCGCCTGCCGAAGGAAGCAGGCACATACCTTTGCCGAAGGAAGCAGGCACATAGCTTTGTCAAGATGTAATTAATTCAGTTTGTATTTTGCTTTCTTTTATATTAAAAATGTTTTTATTAGATCTTGCTTCGGGTTTATTTTTTGCTTACTCGGAAGTACACTGCCAGGGAAAGCCACGATCCATCATTATTAATTACAAAGGTTTAAATTATATTCCTTAACAAGCCCAACGTTTCTGGGGTTAAGTGAGATGTTCGTGAAATGAGTTTTGTCCCATTTTACGACTTTTATTGCCGCAGGGGTTAAGTGAACCCATGCAAGCTAGTCACACCGTGACTTTAAGTGAATTGGGCTTCCCCCGTTGACTTTGCTTGTCCGAAGGTTGCAAAAGGGGAATTGCGTGATCCCGGGAGACTGCGACCGTTGTAAATATGAGTCAATTGCCAAGTGCCCGAATCTTGGATCGCGTGACCATAGGGATGCGACAATGGTCATCAGTGTGAAAAATGCTCGTAGATATGAATTAGTTCGCAAGCATCTGAATTTTAATCACACAATCCTGGGGATGCTACAACCGTAACTGAAAAATAAGTCGCTTTTCTCAGTTCTGTTGTCTCTGTTAACAAAAATAAAACGTGTTTGGAGAAAAGAGAAAACTCTCTGAATTATTCAGAAAATGTCAGGCCTTTGTAACGTTTTTCCATATCTATACTCAATAAACCTCTCCTTTTCATCCTAAATGCACTCTGCACATACTCAGAGGCCCAGCTTTCTTCAGCAGTGGAAACCTCTGTTTGTGGCCCCTCCTGAAAGCCAAATTATCCAATTTCCAGGCAAGATCTTTGTCTCTAACACCCTACAGCAGGGGGCTCCAAACTTGGCCACTTTAAGCCTGGGGGACTTCAACTCCCAGAATTCCCCTCCCAGCAAAGCTGAAGTTGAGTCCTCCAGGCTTAAAGTGGCCAAGCTTGGAGACCCTCCCAACAAAGCTGGCTGGGGAATTCTGGGAGTTGAAGTCCTCTAGGCTTAAAGTTGCCAAGGTTGGAGCCCCCTGCCCTAAAGGAACATCCTTTCATCCCCGCCTGCTGAGTTTCCCTGCCTTGCAGAACAATGGACCCTCCTCAAATCAGCAGGGGCGGGGGGGGGGGGGAGAGAAAGGGGAAGGGGGAACATTGGAGGAAGAGAGGAGTGAAAATTGCACGCTTCACTGCCAACTTATCAAATTAAAAGCCTTGTGCGGGGAAATTTTGGAACTTGGCAGCCAAGCAGAGATGGGAGGCCGAGACGAGGAAAAAAAAGAAACCCGCTTACTCAACAAAACAGTAGCGACAACCTTGGGATTCCTGGCAGGGTGGTTCGGTTTCCCAATCTGTCTTTTTGCACACTCACTCCCCCGCACAACAACTGCAGTGGCTTAGCTCGCAAGCGTGGGGAGATAACCCCGAATGAAATAAAACCACTGTCATTTTTCTACTTTAAAGGTAAAGGTTCCCCTCGGACATATGTGCTAGTCGTTCCCGACTCTAGGGGGGGGGGGGAGGGGGCGGTGCTCATCTCCGTTTTAAAGCCGAAGAGCTGGCCCTGTCCGAAGACGTCTCTGTGGTCATGTGGCCGGCATGACTCAACGCCGAAGGCACACGGGACGCTGTTCGCTTCCCACCAAAGGTGGTGCCTATTTTTCTACTTGCGTTTTTTAACGTGCTTTCAAACTGCTAGGTTGGCAGAAGCTGGGACAAGTTAACGGGAGCTCACTCCATTACGCGGCGCTAGGGATTCGAACCGCCAACCTTTCTGATTGACAAGCGTCTAAGCCACTGAGCTGATGGGCGTTAACTCCCAACGACTCTAATGATCTCGGCCAGAGTCGCTCCTCTTAAAAAGTGACAACCCAGCTGTTGCTTGTGTTCCCTGCCAATCAAACCAGGACCTCACCTCTCTTCCACCCAGATGTTGGGGTGGATCCTTTAAACCCCATTCAGATTCTCCTCACCTGCTTCCCCAGGTAATGATCCACCCGGTAAATCTCCTCTTCGCGGAAGACCGTGGCGAGCTCCTCCGCCAGCCGTTGCGCAGACAACAAATCGTGGCCAAAAGGTTTCTCCAGCACCACGCGCAACCACGCGCCGGGGGGCGGCCTGCAGCTGCTGTTGATGTGCCGGGCAATTTCGGTGTAGGCGAACGGCGGCACGGACATATAAAAGATACGTCCGGTTTCCATCAGCTCCTCCTGAGCAAGGCTGGTTTGAATGCCCTGGTTGAGCCTGGCGTAGTCTTCCTCGCCTTTGAGTTGGTGGTACTCCGTTAATTTCAAGAACTGGTCCTTTAGCACCGCGCATCGGTTGGGGGGCACCTCCGCCGAGCAGGCCAGGTTTTTCAAGGGATCGTACATCAGCTTCCGCCCCATGTCAGGCTCCTTCTGTCCGGCCCCATAGAAAGTGAATGTGTGGCCATTCGTCACTTCGTCCACGTAAAGCTGGAACAAGCTTTGCCACAGGTATTTTTTGGCCAAATCTCCAGTGGCGCCCAGCAGGACGACAGAAATGTGGCCCCGAGATTCCCTGGTTTCAGTGGGGAAAATGCCCCACAGCAAAAGTACGACAACGGTCTCTTTAAAAAGCATCTTCAATGCAGGCTGGAAAGAAAGAGAGGAATGGAACATGAGGTCTTTTTCAAAAGTCAGGGGGAAAAAAACATAGAATTTGCGTCTTTGGCCCGTAAGGCTTCGGCCTGTTTCAATATTAACTTTGTACCCTGTGAGGCAACTCTACGATTTCACATCGCTGGCTCGGAGTGAAGATAGGTTTGAGCAAAAAGCATTCGTGGCAAGCGTGTTTTGTAGGCGAACGGGTTTCTTGGTGCAAAAAAGAATGCTCGCCGCACTCGCAAACTCTTTTAGGAAGGCACAAAGCAGGATTATCACTGCTTCGCTGCTTATATTCCCTTTTTTAAAAAAAAATAAAATAAAATTTGCATACAGGTAATCCTCAACTTACGACCACAACCGAGCCCAAGATTTCTGTCGCTAAACGGGGCTGCTCAGTGAGTTTTGCCCCATTTTTAAAACCTTGCCCCAATTGTTAAGTAAATCATCACCATTGTTAACTGAGTAACTTGGTTGTTAAGTGAATCTAGCTTGCCCATGGACTTGGTTGATTAGATGGTCGCAAAAGGGGATCACGTAACCCCGGGACACTGCGACCGTCATAAATACGAGTCGGTTGCCAAACATCTGCATTTTTATCATGTGACCATGGGGATGCTGCAAGGGTTGTAAGTAGGGGTTGTATTCACTTACTTCCCCTACCGGTTCGAATGAAACGGTTCAAACCGTCTGAATCCTACCTCTGATTGTCAATGTAGAAGTGTCCTAAGTCACTTTTTTCAGTGCCATTGTAACTTCGGTCACTAAATGACCTGCTGTAAGTGGAGGACTACGTACCTCTACAGTACAGGTAGACAATGGCATGGATGCGATGTAGGGAATAAAAGGCAGGATCGTATCTTACTAGCTGTTCTAACTGAGGCTTCCCGAGAGCATGAAGCAGACTCCTGGTCCCGACAAAAAACCCTTTTATTCATTGACTGAATTCTGCTCATTCACATCCACCAAAGTCTTTCAAGGGAGGATTTACAGTCACAGACCTTATCTGGCTTGGAGAGCTGCCAGACCGAGATCTGCAGAACTTGGCAAAGAGCCTCGGAGAGTCACGAACCAATTAAGTGAACTAATTGCCTCCTGCAAACTCCACTCCCCTTTCGCTCCTCTTTTATTTCCTCTGGGAGGGGACATTCATCGTCCACCTGTGGCCTCACTCCCAAGTCCACCCCTGTTCTTTAGCTGTTCCCTTCTCCTGGCAGCTCTGCGCATGCGCACACTGGGAACAGGCTCCAGCTGTTCTTCTGCCTCACTGATGTCTGACTCCGAAGGCAGCTGATAACTGGCATACGGCCCTGGCCCTTTCTCTGCCTCCGACACAGAGCCCTCCTCAGAGCCTTCCCCAGACTCCAGGACTGGCCCATCTTCCTCCCCAACGTCCTCACTGTCCGAATCTGCTACCAGCTCTGCTGGTGGGCCACAACACTAGCTAAGGTGCAAACTTAATTTGTTGCATATCCGGGATCTTGCCAACACCTCTACTGAGGCTCAATCAAAGCCTCTCCTTCCTGTAGCTGTATATTATATATATTTTGAATTGGCGTAAGGGGCAGGTTTATCAGCCTTACAGAGAAACTGGCAATTAATACTTCCCTGTTTGACAACTTGGTTTTCCAGTGAAGATAAAATACTTTCGACACTCCAACGGTTAGTAAAACAAACAAAAGACCCATAGATTAGAAAAAATAAATCAGTATTTCCTGGTGCAGAAGCCGCCGTCCCGGAAGGCCAAGAAAAGAAATAGATTAAATAGCTGTTAGAGAGTCCAGTCGCACCCACACATTTAACTCAGTAAAAAAAACTCACTAGCTACCTTGGAAAAGAGGCTCTCTTTCCCCGAAAATAAGCCCTTCCCGGATAATAAGCCCAATCGGGCTTTTGAGCACATGCCCTAAAATAAGCCCTCCCTGAAAATATTGCAACACAGCAGCAGCCAATGAGGTGACCATGCTCGCCGCCTCCTGCACCTCAAAAATAATAAGATCTCCCCCAAAATAAGCCCGAGCCCTTATTTCGGGGGTCAAAAGAAAATAAGACCCTGTCTTATTTTTGGGGAAACATGGTAGTTCAATTAGGGGTCCCCAATTCCCGGTTGGGGGATTGGTACCAGTCCATAGCCCATCGGGAACAGGGCTGCACAAGCATCTGTGCGAGCCCACTGAAACCTGTTTTGCGCAAAACCAACACACAAAACCATCCGCTCTGCCAGTGCTCGGAGCCAGCAAGATTGGGGGATGGCCGAGTTAGAGCGCTAAATTGAAGCTTGAGGGTGGTTGGCTTCAGCTGTGATGCAAATCTAATCCGTTGGGTTCTTTTCGCCGGCTGGCCTGGAAAATGGGTTTATTTTGAACGTAATTTTTTTTTTTTAAAAAAAAAAGTTTTGTGAAACCGGCCCATCTTTGCAACTCAGATGCTCTGCGTTTTGTTTTGTTTTCCCCATTTCAGTTGCGGAATGTGCAGAAAAGTGACTCTTACACACACACACACACACACACACGCTTCAGCACGAAAGGCAGTTTTTAAATACCATGTTGGTGCCCAACTTTTTTGCTGGCTCAGTCTAAAAGTATATAGAAATGGAATATATGTCTGTATACATGGAGTATATATGGAACATATGTATTGTATTGTATTGTATTGTATTGTATTGTATTGTATTGTATTATAGAATAGAATAAAGATTAGATTACATTACATTAGAACAGAACAGAATACAGATGAATAGAATAGAACAGAACAGAAGAATAGAACAGAACAGAATAGAATTCTTTATTGGCCAAGTGTGAGTGGAAACACAAGGAATTTGTCTTTGGTGCAAAGGTTCTTAGTGTATATAGAATAGGAATAGGAATAGGAATGGAATAGGAGAAGAGAAAGTAGAATAGAAATAGAATGGAATGGAGTGGAGTGGAGTGGAGTGGAGTGGAGTGGAGTGGAGTGGAGTGGAGTAGAGTAGAGTAGAGTAGAGTAGAGTAGAGTAGAGTAGAGTAGAGTAGAGTAGAGTAGAGTAGAATTCTTTATTGGCCAAGTGTGATTGGACACACAAGGAATTTGTCTTTGGTGCATAAACTCTCAGTGTACATAGAATAGGAATAGGAATAGAATAGAATAGAACAGAACAGAATTCTTTATTGGCCAAGTGTGATTGGACACACAAGGAATTTGTCTTTGGTGGTGCAGATGCTCTCAGTGTACATAAGGGGAATAAAATGCATTCATTAAGAATAAAAAGATACAACACTTAGTGATAATCACAGGGTACAAATAAGCAATCAGGAAACAATCAATATCAATATAAATCGTGAGGATACAAGCCACAAAGTTACAGTCCTGCAGTCATAAGTGGGAGGAGATGGGGGATAGGAACGATGATAAGATGAATAGTAATAGTAATGCAGATATAGTAAATAGTTTGACAGTGTTGTGGGAATCAGTTGTTATGTAGAGTGATGGCATTTGGGAAAAAACTGTCCTTGTGTCTAGTTGTTGTGGTGTGCAGTGCCTAATACTGTCACTTTGAGGGTAGGAATTGTATTCATTTTATATTATATTATATTAATTATATTAATTATATTAATTATATTACATTACATTACATTACTATATTATTATATTATATTATATTATATTATATTATATTATATTATATTATATTATATTATATTATATTATATTATATTATATTATATTATATTATATTATATTATATTATTATATTATTATATATTATATTATATTATATTATATTATATTATATTATATTATATTATATTATATTATATTATATTATTATACTATACTATACTATACCATACCATACCATATTGTTATACTATACTATACTATACTACATTACATTACATTATATAGTATATTATTCCGTGAAGCAACTTGCCTCCAGAGGTTGTAAATGCCCCAAAACTGGAAGTCTTTAAGACGATGTTTGATAGCCATTTGTCTGAAGCGGTGTAGGGTTGGACTAGAAGACCTCCAAGGTCTCTTCCAGCTCTGCTATTGAGATGAGATGAGATGTAGGTATGTACCAGTACGTAAGTATGTATGTATGTATGTACACACACAAACATAATGGAATAAAAAATTATTTTCCAAGATCCCTTCCAACTCTATTCTGACGGTTTGAAAAATAGTATATATAATTTTAGACTCAACCAGCAAAAGGTTGGGGACCAACATTGCCATTAAGACACGGCATTTAAAAACTGCCTTTTTTTTGCTTGCTGAAGGTTGGGAGCAACAGTTGCAAAACGGTTGCCACAAAATAAATAAATAAATACAGCTTGTTTTGGCACAAGACTCAGCTTCACCACGTTTCACAACGCCACAATATTGGAGAAGGGGGTTGGCACAGACCAGGCCGACTGCAGAATACGCCTTCAACAAAAACCCCAGTTTGCAAGAGCTGGTTTGCCCTGCAGTATCTTCGACTGGGACCTGGAGGGTGATTTTGGAAGTCTGGGGAAAAATCCGGTGGCATTTTTTTTTTTGGCTCAGACTGGAAATTTGGGCACCTTTCCCGTTTCCAGCTGAGCAGAACAACCAGTTTATTCGGTCTTGCTCAAGGCCCCCAAACCCTCATCGTGGCAAGCGCCACTTTTCTGCTGATGTTCAAATAATCCAACAGGATGTGCCAGAGGATGTCTGGTTTAATTGCTGACATATTAAATGCAATACACAAGGTGTGTTTACCCATCAAGCTTTCTGAAAGAAACCGGAATGCACACAAAAAAACACCACTTATTATTATTAATCATCGCACAGTCAGCCAGATGTTCAGTCTGGGTTTGCCATTGTTGTCTACTTCTCGAGTCCTTAACCAAGGACCTGGGATAGGCAAATCTGCAGATTTGACGGCGTTAGATATTGTCGCAGGATGGAAGCAATCCCAATTAAAGCAGCCTTCTGCAACTGACATCAAATCTGTCAATGCCTATGGCCGTGGTGGCGAGCCTATGGCATGCGTGCCACAAGTGGCACACTGAGCCATATCTGCCGGCACACGAGTCAACAACTCCAGCGCGCATGTGCATGCTGGCCAGCTGATTTTCGGCCTTCCGGAGGGTCAGGGGAGGCCGTTTTCACCCTCCCCAGGCTCCAGGAAAGCCTCCCCCGAGCCTCCGGAAGAAATACCAGGCTCAGCTTGGAGGGGAGCAGTGTGGCATGTATGTGTGGGGAGAGTTGTGCACGCATGCGCACTATGGGTGCTGGCGCATGCTCATATACCCAACAACAAAATGGTTAGTTATCACTGTCCTACAATGTTCAAGTGGTGCTCCAGTTGTTTTGGCACTGCACCCAAGGCACCTGTTACTATTGGTAGTACCCTTGCTTGCCTTTGCCACTCTCGTTCTATTTCTATGTGAAGGTCTTTATATTTTGTTATCTTCTCCAGTTCTTTCTCTTCTATTCTGCTGTATTATTAGTATTTCTTTTATTCATTTAATATGAAACTCAGTCAACTGAACATTCAAAAATGCATCACAAATACCATTGACTGGTACTGGTGGTTAGTACGGGTTGCTGCCAGCGTCCTAGGTATCAACCAAGTTGTTTCGTCTTCTTCTTCTTCTTCTTCTTCTTCTTCTTCCTCCTCCTCCTCCTCCTCCTCTTCGTCAACTGATCATTTAAAGATGTGTCACAAATACCATTGACTGGTGCTAATGGTTGATACGGTTTGCTGCCAGCGTCCTAGGGATCAACCAAGGACCTTCTTAAAATATAAGATGTTCTGAGCAGCGCAGTTTTTTGCAGTTCCGCTGGGGTTATTGCAGGAAGCGGCAGTTTCTTGATGTGCTTCATCCTTAATCGCGTGGTTTCGATGGCCAGGTTGCGATATATCGTGATATTATTATTGTTGTTATTACTAATACTACTACTTTTATTCATTAAGCATGAAACTCAGTCAAGTGAACATTTAAAGAGGTGTCACAAATTTCATTGGTGCTATCATTATTATTATTACTATTATTATACAATTGTATCACAGCGGCCAGTTGCTTCGCCAGATTTGGCATTGATTACTAGTCGAGCCCCACTCAGGGGCCTAGGACGTCGTAACATATTTTCGTAATATACGTGCGGATCCAAGCAGTGCAGCTTTTTGCATTTGACTGATGGTGATTTTGTCAAGTTTTTATATATATATAAAGAAAGCTATTATTTTTAATGTTGCCTTTGTTATTTGTGTTGCGTTTGTGCTGATAAATAAATAAAGGGAGATTAGTATAGATCTATTTCAACCTATTTAGGTCTCATCAGCTAGCCATACCTTTGTTCGATTCCCAGTAAGGGTATGGCTAGCTGATGAGATCTAAATAGGTTGAAATAGATCTATACTAGTCTCCCTTTATTTATTTATCAGCACAAACACAACATACATATATACATATACATACATACATACATACAATATTATATTTATATTATTATTTATATTTATATTAATATTATTATTATTGACAAATTTAGTGTCGAGGTGGGGGTGGGTGGGTTGTATCTACAAAGCCAGGAAAAAGGGGGGGGGCAGATCATGGATTGTCCAGACTTCCCCCCCACTCCAGGGGGGGGAAATCATGGGTTGGAAATCCAGAAGAAAAGGGGGGCACCCAACCACAGAGACCCCCCCTCTAAAATCCATACCACCACCCCATCCAACTGCCCTACCCCCCCTTCCCCCCCCTCTTCTCCTTGGCAGAGGCGCTTACAAGCCGATCTGCTGGCTGGCAAGGCGGAAGCGGGCTTGCCACTGGCTTTTTGGACCGGATCCCGACGAAGCTCAGCCGCGCAAGGTGGTTGCGTCCCTTTCTCTCCCCCCCCCCCCAACTTCCAGCAGGCGCCTTGTTTTTTGCAAAAGCGCGCAAGGGACAAATGCACGCTCGGGTTTCATTTTTGCAACCGGGAAACGTGAAAAATGCCCCCACTCCCCTCTTGGGGAGCTCATCTCTCCTTCTCCCCCCCGTCGGCCCACGCAGGAAAAGACCCACTCACCTCCCTCCCACGGGCGGCGTTGGAGAAGCCCAAAGCGGATCCGGGAAACGGGGAGACGGCGCCAACGCGGAGATTTCCTCCTCGCCTTCTCTCGGCCGGACAGCTCCGCCTCTTCTTCCCAACGGCAAGTCGGAGAGAGAGGGGGGAAAACCTTATGGTTCGCGTCGAGCCGGAGCGGCCGAATGGGAAGCGGGCGGGGGCAGCGAGTCTTCCTTGTTGCTATTTTATTCTTCTTTTACTCCGTGCATTATTATTTTTTCCCCCAGTTTTTTCAACAAAGTCTAAACTTGGGCACAACAGGAGAGCATCCTCGTAACGAGCGCGTTTAGGTAGCGTTTACGATACCCGCTTCCCAACCAGACGCACATATGGAGTTCCAAGTCCCATCATCCACCAGCACATGGGGTAAGGGGTTATGGGAATTCAATCCCGGGAGATCTGAAGGGATTATGGGATTTGAGGGAGCGCCTTCTAAATTTGTGGGAGCGCCTTCCAGTGGGAGGGAGAAAGGCCCTTAACTGTTTCCATAAAGTAAATTTTATTTATTAAATCCCAATATTATACATGTCCTTTATACTTGCCTCCTGACACTATTTCTCCAAGAAGCATTTAATAGCTCGGAGGAACTGGCATAACTAGCTGCGTTCACATTTGCTACTTGTGCAACTCTTCCTCGTTGTGGTCTAGTGCATTGTTAAGTACAGCTCTGTGGGGGGGTCAAACCATCATTTGGGTCCAGACTCCTGCTGCAAACCAAAGCTAGCCCTACAGGGAATAAGTGGACCATGTAAAGGTAGGATTTCCAGGCCTACCTTTACGTTGTGTGACAAATGGAGCATTCAGATTAACTCCTCCTTTATTTAGGGGGGAAAAAATGGTTTCCTTGCAGGACAAGCTGCAAACCAAGATTGATTTAACCGCCTTTAACTGGACAAGCCACAATACATTGGCTTCCCTAGAAAGTTATGCCTTAAACTTCAACGGATAATCAGAACTGCAGAAAAAATAATGGC
The DNA here is from genome assembly GCF_964273705.1 of Natrix helvetica. Classification (NCBI taxonomy): domain Eukaryota; kingdom Metazoa; phylum Chordata; class Lepidosauria; order Squamata; family Natricidae; genus Natrix; species Natrix helvetica. Next base: position 147,221,939 of record NC_138551.1, read on the forward strand.
TACCAACCTTCCTTCCATTGAGGGCCTGAATACTGCACAAGTCAAAAAGAGGGTTGTATAAATATCTACAGACCCCTCACATCCTGGACGTAAATTGTTTCAACTCCTACCCTCAAAACAACGCTATAGGGCACTGCACAGAAGAACACAAGGACAGTTTTTCCCCCCCGAATTCCATCACTCTGCTTAACAACTAATCCCCACAGCACTGTCAAATTATTTACTAAGTCTGCATTACCGTTATTCTTCCCTTCCTTCCTAGTATCTATCTCTCCTCACTTAACGACTATAACCATGTTGCTTGTGTCTTTAAAATTTATATTGTTTTTGTTTGTTTCCTAGTACGATTTGATAGATTATTAGTAACCTTGACTATCGCTAAGTGTTGTATATTTTTATTCTTGATGAATGTATTTTATTCTCCTTATGCACACTGAGAGCATATGCACCAAAGACAAATTCCTTGTGTGTCCAATCACACTTGGCCAGTAAAGAATTCTGTTCTGTTCTGTTCTGTTCTGTTCTGTTCTATTCTATTCTATTCTATTCCATTCCATTCTTATTCCTATTCCTATTCTATGTAGACTGAGAGCATGTGCACCAAAGACAAATTCCTTGTTTGTCCAATCACATTTAGCCAGTAAAGAATTCTATTCTATTCTATTCTATTCTATTCTATTCTATTCTATTCTATTCTATTCCTATTCTATGTAGACTGAGAGCATGTGCACCAAAGTCAAATTCCTTGTGTATCTTTTCTATTCTTATTCCTATTCCTATTCTATGTACACTGAGAGCATATGCACCAAAGACAAATTCCTTGTGTGTCCAATCACACTTGGCCAGTAAAGAATTCTATTCTATTCTATTCTATTCCATTCCATTCCATTCCATTCCATTCCATTCTCTATTCTACTTTCTCTTCTCTTCTCTTCTCTTCTCTTCTCTTCTCTTCTCTTCTCTTCTCTTCTCTTCTCTTCTCTTCATTCTCTCCTCTGCTCTTCTCTGCTCTGCTCTGCTCTTCTCCTATTCCATTCCTATTTCTATTCTATATAAACTAAGAACCTATGCACCAAAGACAAATTCCTTGTGTGTCCAATCACACTTGGCCAATAAAGAATTCTATTCTATTCTATTCTATTCCATTCCATTCCATTCCATTCCATTCTCTATGCTATTGCTATTGCTATTGCTATTGCTATTCCTGTCCTATTCTATTCTACTCTACTCTACTCTACTCCTTCTATTCTATTCTATTCTATTCTATTCTATTCTATTCTATTCTATTCTATTCTATTCTATTCTATTCTATTCTAAAAACCACAACAGCCAGCTTTGTGCAGGGCATTAAACCCTCAATCCATCATGGTTTGTGGCCAACAGACAACCTTGCATCGCTAGCACTGCATTTCTCTATCTACCCATTTGACCTCCAAAGCTTCTTCAGCAATGAGCCAGTGGGTCTGCATGCCTTCCCCCTCCCCACACACAACCCAGCCTGCAGGAGACTGCAGTAAACTGCGCAGCCAACTAACATGCCCAGAACTGAATTCTCTGCAGCTCAGAAATGCTGCAGTTCCAGCAGGACGGTTAAAAAAAAAAAAAAGCAATAGTAACAATGAATTAAATATGGCAAGTCTGCCTGTCCTTTCCGCCTCCTTCAACTTCTAGATGGAGGGTTAAGGCACCACAAACACACACTGGTTGTGCGGGAGCTGGAAATCACAACAGAGCTTTCGCACCATCAGAGAAGAACAGCTGCCTATCCCAGGTCCATGGATAGGTGGGTAACAATGCTGGGTCCAGTCTGAAGATTTGGTTGACTGCTGATTAACCATCTAATCTAGTGAAAAGAAGAACGGCTGCAGGAACTGGGTATGTCTAGTTTAAGGAAAAGAAGGACTAGGGGAGACATGATAGCAGTCTTCCGATATCTCAGGGGCTGCCCCAAAGAAGAGGGAGTCAAGCTTATCCTCCAAAGCACCTGAGGGCAGAGGACAAGAAGCAATGGGTGGAAACTAATCAAGGAGAGAAGTAACCTAGAACTAAGGAGAAATTTGCTGATAGAACGATTAATCAGTGGAAGTTGCCTCCAGAAGTTGTGAATGCTCCAACACTGGAAGTCTTTAAGAAAATGCTGGATAGCCATTTGTCTGGTGTAGGGTCTCCTGCCTAGGCAGGGGGTTGGACTAGAAGACCTCCAAGGTCCCTTCCAGCTCTGTTATTGTTATCCATCATTTGTCTGAAGTTGTATAAGGTCTCCTACTTGTGCTGGGGGTTGGACTAGAAGACCTCCAAGGTCCCTTCCAGCTCTATTGTTATCCATCATTTGTCTGAAGTGGTGTAGGGTCTCCTGCTGGAGCTGGGGGGTTGGACTAGAAGACCTCCAAGGTCCCTTCCAGCTGTGTTATTGATATCCATCATTTGTCTGAAGTGGTGTAGGGTCTCCTGCTGGAGCTGGGGGTTGGACTAGAAGACCTCCAATGTCCCTTCCAGTTCTGTTATTGTTACCCATCATTTGTCTGAAGTTGTATAGGGTCTTCTACTTGAGCTGGGGGTTGGACTAGAAGACCTCCAAGGTCCCTTCCAACTCTGTTATTGATATCCATCATTTGTCTGAAGTGGTGTAGGGTCTTCTACTTGAGCTAGGGGGTTGGACTAGAAGACCTCCAAGGTCACTTCCAGCTCTATTATTCTGTTATTGTTATCCATCATTTGTCTGAAGTGATGTAGGATCTCCTGCTTGAGCTGGGGGTTGGACTAGAAGACCTCCAATGTCCCTTCCGGCTCGATTATTCTGTTATTTTTAACCATCATTTGTCGAGCAAGGGTTGGACTAGAAGACCTCCAAGGACCCTTCCATCTCTTGCTATTCTGCTATTTCTGTCATTCTCTCTCGTCTTATTGTCTGCGCTCGCCATCATAGCAAGAATCAGGGTCGCCAATCAATTGGGAGGTGGATTATTTGGGCTTTCCAAGTTTCCTATGGGGTCATGGTTGGATATGTTATGTATTAAAATTATTTGATCGTGAGAGATTTTTAATAAAGATTTCCAGGGGACCTTCTCTCATTCTTCATCCGATTCCGCCTTGAGAACTTTAATTCCGCGAGGACTTCGGGCACAACTCCTGCGTAGTGCAACAGGGAGGCAACACAACACTTTGTGAGGTGTGTGCTTGCCAGCCTCGGTTTGCCCCCGGCCCCAAAGTTGCAACATAACAGCACCGTTCCACCAGCTTGAATTTCGGCACACCCGTCTTCAGGGCCCAGCGGGTCAACAGTAAATACACTTTGAAAGATTGGCCCTTCAGTGCTTCTCAGTTGCCCACAAGAGAAGAATAACAGAGTTGAAAGGGACCTCGGAGGTCTTCTAGTCCACCTCCCTGCTCATGCAGGAAACCCTATACCTATGATGGCGAACCTATGGCACTCTCACCCTCAAGCGTACCCCCCCTTGGGCTCCATTTCTGGTCCCAGGAGGCTTCAGGGAGGCCTGCTAGGCCAGAAATGGGGCACACGGTGTGTGTGTGTTTAGCGTACCCCCTTGGGCTCCAGTTTTGGTCCCAGGAGGCTTCAGGGAGGCCTGCTAGGCCAAAAATGGGGCACACAGAGTGTGCGTGTGTGCAGTGTGCCCCCTTGGGCTCCATCTTTCATCCCAGGAGGCTTCAGGGAGGCCTGCTGGGCTATAAATGGGGCACACGGGGTGTGGGTGTGTGCAGCGTACCCCCTTGGGCTCCATTTTTGGTCCCAGGAGGCTTCAGAGAGGCCTGCTAGGCCAAAAATGGGGCACACGGGGTGTGGGTGTATGTTTAGCGTACCCCCTTTGGTCCCAGGAGGCTTCAGAGAGACCTGCTAGGCCAAAAATGGGGCACACGGGGTGTGGGTGTGTGTTTAGCGTACCCCCTTTGGTCCCAGGAGGCTTCAGAGAGGCCTGCTAGGCCAGAAATGGGGCACACGGTGTGTGTGTGTGTGTGTGTGTGTGTTTAGCGTACCCCCTTGGGCTCCATTTTTGGTCCCAGGAGGCTTCAGGGAGGCTTGCTAGGCCCCAAACGAGGCATGGGGGAGGCCATGCCACATGCGCAGGGAGGCTCACGCCACATGCATGGTGAGGCTCACGCTGCATGCCCAGGAGGGGGGGGAAGCAAGGGGGATCATGCGCAGATACACAGGGGGCGGCGCGCATTGCATTACAGCCATAGGCGCGCACAATTTCGGCACACGGGAAAAAGGTTAGTCTAGAGAAAAGAAGAATTAGGGGAGAGATGATAGTCTTCCAGTATTTGAGGGGCTGCCCCAAAGAAGAGGGGGTCAAGCTATTCTCCAAGGCACCTTGAAGGCAGGACACAAGAAGCAATGGATGGAAACTAATCAAGGAGAGAAGCAACCAGGAATCGAGGAGAAACTTCCTAGCTGGCTGTTTTTAAGAAGATTCTAGACAGTCACTTATCTAAAATGGCTTAAGTCCTCCTGCTCGAGCAGGGGGCTGGACTAGAAGACCTCCAAGGTCCCTTCCAGCTCCTTTTACCCTATTCCAATCAAGGAGAGAAGCCACCTCGAACTCAGGAGAAGCTTCCTAACAGGGAGGATAGTTAGCTAGTGGAACAGAAGTTGCCTTCATTACTGGAGGTTTTTAAGAAGAGACTGAATAATCTTTTGTCTGCAATGCGATAGGGCTCTCCTGCTTGAGAAGGGGGCTGGACTAGAAGACCTCCCGGGTCCCTTCCAGCTCTATTCTCTGTGCAATCTCTTTTAAAATAAGGGAAGGAAGAAGCGCTGCCCTGCATGGGGAACGTAAGAGGCGCAGAGTCTGTGCCCCGAAGAGTTCCCACGTTTAACCTTGTTGGACAGGCAGGTGGAAATCCCACATTGTGGATTCTTTGCAGCTCTCTGCCACCGCAGGATACTTGGCCTTCACCGGAAGCAATTATCCCCTCCCCTCCCTCTCCAAAAATAGAGATTTTTTAATCTATTTAATGCCTCTCTCCCTCCTCCTCCTCCTCCTCCTCTTTTCTTTTTTCATTCTCCTCCAATCTTTCTTCACTCGGCTATCAATCACTGTAAGGAATCCTGAAGTCCAGCCTCCTAAGGAACTTCTCAAGCATCGGTTAGAGAAGACCGTGGTGTCCCAAAGAGGAAGCAGGTAATTGGGGAGGTGGGACAGGGATGGGTGGGTGGGAGAAGGCTGCGGGCATCCTTGTTTCATGCCAGAAAAAAAAATATATAACTTGTCCAGTCTGGTCCGGTCAGTTAGAAACGGCCCCGCATTTCTATCTCCTGTTTTAGATTATTCCTTCTCTCGTTTTCAGCCGTCTGACTTGTCTTTCACACACCCACCAACTCATCCTTCGCTTCCCCCCCCCTCTCCCCTTTTTGTTTTTGAATGCCAACTTTTTGCTTTCGGGGGACTGACCTTGAGGGGCGGGCTTTGCGGGCAGGAGACTCCCCTCCCCACTTTTCTTCGCGTGCCTCGATTTTCTGGGTCAGGGAGGGAAATGGTGCATGCACGCCTGGCCGGTTTTGGAGGAATCACCCACACGCACACGCCTCCCACAGCATCGGGGAGAAAGGGGGTAGTAGTTGTGGCTCCGCTTTGCTGATTCTCTACACACACACACACACACACACACACACACACACACACCGATTTTTGATGCAGTCTCGCTGCAGAGGGAAAAGAGAAGCTGCAGAGCACTTCCACACACACTCCCACACACATACCACCTCTCTCCCCCCCCCCAACACACACACACCAATGCTGCAGAAGCAGGATGCGTGACCAAGGTTAGGCTTGCAGGAAAGAGAGAGAGGGAGAGAGGAAGAGACAGAGAAAGAAAGAAAGAGAGAGGAAGAGAAAGAAAGAGAGAGAAAGAGGACGATATATATATATAGAGAGAGAGAGAGGGGAAAGAGAGATCTGAGAGAAAGAGGGGAAAGAGGAAGAGAGAGAAAAAGAGAAAAAGAGGGATAGGGGAAGAGAGAGAAAGAGAGAGATGCGAGAGTAAGAGATATGAGAGAGTGAGAAAGAAAAAGGGAGAGGGAGAGGGAGAAGAAGAGACAGAAAGAAAGAGAGAGAGGAAAGAGAGATCTGAGAGAAAGAGGGGGGAAGAGAGGAAGAGACAGAGAGATAGAGGGAAAGAAAGCGAAAAAGAGAGGGAGAGAGGAAGAGACAGACAGAGAGAAAGAGAAGAAGAGACAGAAAGAAAGAAAGAAAGAGATACGAGAAAGAGATATGAGAGAGAGAGAGAAAAAAGGGAGAGAAGAAGAGACAAAGAAAGAAAAGAGATATGAGAGAGAAAGAGAGGGGAGGAAGAGAGAGAGAGAGAGAGAAAGAGAGAAAAAAAGAGAGGGAGAGAGGAAGAGAGAAAGAAAGAAAGAGAGAGAATCTTTCTATTTTCTATATTTGATCCTTCCTGTCTTTTGCCCTGCATTGCTCGGCTGAAAGATGGGGAAAAAGCCAAGGTCCTCCAGTAAACCACTTATTCTTTCTTTGCCTTTTTTCCCTTCTTCCTTTTCCCTTCTTTATTTTATTCATTTCGCTCTTCCTTGCTCTTTTCAAGTTGGGAGAGGAAAAAAAAAGCAACAGTTGGAAAGTCAGGTGTGTGAAGATCTTTGTGTGTGTGTGTGTGTGTGTCTCAGGACTCGGGGGGGGGGGGGGAGTGGCATCTAGGGGTGGGGTTTTCTAGGACTTTTAATGGGGGAAGGGCTGGGGGATTATGGGAGATGTAGTCTGCAGGTTAGCCCAGCAGGAGGAAGAGTGTGGTGCAACAGAAATGTGGGGGAAGGGGGATATCAAGGGCCTTCTGAGCATTTGGCCTGGGCTGGTCGCTTGAATGGCTTTAAAAAGGGGATAGGAGGCCTAAGTATCCAAGTGAAGTCTTCACAGAGCCTCCTTATCCCAGGGCACTCTACCAGGAAGGCCTGATGTTCAGGATTAACAAGAAAAGTCGATCTTCCTGCTTGGGAGGGGGATTGGGGGGGGGGGCGTTAACGCTGCAAATAATTTTTTTTTCCTTTGGCGACCCCATTCCGTGACTTGCTCTGAAAAAAAAATCAATTTCGTTCCGTGCATTTTTTTTCCTCCCCTTCTCCCTCCCCGTTCTCATCATCTTACCCATTTTATAGAGGGGGGAAAAAAAATCTGGGCCTTTTTCTATTCCTCTGCTTTTCTCAAAACCCCGTTTCTTTTGCGCAGGATTGACAGGGAACATTTAAAAAAAAAATCCCTCTTATAACTTGAAACGTTATAACTTGAAACGCTTTCTCTTCCTCCCTCCGTTCCTGGACTCCTGCACGACGGTCCTTCTTCCCCTGTTGAAAGAAATGTCCTCAAACCATGATTTTTTTTTTCAGCAAGCCACCATTTGGCTCCAGGCGACTCCGGTGTCACCCCCTAATTTTGGCGTGACCCCTAATTTCCCCTCCATAAGGATGGCGGGTTTCATTCACCCTTTTTTGCCTTAAGGCTGGCAAGAAATCCGTAGGACCGAATACCAACGTCGCAAGGCCCTGCCTCGTTTTAACCCAGGTTTGGGGCTGAATAAGCCCCAATTGGGGGGGAGGAGGGGGTTTGCCCTCTCCAGGCCAGCTTGCACAAACTGTGATACGTGGCACAGTTTGTCCCTCACAAACCCTACTCAAGTGTCTTCCATTTCCGTTCCCGAAGGTCAAATAATTCTTCTCTCTCTTGTAAGTTTCTGCATTGCCCTCTGCAAAGAGCAATCGGAAACCAACCACCACCACAACAGAATTACAATGTGCCCGAAATTCGGAGATTGGTACTGCTGGGATCTTTGCTTGGTCAAAAAGCAGACATTACCTTTTATGTTTTAAAGTGCATTAAAGCAGCAGAAAGGGAATGGAAGACAATTCCCAGGGGTTTGTAGAAAAGGAGAGCGGGGCGAATCCTTAAAAGACCCTCCACCACTCCCTCCACCACCGCCACTACTCTGGCTGCCTTCGCCCAGGAGTGCTTTGGACACAAAGTGGGCTTTTCTGCACCCTGGACGTTAAGTGTGCGTTTTTATTTCACGTGGACGGACTTGCTGACCGTCTCAATTTTTGCAACTCTTCTTGCAATTTTTGCAACTCGCTGCACCGACCCACTTTTCAAGGGGAGGGTTTTGTGTGTGTGTGTGTGTGTGTGTTGGGGGGGAGTTACTGCAGTCTGCCCCCCCTCCACACACACACCGCCCCCACCCCAAGGCATCGGCTCCTATGTTTGTAGATCCATTTTTCCCTCCCCCTGGAATCCTTTGTGATCCAGCCCCTGGGTTTCTCGGCCGCCGCATTTATTCTAAGGGGTCGATTTCTTCCCCCAACCCCTTTTTCATAACTCAGCAAGCAGGCTGCGCATCCATGCTTGCAACAAACCGGGTTTTATTATTTTTAAAAAATTAAGCATTTTCCCACCGTGCACAGGGACATTAATTAGGTGGAGGGATGATTCGGGATAGGAAACTGAGTTTTTAAATTAAATCAACGGTGAGGGTTTTTTTTTTTTACCTGATCTTTGCAGATTTCTCTCTATCGTTCCCTACCTCTCTTCCTCCCTCTTTCTCTCTCCCTCCCTCCCTCTTTCTCTCTCCCTCCCTCTCCCTCCCTCCCTCCCTCCCTCCCTCTCTATCACCCTGTCCCTCTCTATCTCCCTGTCCCTCCCTCTCTATCTCCCTGTCCCTCCCTCCCTCCCTCTCTATCTCCCTGTCCCTCCTTCCCTCCCTCCCTCTCTATTACCCTGTCCCTCCCTCCCTCTCTATCACCCTGTACCTCTCTATCTCCCTGTCCCTCCCTCCCTCTCTATCACCCTGTACCTATCTATCTCCCTGTCCCTCCCTCCCTCTCTATCTCACTGTCCCTCCCTCCTTCCCTCCCTCCCTCTCTATTACCCTGTCCCTCCCTCCCTCTCTATCTCACTGTCCCTTCCTCCTTCCCTCCTTCCCTCTCTATTACCCTATCCCTCCCTCTCTCCTTCCTTCCCTTTCTCTCCCTCGCTCCCTCCCTCTCTATCACCCTGTCCCTCCCTCTGTCCCTCTCTCTCCCTCTCTCCCTCCTGTCCCTCTCTCTCCCTCCCTCCCTCTATCTCTCCCTCCCTTGCTATATCCCTGTCCCTCCCTCCTTCCCTCCCTCCCTCCCCCTCCCTTCTCTCTCTCCCTCCCTCCTTCCCCCACTTTCTCTCCCTCCTCCCTTCTCTCCCTCACCCTCTTTCTCCCCCTCCTCCTCTTTCTCCCTTCCTCCTTCTGTGATCCATCTCTCTCTGTCTCTCTCCCTATCCCTCCTTTCTCTCCCTCCCTCGCTCCCTCCCTCTCTATCACCCTGTCCCTCCCTCTCTCCCTCCTGTCCCTGTCCCTTCCTCCCTCTATCTCTCCCTCCCTCGCTATATCCCTATCCCTCCTTTCTCTCCCTCCCTCGCTCCCTCCCTCTCTATCACCCTGTCCCTCCCTCTCTCCCTCCTGTCCCTGTCCCTTCCTCCCTCTATCTCTCCCTCCCTCGCTATATCCCTATCCCTCCTTTCTCTCCCTCCCTCGCTCCCTCCCTCTCTATCACCCTGTCCCTCCCTCTCTCCCTCCTGTCCCTGTCCCTTCCTCCCTCTATCTCTCCCTCCCTCGCTATATCCCTGTCCCTCCCTCCTTCCCTCCCTCCCTCTCTCCGCCTCCCTCTCCCTCCCTTCTCTCTCTCCCTCCCTCCTTCCCCCACTTTCTCTCTCCCTCCTCCCTTCTCTCCCTCACCCTCTTTCTCCCCCCTCCTCCTCTTTCTCCCTCCCTTCCTCCTTCCGTGATCCATCTCTCTGTCTCTCTCCCTATCCCTCCCTCCCTCCCTCTCTATCACCCTCTCCCTCCCTCCCTCCTCTCCCTCCCTCCTCTCCCTCCCTCTCTATCTCCCTGTCCTTCCCTCCCTCCCCCTGTCCCTCCCCCCCTTTCTCCCTCCCTCTCTCCACCTCTCTCTCTCCCTTCTCTCTCTCCCTCCCTCCTTCCCTCACTTTCTCTCTCCCTCCTCCCCTCTCTCCCTCCCCCTCTTTCTCCCTCCCTCCTTCCATGATCCGTCTCTCTCTGTCTCTCTCCCTATCCCTCCTTCCCTCCCTCTCTCTCCCTCCCTTCCTCCCTCTCTCTCCTTTTTACATGCATATTCTCGAACTGAAAAGATCAATAGACAGTAATCTGGCTCTCGCAACAATGCACATGGCTAAATTGTGGTTTGCTGAATAAACCACAGCTCGCTAGCTTTGCTTGTAAACAGTGCTCGGATTTACACTGCCTTCCATATAACCGGCTGTGGTTTCTTGCGGTATTTCTCAAGCTTAGCGACGTTAAAGAGAGGTGGACTTCAACTCCCAGAATTCCAGGCTGGCTGGGGACTTCTGGGAGTTGAAGTCCAACTGTCTTAAAGCTGCCCAGTTTGAGAAAGATTTATTTATTTCCTTTGGGGCCCACAGTCTTTTAATTCTCTCGCAGTCTTATGATGGTACACGCTCTACGGAAGCAGAATTCCGAAATTGTTCTGCAAAATAGCATTCCAGCGATAGCAGCATTCTGGTATTTAAGGGGCTGCCCCAAAGAAGCGGGGGGGGGGGGGTGTCAACTTATTTTCCAAAGCACCAGACAAGAAACAATGGATGGAAACTAAACGAGGAGAGAAGCAACCTGGAATTAAGGAGAAACTTCCTAACAGGGAGGACAATTAACGCAGTGGAACAGAAGTTGCCTTCAGAAATCGTGGTTACTCCATCAATGGATGTTTTTAAGAAGAGACTGGACAATCCCATGTCTGCAATGCTATAGGCTCTCCTGCTAGGGAAGGGGGCTGGACTAGAAGACCTCCAAGGTTCCTTTCAGCTCTATTCTGATTGATTGCATTTTCACCACCTCTGTTATGCTTCTCCTCCTCTGCCCTAAACATCCAGGTAGAATACAGTTAGTTATTGACTTAAAATCGTCTGTGTAGTGATGGTTCGAATGGCACGGGGAAAAAATGGTCCTTTCACTTATAACGGGTGGCATCCTCACGATCAAAATTTAGATGCTTTGGCAACCCGGCCTGTATTTATGAAGGTTTTCTGAAGAGCAGGAAGCAAACTCCTTGTCCCGAGAAAAAACCCTTTTATTAATTGACTGTGAATTCTGCTGATTCACATCCAGCAAAGTCTTTCGAGGGAGGATTTACGGTCACAGACCTTATCTGGCTTGGAGAGCTGCCAGGTCGATATCTGCAGAACTTGGCAAGGAGTCTCGGAGAGTCAGGAACCAATGAAGCGAGCTAATGGTCTCCTGCAAACTCCACTCCCCTTTTGCTCCTCTTTTATGTCCTCTGGGAGGGGCCATTCACCGTCCACCTGTGGCCTTCCTCCCAAGTCGACCCCTCTTCTTTAGCTGTTCCCTTCATCTGGCCACTCTGCCCATGCGCACACTGGGAACAGGCTCCAGCTGTTCTTCTGCCTCACTGATGTCTAACTCAAGAACAGGGCTTGACTTGGAGTAAGGCCACAGGTGGACGGTGAATGGCCCCTCCCGGAGGAAATAAAAGAGGAGCAAATTTAAAATAGAACAGAAGAGAATGAATAGAATAGAAAATAAAATAATGAGAATAGAATAGAATAACAGAGTTGGAAGGGACCTTGGAGGTCTTCTAGTCCAACCCCCTGCTCAGGCAGGAAACCCTACACCACTTCAGACAAATGGTGGTCCAATCTCTTCTTAAAAATCTCCAGTAACAGAGCACCAACAACTTCTGCCTTGTCTTTTTCATAAGCATGACAAGATTTAGCAGCGCCAGGGTTTTAAGGGACAAAACCATGCAGGGCCGCCTGGGGTGTGAATCACGTCCTCTGCAGCTCAGGTGCTGCCTTTGCAGCTGCCAAAACACCTGGATTTCTTCCCCTGCTTCTCTCCAGCCAGGAGAAGGAAGGATTTAAAAAAAAAAAAAAAGGACACCACCGCAGCTTGCCGAGTGCATCTCTTTCCCAAAATTTGTTGATTTCTTCCCGCAGTGATGGGACCGAGGCTGGGAATAAACACAGTTCCGTTCTTCTTTTGGATCCGGTTAGAGGGCTGGGTTTGTGTCTCCTACTTAACCAGGGTGGCTTGACATTTTAAATTTTGAGAAAAAAGCACCCCGAAAGCTGGCTTGCTATTCTTGAAGCGAGGCGAGTTTGAGATAACCTTGTTCATGGATTTGGGGCAATTCTCGGTCTGCAAAAGACTACGTTTCTCTCTCTTCTTTTTCTTTTCTCCTCCTCTGGAAGTTTTGGGATGTCAGTTCCCATGCTCCCCAGCCCCGAGCCATGCTGGGAGGATGAGGAATTGGCACCTGGGAGAATTATTTCTGAATTCTCCTTTTTTTTTTAAAAAAAAAAACACTTTATTTTGTTTATGCAAACTTTACATCTTTGCAACACGTTACACTTCGTTTGTGTCGTATCTGTTGCGATTCTTTTATCTGTACATATAAGTCTTGTATAGCTATAACTTTATATATATATATGTGTGCATTTATATTTCATACCTCTTTTTTCTTCATTCTGTATATAACATTCCATATATTTTATGGAATATATACAACCTTTATTACATTTGAATCATTTTGCATTCATTTCCTATTATTTATTTGCTACAGTCTATTTCGTATTCCTATCTTTTAATCATTTTCCGGTTTTGTAGTTGTTTTTTTAATTTGTTGATCATTCTTCCTTTCTTTTTTGCTTTCCTTCTTTCCTGCCCCTTTCCTCTCTAGCCAATTATACCATAAATCCCATATGAAGTAATATTCTTCTTTTAATGCCAGCTTAAAACCCAGATCCTGCAGGATCCAGCAATCAGGCTACGAGTTGGAAGGGGCCTTGGAGGTCTTCTAGTCCAACCCCCTGCTCAAGCAGGAGACCTGCCCCCACTTCGGACATGTGGCTGTCCAGTCTCTTCTTTAAAAAGCTCCTGTGTTGGAGGCAACCCACGACTTCTAGTGGCAAGCTGTTCCACGGGTTAATTGTTCTAACTGTCAAGTTGACCTCCCCTCACAGGGCTAACCTTTTCGGGATAACGGAATATTCAGAATAACTTAAAATTGCTGTCAGGTTTCAAAAAAAAAATGCCCTAATCGATTCATGAGCCTGGGGCCAAACTTCAAAAGAAAATTAGTCATTTGTTAGGAACTTTAATTTTTGGCAAGATCTTTTTGCAGTCAGATGTGAGCCTCGTTTGAATTATAGCTGAACTTTACCCCTGTTCCTCCCCTCACCTCAGTCTGTGTCATAAATCACATTCACCCAATGAGGTGTACCTCTCCCAAGCCTGCTGCAGTAATCTGAGCCGAAAGTATGCGTGGAACGCACCTTCTCTCACTATGACAACTTTAGGACTTGACAATTGCACTTGATAAATGCAAGAAAAGGGAAGGCAGAATAACAGAAGAGTTGGAAGGGACCTTGGAGGTCTTCTAGTCCAACCCCCCCCCCCCCGCTCAAGCAGGAGACCCTATACCGTTTCAGACAAAGCCTCTTTTTAAAATCCTCTAGTGCAACTTCTGGAGGGAAGTCACTCCACTAATTAATTGTTCTAACTGTCAGGAAATTTCTAAGCCAGGACTTAGAGAGTTGTTTAGCTCAATCGGTCTCCAGCAGCCAACCTCCGATGCCAGAAACGTCCGACGGGTCTCCTGGCCCAAATTTTGCCAAGCTTGCCAGGCCCCCATGTCAAAAGGGAGCCTGTTTGTCCTCTCTGGCCATTGTTTTGCTGCATTGATGCCCTTCTAAGAGCTGGCAGGACCCCTTATCCAGGACGTGGTTGCCCGAGAGGCAAAGTACAGCAAACTCCCGCATAAATGCAAGGATTTCGGATCTAGCCAAGCCAGTGAGGGATGTCCATGCGTAGATCGGGAAGCCTGCAGAGATGTTATTGCCTCGTGGTCTGTGCAGAGCAGAGAGACGCAACGACACATTTGAGTCTCTCCTTAAGGCATAACCGCAATAGCTTTTAGATCTATATACCGCTTCACGGTACCTTACCGCCTTCTCTAAGCGGTTTGCAGAGTCAGCCTCTTGCCCCCCCCCCAACAATCCAAGTCCTCATTTGACCCACCTCGGAAGGACAGAAAGCTGAGTCAACCTTGAGCTGGTCAGGATCGAACTGCTGGCGGTCGGCAGAATTAGCCTGCAATACTGCATTCTCACCACTGGGAAGGAAGGAAAGGAGGAAGGAAAAATAACAATAGCTCTTAGACTTATATACCGCTTCACAACAATTGACAGAGTCAGCATATTATCCCCAACAATCTGGGCCCCGATTTTACCGACTTTGGAAGGGAGGTGCGTTCTTGGTCTGGAGGAACAAACACCGATTGCCAACATAGATCCCTGACCGCTGACACACACACACACCCAAAATCAGGGGACTGGATTTGTAAGATAGACTGCCCCGGTTCTGAGAGGCTCCCTTTCGCGCTCCGATCCGCTGTGGCTAGGCCTTGCTTTTCCAAATTGCGGACCTTGAAAGCAGGCGACGACATTTTACGTTTGAATCTGAATTCTTATTCTTTCGTTGGGCAGAGTTCCTGGGCGCCGTCGTACCAGAGCTGTCAATTACATTGGTTCCAAACTTTACGACCAGAGAAATGATGGAGCTGTAATTAGGGCATAAGGAAGGCCGACATCACACCTTACTTTAAAGAAACTGAGGCTGGTTTTGAAGTCAGACGCTGGCAGGGAAATCAAGGTGTGGAATTAAGTTCATTTATTCATTTGATTATTGATTATTATTGGAGTGGTGTGGTGGCTAGGGGCGGAGCTCTCACCTCATAATCTGGAGGCTGTGAGTTCAATCCTAGGTAGAGGCAGATATTTCTCTTTCTCTGGGCACAATGAGAATATTTATGCCGAACAAAACTCCGCATTGGCAACAGGGAAAGGCATCCGGCCATTAAAGCACTTGCTAGTTCCATTCAGTTTCCTGGACTCCACCCCGCTAAGGAATTATGGGGTCGTTAAATGAAGATGACTTATTTGATTATTGATTGTGATTTACTCCACGCTAGGAATTATGGGGTCGTTAAATGAAGATGATTTATTTGATTATTGATTGTGATTTACTCCTATCATAATTGGGGAGTGGAGAATTTTGCTACTTATCAAAGGAATTCTGGAGCCCTAAAAAGATTTCTCTGCTTGGAGTGATTTGAGTATCAAGATTTGAGATCAAACAGCCATCCTCAATTGATATTACTCAATCGGCCAGCTCCATTGTGCTGACACTTAATAAATGTCTCATTTAGCGACTGAAGTTTTGGGCTCAATTGTCATACGTCGAGGACTACCCGTATGTAGAGTGAGATTAAACTTCCATCAAATGATATCAAAATACTGCCCCCTCTTATCTGTCAATGGAATTTATCCTCAACTCTTTTTGTGATGGATTTCCCCCCCATTTATTTATTCATTTTCTTTTGAGTCAAAGTTTCTCCAAGCTTGCCTTCTGGGGACTACAAAGACAATCATCCCCACCAACGTAAAAAAGTTTAGGAATTGCAGGATAGCAAAGCCAGAGGACGTGAGAGTGAAAAATTGAAATCTTTCTATGAACTTGTGACCCCGTTGAAGGAAGGCCTATGGTTGTCACGATCCATCTACGCGGCCAGAGAGATGGGAGTTGTAGTCCGGCAGCATTCAGAACATTTTTAGTTGTCTTAAGTATTTTCTTGAATGCTTAGCTTAATTCAAAGCTACAAAATCAATTCTCTTTTTTCTTCTGACCGTTTCCGATTTCTGCTGCTATTTATAGAATCTCAATTTGGTCAATTTTATACATTCCCCGATCACATTTTTTTCTGATATTCGTACTTTCAACTGATTGGGGAAAAAACGTAAGAATCTTAGATTTTGTTCTGTGTGTCTTGTGGTAATTGCACCAGCCCAGATAATAGGAGGTTTTCTTCCTTTTTTTAAACAGACTTTTATTCATTTTTCCTCTTGCTCCTTTCTTCCCCATCTTTGCAAACACACCCGTTTAATTCAGTCAAAAAACCCTAAGTGTGAGATTGCTATTAATCTTACCAAGCGTTTTACAAGCCAGAAGCATTAATTGTGTGCACAAAGATATTAATCCATCTTATCCAGCATTATTCCCTTCTTCCCATTTTGCAAAACGCCTTTCTTTCTCTTTTCCTCTATCTATCCAACTCATCTAATCCCGATATTTCACTGATATTGACTAAGCGCATCTAATTTAAAGCAGCAAGATTTGGCTAATTAAGGAGTTAAACGTTTCCCCACCTGTCTTTCTAAAGAGGTTTGCAATTTCAGCTCCAATTATTCTTGGACATGAGAGCGGCGGCCTGGAGGGGAAGAGTATCCCAGTGGCTTGAAAAATTCTAATTTTGAGAGGCGAGGTTACGTTAATCTATGCATTGTGCGATTTTAACAGAATCACAGAGTTGGAAGGTACCTTGGAGGTCTTCTAGTCCAATCCCCTGCTCAAGCAGGAAAACCTCTATTCCATTTGCTCAACAGTAGCAACTGTGAGAGGGATCTTGGAGTCCTAGTGGACAACCATTTAAATAGGAGCCAGCAATGTGCAGCAGCTGCCAAAAAAGCCAACCCAGTTCTAGGCTGCATCAACAGAGGGATAGAATCAAGATCACGTGAAGTGTTGATACCACTTTATAAGGCCTTGGTAAGGCCACACTTGGAATACTGCATTCAGTTCTGGTCACCACGATTAGAAAAGATGTGGAGACTCTAGAAAGAGTGCAGAGAAGAGCAAGAAAGATGATTAGGGGACTGGAGGCTAAAATATATGAAGAACGGTTGCAGGAATTGGGTATGTCTAGCTTAAGAGAAAGAAGGACTAGGGGAGACATGATAGCAGTCTTCCAATATCTCAGGGGTTGCCACAAAGAAGAGGGAGTCATGCTATTCTCCAAGGCACCTGAGGGTAGAACAAGAAGCAATGGGTGGAAACTAATCAAGGAGAGAAGCAACTTAGAACTGAGGAGAAATTTCCTGACAGTGAGAACAATTAATCAGTGGAACAGAAATTGCCTCCAGAAGTTGTGAATGCCCCAACACTGGAAGTCTTTAAGAAGATGTTGGATAGCTATTTGTCTGAAACGGTATAGGGTTTCCTGCCTAGAAGACTAGAGTTGGACTAGAAGACCTCCAAGGTCCCTTCCAACTCTGCTATTGTATTGTATTGTATTTCAGACAAATGGGCAGGACAGAAGAGAAGAGAATGCAAAATAAAACTAGGATAGGATAGGATGGGCTAGAATAGGATAGAAGATTGTGAGGGGACCTTGGAGGTCTTCTAGTCCAACTCTCTGCTCAGGCAGGAAACCCTATGCCTATGATGGTGAACCTATGGCACACACAGCCCTCTTTGCGGGCAGGCCAACCGTCGCCCTTGCTCAGCTTCACCGCGCATGCACGCACCCTCCACTGGTGGATTTCTACCAGTTCAGACTCGTTCGGCCGAACCAGTAGTGGTTTAGCATCCTGGGTCGCTGGAACCAGCAGTGACCCAGGCCTGCCACGCCCCTGAGCCGGTTCTCCTTCTTTTTCAGTTCTGCGCATGCGCAGAACAATTTTAATTGCATGCGGCAGGCGCACGAGCGAACCGGCAGTAGTGCCTGCCAGAACCCTCCCCTGGCGCCCTCCCGCCCGCCAGCTGATTTTCAGGTCTCTGCCACAGGGTACATGGCGTGAGTGGCGCGGCCCATTTTTGCTCCCAAGACGCTGCAGAGAGGCCTACTAGAAAACTCACTTCACGACTATAAATCTTGGGATGAATTGCGGTGGTACGCCGAGGGCTGCCCAAAATACCCACCCAATGCCCAATTAACCTTGGGCATAAATCGGCAGTGAACAGATGTAACACACCTCTAAATTAGACATTAGTAGGATAATAGTTCATGTGTGCCTTTTGATTGGCAAACCTGGGCTATACCTAAAATTTAATAAAAATAAAGCTTTGTTCCTTTATTGCCCGACTAGATTATTTCTCCCGGATGGATTGATTTGTTAAAAAATATTGTGCTGTTGTGATTGAATTATCTACTAAGACTGTATTACTATTCTTCTTCTTTTCCTTCCTAGTACCTATCTCTTCCCACGTATGACTATAACTATGTTGCTTGTATCTTTGCATTTTTGTATTGTTTTATTTGTTTCCTAGTAGGATTTTGATTGTTTATTAGTAACCTATCACTAAAAGTTGTTTCTTATGATTCTTGACGAACGTATTCTATTTTATTTTTCTTTATATACACTGAGAGTATACTCACCAAAGACAAATTTGCGCACCAAGTGTGTCCAACCACACTTGGCCAATAAAGAATTCTATTCTATTCTATTCTATTCTATTCTATTCTATTCTATTCTATTCTATTCTATTCTATTCTATTCTATTCTATTTATTCTATTCTATTCCATTTCATTTCATTCTGCATTCTATTCTATTCCATTCCACATTCTGTTCTGTTCCGTTCCATTCCATTCCACTCTATTCTATTCTATTCTATTCTATTCTATTCTATTCTATTCTATTCTATTCTATCTGAATTCTATTCTATTTTATTCCATCTATTCTATTCCATTCCGTTCCGTTCCATTCTGCATTGTACTCTATTCTATTCTACGTTCTGTTCTGTTCTATTCTATTCTATTCTATTCTATTCTATTCTATTCTATTCTATTCTATTCTATTCTATTCTATTCTATTCTATTCTATTCTATTCTATCTGAATTCTATTATATTCCATTCCATTCTGCATTCTATTCTATTCTACTCTACTCTACTCTACTCTACTCTACTCTATTTTCTATTCTATTCTATTTTCTATTCTATTCTATAAGGCTTGTTAAGAACCCATGCGCAATTCCACTGAAAAATGTGACTCTACGTTGCACATGGATTGTGTGATCTCCAAAAAGCCAATTCCGTGACTTGCTTTTATCTGTGATTAGTCTTATGGGAGACCCTAGTAGGAATTCTGTATTATATAGTCGTGATACAATCCTGATATTTCGATATTTTTTTCGCCTTTTGTGTAGCATTTAGGAATCTAGGTTAGTTGGTGAGAATGTGGGTTTGATTCTTTTTGGAGCTTGTTCCTCAACTCTTGTCAATCCAGGCTATACAGGTAGTCCTCGACTTTACGACCACAATTGAGCCCAACATTTCTGTTAAGTGAAACGTTTGTTAAGTGAGCTTTGCCCCATTTTACCACCTTTCTTGTCACAGCCGTTAAATGCATCACTACAGTGGATAGAAGTTAGTCACCCGGTGGTTAAGTGAATATGGCTTCCCCCATTGATTTTGCTCATCAGAAGGTCGCAAAAGGGGATCATGTAATCCCGAGGACACTGCAGCCGTCATAAATATGAATCAGCTGCCAAGCCTCCGAATTTTGGGAATGCTGCAAAGATCATAAGGGTGAAAAAATGGTCGTAAGTCACCCTTTCCGGTGTCGCCGTAACTTTGAACGGTCGCTAAATGAGCTGTTGCAAATCCAGGACTTCCTGTCACTTGATTGCACTTTTGAAACTTGTTCAGATTAAAACATTTAATCCCCCAAAGCAAGAAATTGAGTCAATCACTTAAAAAAGGTGCAAAAATAATTTCTGCCAGGTGCCTTTTTTTCAAGATGAAACTAAAGGTACGGCCATCCGTTTAACAATTGTTCGAAGTTACGACCGTGTTGGAAAAAAAAAAGGAATTTGCGACTGGTCCTTGCACTTACAACCGCCAGAGTATCCCTGTGATCAGGCTTCAGTTGCTTGGATCGCTCTTTCCCTTAGGACAGGGGTCGGCAAACTTAAACACCCAAAGAGCCATTTGGACCCGTTTCCCACATTAAAGAAAACACCGGGAGCAACAGAGGTCCTAACCGGAAGCTCCCTGTTCAATTCTGGAGTTGCTGACCGGAAGTTCAGTTCCCCCACCATAGAGTCTCCTCCTAGCGTGGCATCCTTTTTCCTCTACCTGTCCTAACCGAAAGCCCTATCAATTGTGGAGCCAACCGGAAGTCCCATTCCCTCACCATAGAGTCTCCTCCTAGCGTGGCATCCTTTTTCCTCTACCTGTCTTAACCAAAAGCCCTATCAATTGTGGAGCCGACTGGAAGTCCCATTCCCTCACCATAGAGTCTCCTCCTAGCGTGGCATCCTTTTTCCTCTACTTGTCCTAACCGAAAGCCCTATCAATTGTGGAGCCAACCGGAAGTCCGGTTCCCTCACCATAGAGTCTCCTCCTAGTGCGGCGTCCTTTTTCCTCTACCTGTCCTAACCGAAAGCCCTATCAATTGTGGAGCCGACTGGAAGTCCCATTCCCTCACCATAGAGTCTCCTCCTAGCGTGGCGTCCTTTTTCCTCTACCTGTCCTAACCGAAAGCCCTATCAATTGTGGAGTCGACCGGAAGTCTGGTTCCCCCACCATAGAGTCTCCTCCTAGCTCCGCGTACTTTTCCCTCTACCTGTCATAACCGAAAGCCCTATCAATTGTGGAGACAACTGGAAAACCCTCCCCTTGCCATAGAGTCTTCTCCTGGCGCACTCTGCTTCTCTCCCTCGCCCTCCCCCTCCCGCACCAGAAGCTCCTCTCAAAATTGTGGCGCCGACCGGTGACGGAGCCGCAGCAGAGGGAGGAAAGAGCCACATGCGGCTCCCGAGCCACAGTTTGCTGTGCCCTGCCCCCTAAGCAAAGTCAATGGGGAGCGGGAACCTGATTCACTTAAGGACCATGCCCAAAAGGTCATAAAATAGGGCAAGACTCCCTTAACCACATTGCTTAAGAACGGAAATTCCCACCCCACGTCTGGGTCATAGGTCAAGCGCGACCAGTGAATCCTTTGGCTTCTGTAGTGTGTGTGTGAAGCTTTGTGATCATCGTAGCTTGTTCGACACACACACACACAAACACCCCTAATTCAACCATGGTTTAGCACAATATGTAAACCCACAGAGCGAAGAGACGAATCTATGGGGCTTGATCTCATTACTGATTTGGGGAAGATGAGGCGAAGAGGGTCATTCACCCGTTTCATGGCCAATTGGGGACTTAAACTCACTTTCCCTAATCTTAATCTCAGAGGCAAAGATCGAGTTTAAAAGATGAGCTTGCGATCTCTCGAGGCAGCACCCATGTGACGGGAGTCCTCGACTTACAAACTTCATTTAACAACCATTCAGAGCTACATCAGCACTAAAAAAAAGAGACGTGTGACCATATTTCCCACTTAACGACCATTTCCCACTTTCCCGCCGCGTCCCTGGAGTCGCACAATTTACATTCGGGGTGCTTGACCACCCACTCACACTTAACGACGCTCGCCTTGTTCCGGGCTCACGCGATTTCCTTTGGCGACCTCCTGACAAAGCAAAGTCAAGGGGGGAAAACCCGATTCGCTGAATGACCGGGTGACTCGTTTTACAACTGCTATGATTTGCTTAACCAATCTGGGGATGGGGGGAGAGAGGGAAAGCATCGTAAAATGGGCCAAAACTCACGGAAGACATTTCTCACTGACCAACCTAAAATTTGGGGCTCGAACGGTGATCCTACGTGGAAAACTTCCTGTACTCTAATAATATTCTCATTTATTAGGTCTAAATCAGGATCGATGGTGGTTTCTGGGTTTAAACGTCTTTCCGCAAAGTATCACGCCCGGCTCGGACAACGGCGTTTCCCCTCGTCTGACATCAGATAGAAGGAAAAACATTTTTTTAAAAAATACTGGAACACTGGACATTTTTAAGAAGAGGTTGGATATCCATTTGTCTGAAATGGTATAGGTTTTCCTGCCTAAGCAGCGGATTGGACTAGAAGACCTCCAAGGTCCCTTCCAAGTCTGTGATTCTATTCTATTCTAAATAGCCATTGGAGATGTTAAGGATGCTGACGATAGCACCCTTATCATCGAGGGCTTTATAGTTTTGGTTTTTTTTAGCCTCCCCCCCCAAAGGATGCTCAGCAGCCAAGAGGATGCAGGATCTCCCGAGGCTGCTGCAGTGATCTACCCCCAAGCCAGGCCGTGCGCAGGTAAAGTCCTCGCTTTACGCCGCTGGAAGCGAGGGCTCTCCTTTTGTCTCCCCTCCCCAAGGAAGATACTTCGGGACCGAACCGTCTGCAGGGACCTCCCTGGCGACCTTGAGGGTCCCTGCGCTGTGCTTCCCCTCCTCCTTGATTGCTCCTCTCTCTCTCTCTCCTCCCCCTCCTTCTTCCTTCCTCCTCTCCAGCCTGACCTTCCAGGAGTAGGCTGCCTTCCCCTTTAAGATTCTCCTGCACATCTTGATGTGCAAAAAAATCCTGCAGCACCAGTTTTACACGGTTGCGGCACTGTTGGAAGTATGCTGAGCTGAGCAGTTTGCTTGGACAATGTCATTTTCTCCGGCAGCCGGAATATTGCAGCAAGTTTCGTGCTTCGCTGAGACTGACTCCTTCCTTCCTTCCTTCTCTGCCCTGAGAGGTAAGTGACTTTCTCCTTTTCCTTTTCTTTCTCTTTTTGGGAAGGGGGGGTTGTAATTAATTCTGCCTTCATTCTCCCTTCAACCAGAGGAAGAGAGGGGAGGGGGGAAGCAGGCATCTGATTCAACCTCTTTTTGGGGGTCACTCTTCATGCCACCCCTTTACGGCTTCGTCGCTCCCTAGACCTGATTCTAATTTCATCCTCCACCTTATAACACCCCACCCCCCGCCATCCTGCTCCCCTGTCGTTTCCCCCCCCCCTCCTCATTTTTGCAGCTTGGAAGTTTCCACCGTCTCCCCCCTCCCTGACACATTGTCTTCTCTCTCTCTCCTCGGGAGACCCAAGGGAGAAGCCGGGAGATCCTTTCGCAAGGGTGCCGAGTTTGAAAGCGGAATGATTTGCGGGAGGCAGGAAGGCAAGGAGAGCTTTGGAGCTGCGGCCGGCAGCTTAGCAGAAGTTGCACCAGGAAGTCCGATTTCTCGTGAGTAATTTTGCTTTGGGAGAGACGCGCTGTGGGATGTGTAGAAAGGCTGGGGAATAGGAAAGTTTTTTTTTTCTTATTGAGATAGATAGATAGATAGATAGATAGATAGATAGATAGATAGATAGATAGATAGATAGATAGATAGATGATACATAGATAGATAAAAAGAATAGTTGGATGTAGATAGATGGATGTATGGATGGATAGATAGATAGATAGAATAGTTGGATGTAGATAGATGATAGATAGATAGATAGATAGATAGATAGATAGATAGATAGATAGATAGATAGATAGATAGATAGATAGATAGATAGAATAGTTGGATGTAGATAGATGGATGGAAGACGCAGGAAGGAGATGGAAATTGTTCCTTCTGTCTTGGCACAAGGCACTGTGGTGTGTGACTCCTGCTCCAAAGTCAAAAGAAGAGACCTTTAAAATAATACTGCAGGGGAAAATTCGCTCCAAGTTACGTCCTGACAGAATGGAAAAAGATTCCCATTCTCTTTTTCAAGATCTGGTTGGTTGTGAAAAATTCACTTCCTTGATCTCGCTTTTTTCCCTTTTCCCCCCTCATTCCATTTCTTTCCTTTTTTTCTCTTTTCTTTCCTTTCCTTTCAAGATGTTGGATAACCCTTTGTCTGAAGCGGTGTAGGGTTTCCTGCCTGAGCAGGGGGTTGGACTAGAAGACCTCCAAGGTCCCTTTCAACTCAATTCTATTCCAAATTCTGTTCTGTTCTGTTCTATTCTATTCTATTCTACTCTACTCTACTTCTATTCTATTCTATGCTATGCTATTCTATTCTATTCTATTCCATTCCATATTTCTATTCTATTCTATTCCATTCCATTCCATTCCATTCCATATTTTCTGTTCTATTCCATTCTCTTCTTCCATTATTCTATTCTATACTATTCTACTCTACTCTACTTCTATTCTATTCTATTTTATTCCATTCCATATTTTCTATTCTATTCTACTCTACTCTACCCTACCCTACTCTACTCTACTCTACTCCTACTCTACTCTATTGTATTCGATTCCATTCTATTCTATTCTATTCCATCCCATCCCATTCTATTCTATTCCATTCCATATTTTCTATTCTATTCTATTCTTCCATTATTCTATTCTATTTTCATCCCGTTATTCTATTCTATTCTATTCTATTCTATTCTATTCTATTCTATTCTATTCTATTCTATTCTATTCTATTCTATTCTATTCTATTCTAGTCCATTCCATTCCATTCCATTTTTCAGCCCTTCCCTTAAAACTGGTAACTTCCATTAGCTTATTTTAATGGATTTGAAAAGTCAGGAAATGGATCATCCCGG
Source organism: Natrix helvetica (assembly GCF_964273705.1). Classification (NCBI taxonomy): domain Eukaryota; kingdom Metazoa; phylum Chordata; class Lepidosauria; order Squamata; family Natricidae; genus Natrix; species Natrix helvetica. The sequence goes on from NC_138551.1 coordinate 147,246,202, forward strand.
AAATGGATTTTAGGCACTGAGTAAAGTTGAACACATCGAATGCTCTGAATTTCGACTAGGCTACTTTGGAGGGAATAAGACATCCAGGCCGCCCTGGCGACCCTCGATCAGAACTAGCCCCTTGACGCGCTGTTTGAATCCCCCTTTGCCTCCAGAGAAAGGCCATTTCAAGGGTTGGGTTTTCAGGGGAGTGGGGAGTGGGGGGGGGAACCCTGTCAGAGAAAGCAGCGTGCCAAAGAAATGAATTCGAAGCTGTTTTTCTAAAACTGCTTCGCTGGTGCAGTTTGGAGGGGGGTTTTGCAACCTGGCTGGCATAATTTGGCAATCGGTTAGTCCTAAT
>NC_138551.1:147251541-147374041 GCF_964273705.1 Natrix helvetica
GCTTTCTTAGAGGAAGCGAGTCCCGAACAGGTTATCATGCAGAGATACAGCAGGAGCACTCCTCAGATTGCATGGCGAATATATTTATTGGAGCTGGCTGCACGGGTGCAAAGCTTAAGAATGACTACATTAGTCAGCAATGCCTGTCAACGTTGCGTAATTCTTGGGTGTTTTTTTGTGAGTCTTTTCACAGCCCAGTTCTCTTATTTGCTGTGGGTTTCTGGTCTCCCGGTGACTCACTCCTGTGTGTGTCTGCGTGTGTTTCAGGTGTGAGCTGCCCTTTGCTCACTCCCGCTTATTTCTCTCTCCCTGTTACCTGTCCTGGGGGGAAATAATTTGGGTTGAGAAGGGACGCCTCGTTCAAGGTGGAGTGGGTTTGGCTGGGAATTTAAACCCCTTTCTCCCCCCAAAAGTTTACAACTTCTAAAAGTCTCCTTTGTGTTAGGGGAAAAAATGAATTCTAACGCTTCCTGCCTCCTTGCCGCGTCAAAAAGATTTCCAGAATAAAATCGATCCAGAAACCTTGACGTCTAAAGGCAGGGGGAAAAAACAACAACGCCAAGGAAGATTGATTCCAAAGGGACTAGCCGCTTGAAGATCTGTTTGGGTTTTCAGCTCAGGCTCTCACCACCCCCACTCCCGTCCCCCCCAAAAGCCCACTTTTGCATTCCTGCCCTCTCTTGGGTGTATGGATGCAGCCACAGGAGGCGGCAGTCAAACCAAGTGTGATCTGGAGGATCTAGACAGGTGTGGCTTGAGTCAGCTTGTCCCAGTCAAAGGTTGGTCTTTGCTGTGTAGTGTGTGTGTGTGGGCCCCACCCAGAGAGAGGAAGGTGCTCCTCTGCCAGACTTGTGCCCCGTGGCGGTGGGGCAAAACTGGTCTTTGTCCGGTCTCGCAAGTAGAAGGAGAAAGATGCCACTGGAACAGGTAGACTCAACTCTGCTTTTTCTCCCTGTGTCTTTTTTAAAAAAAAATATTTCCCAGTTCTTCCCTACTTATTTAGTCACTTTCTGTTTTTCCCTTCCTTCCCCTTTTATTACTTTCTGACTTCCTCTACACCTCCCTCCCTCCTACTCCTTCCTTCCTTCTTTCTTTTCTTCCTTCTCTTTCTTTCTTTTTCTCTCCATCCCTCCTTCCTTTTTTGCTCCTCCTCCTTCCTTCCTTCCTCTCTCCATTTTATCCTTCCCACCCTCCCTCCCTTTCCTCCTTCTCTCCCTCCCTACTGGCTTCTTTCTTTCCTTCCTTCCTTCCGTTCTACTCTCCTCTCCTCCCTCCCTCCTCCCTCCCTCCCTTCTCCCCCTCCCTGCTTGCTTCTTTCTTTCTCTTTCCTTCCTTTCTTCTCTACTTTCCTCCTCCCTCGTTTCTCTCCCTCCCTGCTTTCCTTCCTTCTTTCCTTCTGTACTCTCTACCTCCCTCCCTCCCTTCCTTGTCTCCCTCCCTGCTTCTTTCTTTCTTTCTTTCTTTCTTTCTTTCTTTCTTTCTTTCTTTCTTTCTTTCTTTCTTTCTTTCTTTCCTTCCTTCTTTCTCTTTCTTTCTTTCTTTCTTTCTTTCTTTCTTTCTTTCTTTCTTTCTTTCTGGATAACAAAAATTGCATTCTTGATCTCTTTTCAATGTGGAGATATTCACTTTTTGTAAACATTGTTGATCTAATAACTAAACTTGGATATTTTATGCAATTGGGTTAAAGGCGGCATTCATGCAAAGGATTTTGTGGGTTGGTTGAGTGCCACACTTCGGTACCAAACGTTTAAAAAAGTAGCTTTTTGCCACTTGAGTTTGTTGATTGAGTATATTTGGATAGCTTTGCCCAGCTGGAAAAGTCATTGCCATTTCTTTGCATTGCAACTGAAGGTGTCAAAAGGCCTATGTTTTTCCTCTTATCTGTCTTTTTATTTATTTTTTGGCCTTGTTCCAACAGCTGAGGCATCGGTCTGACATTTGCCCCCTTTTACAATCAAAACAAATAAAGCTTGAGTATTAGTTCGTACTTTTTTGCCACATTAGGGACTAGAAACCTGATGGCTAGATGTGGGAGGTATTTTTGGGAGTTTTCTGGAGGTTTTTTTTTTTTTTGGCAAGGTTGAGGACTAGAAACCTGGCCCACATGCACCACTGTGTGTTTGGGTGTGATTTCCTTAAAAAAAAGTAAAGTTTTATTTTGTGTCCTCTTGAATGTATTAGTGTTATTTCTCCTATTTCAAAGAACTGTTTTCATTACCTTCCAGCCTGCCTTAACTTCCTTCCTTCCTTCCCTCCTTTCCTCCCTCCCTCCATTCCTTCCACTTTCTTTCTTCCAGTTTTTCTTTCTTTCAATCTTTCTTTCTTTCTTTCTTTCTTTCCTTCTTTCTTCTTTCCTTCCTTCCTTTCCTCCCTCCCTCCCTCCATTCCTTCCACTTTCTTTCTTCCAGTTTTTCTTTCTTTCTTCCACTGTCTGTCTTTCTTTCTTTCTTTCTTTCTTCTTTCCTTCCTTCCTTTCCTTCCCTCCCTCCATTCCTTCCACTTTCTTTCTTTCAGTTTTTCTTTCTTTCTTTCTTCCACTGTCTGTCTGTCTTTCTTTCTTTCTTCTTTCCTTCCTTTCCTCCCTCCCTCCCTCCATTCCTTCCACTTTCTTTCTTCCAGTTTTTCTTTCTTTCTTCCACTTTCTTTCTTTCTTTCTTTTTCTTCTTTCCTTCCTTCCTTTCCTCCCTCCCTCCCTCCATTCCTTCCACTTTCTTTCTTCCAGTCTTTCTTTCTTCCACTGTCTTGTCTTTTCTTTCTTTCTTCCTTCCTTCCTTCCTTCCTTCCTTCCTTCCTTCCTTCCTTCCTTCCTTTCCTTCCCTCCCTCCTTTTTTCCTCCCTTCCTCCCTTCCACTTTCTTTCTTCCATTCTTTCTTCCACTGTCTTTCTTTTTTCTTTCTTTCTCTTCCTTCCTTCCTTTCTTCCTCCTTCCCTCCCACCTCCTCTCCTTCCCTCCTGCCTCCTAATGCATTTCTGTTTTCCTGTCATATTTCTAATTCTTGCATGACTCAGGATATTTGTGTGATTACCCAGCTATGACTTTCAGGAATCCTTTGATTTGAGCTTCCTATTTTTGGAAAGGATTCCTGGGCAGATCCCTTCCGGGATCCAGCCAAAGGATCTGCTGGATACCAAACAAGCCTCGCTTTTTTCCCCCACGTTGCAGTGTTTGAGGGATGCCCAGGGGTCTCCAAGGCATAGCTGAGCTGGGCTAGTGGACGGAGGTGGCATTGCTGGAAGCCTAACTTTTAAAAAGTGGGGAGGGGGGATGGCAGACTGAGAACAATTTTCTAAAATGTCTTTGTGGCTCTTTACCCCCCGACGCGTTTAAATCCAAGCCATCGAAATCAAGTTTCTAGTCCTGTTTGTCTTACCGATTTGTTGTTGTTTTTCTTTGCAACTTTTGTTGTTTTGAATGATGTTTCTTGCCTTCTCTCCACACAGGGGCTGCGTCGACGGAGGAAAGGATGGGGAGGTGAGAGACAACACTTTTGTGCGTGTTTCTTTGGCAGTGTCTTAGCTGGTTGTTGGATGTGATGACTGAAGAAGCAATCAGCAAGCATACTGCTTCAGAAGTGCTGCACACTTACAAGTCCTGCATGGGAAACGGCGTTTAATCTTAGAGGCGTATAAGGAAGATGGATAATTTCTGGGAAAACAGGAAAGGGGCAGCTGAGAAGGCCACAAGCTCCTGAAAAGTCCCTGATTTAAGAACAAGACCTTGATTCAGTTTTCCTTTCGTTTTGGCAGGTTTTCTAAAAAAAAAAAAAAAAAAAAAAGTGATAAACGGGTGTTGAACCCAGAGAAATTCTGATATGGGGAAAACAACTATGTTAAACCTAGAAATAAGGAAAATATTGATCCCAAGCATTTGGTGGTGCTGGTGTATTTATATTTTATTTTCCTCTAGGTATTTTAAGAGCAGTGAAGTGTTAAGGCCACTTTATAAGGCCTTGGTAAGGTCAGACTTGATATCCTGCATCCAGTTTTGGCCGTTACGATGTAAAAAAGAGGTGGAGACTCTCCCCCCAGCACGGCTTTCCAAAATGTTTAAAAATCTGGCCCCAAACTGTTGGAAGTGTAAAAAAACACCAGGCACTTTCTATCATATGTGGTGGACGTGCAACGAGGCAAAAAAAATATTGGAAAATGATTCAATCATGGTTAGAACAAATGGTGGGAGAACAAATTATGTTTAAACCAGAAATCTTTCTCCTAGGCATAATACCGGAGGGGTTTAAGAAAGATACACTTTATCTAATTATACATATACTAACTGCAGCGCGCATAACCTATGCACAGTATTGGAAAAAAGAAAATACACCATCAGAGCTTGATATAATCAGAAAAATGTTGGCCTGTGCAGAAGCAGACAGGCTCACTCTTGAACTTAAAAATAAAGGGGAATCAGAATATTTAGAAGTATGGAACAGATTTTATGATTGGTGTAAGACAAGATGACAAGACTGGAACAAATGTATATATTGTGATTGAACAGAAGGACAGACAATGTATTAAATAGAATAATTGTTAATGGTTGAAACTAGCTGTATATAATGTGAATGTATGCTCGCTTCGACAACGCGGTATTACATTGTTTTAATTGTAAAAATAATAAAAATATATTTTAAAAAAAGAGGTGGAGACTCTAGAAAGAGTGCCGAGAAGGGTAACAATTAGGGAAAAGGAGGTGAAAACATATGAAGAACGGCTGCAGGAACTGGGCATGGCTAGTTGAATGAAAAAAAGGACTAGGGGAGACATGATAGCAGCGTTCCAAAATCTCAAGGGTTGCCCCAAAGAAGAGGGAGTCAAGTTATTCTCCAAAGCACCTGAGGGCAGGACAAGAAGCAATGGGTGGAAACTAATCAAGGAGAGAAGCAACTTAGAACTAAGGAGAAATTTCCTGACAGTGAGAACAATTAACCAGTGGAACAACCTGCCAGCAGAAGTTGTGAATGCTCCAACACTGGACGTTTTTAAGAAGAGGTTGGATATCCATTTGTCTGAAGTGTTGTAGGGTTTTCTGCCTAAGCAGGGGATTGGACTAGAAGACCTCCAAGGTCCCTTCCAACTCTACTATTGTATTCTATTCCTATTCCATTCTATTCTATTCAGTCTGACTTAATGGAATTTTTACCTGTGGCTTAGCATCCACTTAGCCAAAGTTTCAATGATTAAGCACCGACAACATCTGGTGGCAAGCTGTTCCACTGGTTAATAGTTCTCACTGTCAGGACATTTCTCCTTCTAAGTTGCTTCTCTCCTCGTTTAATTTCCACCTGTTGCTTCTTGTCCTGCCCTCCGGTGCTTTGGAGAATAATTTGATCCCCTTCTTCTTTGTGGCAGCCCCTGAGATATTGGAAGACTGCTATCATGTCACCCACCCCCTCCCCATATCGGCTGGATTACCATTGTGTGTTGTGTTGTGTTGTGTTGTGTTGTGTGAATAAAGTCTTTCTATAAAACCACTGTTTATTCAATAAAACACGGATTTTATTTTAAGTAAATAAAATACTTTTAAATAAATGTATGTTTCTGTGACATTCACGCTCAGTTGGATAAAATGAAACGAATCCCACTTTATGCCTGGATTTTTTGCATCTCCACACTCCTTTTCTGCACTAAGTCCTGTCCAATTCACACTCTGTCGGGCGAATCAAACCTATCCTTGTCTTCTAATCAGGCTTACGGTGAAGACACTGAGGTTTAACGCAGACTATTTCAAGCTTTATTGTGGCGAGGGCTGCTTTTCTGCATTCCAGCAGGGCAGGGTAAAATAATATAAAATAAACGCCTTTATATTGCTTTAGCGTGTTTGTTTTTAAAAGGGCCCGATCCAGCTGGATTTTGAAGGCTCGTTTCCTCCACGGCACCCTGGCCGTCTCTTTCCAACAAAGGCCTCCGTTAAAAAAGCTCATGACGAATCAGTCCCAGTGCGTGCATTTTGGAGGTATACTGCCCCTTAAAATGGAGGTTCTATTTAACTTCCCACTGCTTTGTGATCTCGAGTAAGCAGCTGGGGCACCTCCTAAGCCGGGATGGGTAACCGTGGCAATTTTACGACCTGTGGACTTCAATTCCCAGAATTCCTGAGCCAGCTTGAACCAGGCTGGCTGGAGAATTCTGGGAATTGAAGTCCACAAGTCATAGAGTTACTATAGTTGTCCACCACTGTCCTAAGAATAGAATGGAAAATAGAATAATGAATAGAATAGAAACTAGAATAATGAATAGAATAGAATGGAATGGAATAGAAAATAGAATGGAAACTAGAATAATAAATAGAATAGAAAACAATAGAAAATAGAATAATGAATGGAATGGAATAGAATAGAATAATACAGTTCGAAGACACCTTGGAGGTCATCTAGTCCAACCCCCTGCTTAGACAGGAAAATGGTGGTCCAATCTCTTCTTAAAAACGCACAACTTCTGGAGGCAAGTTGTTCCACTGGTTAATTATTCTGTCAGGGAATTTCTCCTTAGTTCTAGGGTTATAACAAAAAGTATGATTAGAGTAGTAGGGGGTTGATCTTACTGCAAAGAGGCCAAGGTTCTTTATTAATTTATTATTTTATTAATCAAATTTATTCGGCCACCCAATCTCACAGCCAGTGACTCTGGGCACTGAACGACTGCCAAATAAAAAGACAAATGTAGAAAAACATTTATTACACATTCTTGTTCACTTGGAGGGATTTAGTTTCCCCCCTCGGTCATGATATTTCAGCTTACTCCACCTCATCACGTCGCTCTTCATGGGGACAAGGGAGGAGGAGATGTTTAATTGAATAGAAAAGTAATGTCTCCTTTGACTTGAGCAGAGCTGAAAGACAGCACTAGAGAAAAAAGGGATGGGGAAGAGAGGAAGAAAAATGTGCAATTACCAGAAGTCGTCTTGGTTCTTCTTCTTCTTGTTAGTTGCGAAGTTGTATCCAACCCATCATGACCCTGTGGACAACGTTCCTCCAGGCCTTCCTCTGGTGTCCATTGAAGCTCACGCCGACTGCTTCGGTGACTCCATCCAGCCACCTCCTTCTCTGTCATCCCTTCTTCTTTTCCCCTCCATCGTTCCCAGCATCAGGCTCTTCTCCAGGGAGGCCTTCTTCCTTCTCATCAGGTGGCCAAAGTCTTTGAGTTTCCTCTTCAGGATCTGGCCTTCTAAAGAGCAGTCAGGGTTGATCTCCTCTAGGACGGACCGGTTGGATGGCCTTGCAGTCCAAGGGACTCAATGCAGGAGTCTTCTTCTCCAGCACCGGAGTTCAAAGGCCTCTATTCTTTGGCGCTCAGCCTTCCTTATGGTCCAACCTTCACAGCCATTCATTGCAACTGGGAAAACCATCGCCTTAACTATATGCACTTTTGTTGGCAGGGCGATGTCTCTGCTTTTTAGTCTGCTGTCTAGATTTGCCATCGCTTTCCTCCCCAGGAGCAAGCCTCTTTTAATTTCTTGCCTTGCAGTCCCCATCTGCGGCGATCTTGGAGCCCAGGAAAACAAAATCTGTCACCACCTCCATTTCTTCCCCATCTATTTGCCAGGAATGGAGAGGGCCGGATGCCCTGATCTCAGTTTTCTTAATGTTGAGTTTCAAGCCAACTTTTGCCCTCTCCTCCTTCACCCGCCTCAAGAGGCTCTTTAGTCCCTCTTCACTTTCTGCCATTAGAGTGGCATCGTCTGCATATCCGAGGTTGTTGATATTTCTCCCAGCCATGGTTAGGACAACTGGAAGGTGGAGGAATTCCCTGCTTTACTTTCCTGGCTTAACTGGATCAAACCAACTGTGGTTTGCTGAACCCAATTCTCTGACTTCGTGGGACATGCTGAAGTGTAAACTAACATGCGAGATCAGAGATGTTGTGGCGGGACTAAGCAAGGTCTCCAGCTCTCATTGACTGCCTCTCCGGAATCTTGTGACAATCCCCATAGCTAATTGCTATTGATGTGTGCCTTCCCCCCATCCCGCTCCAGGTCCCACAGCTGGTAAGGTAAAGGTTCCCCTCGCACATCTGTGCGAGTTGTTCCCGACTCTAGGGAGTGGTGCTCATCTCCGCTTCAAAGCCGAAGAGCCGGAACTGTCCGAAGACGTCTCCGTGGTCATGTGGCCGGCATGACTCTACTCCCAAAGGCGCACGGAACGCTGTCCCCTCCCTTCCCGCCAAAGGTGGTTCCTATTTTTCTACTTGCATTTTTTTTACGTGCTTTCGAACTGCTAGGTTGGCAGAAGCTGGGACAAGTCACGGGAGCTCCCTCTGTTACGCGGCGCTAGGGATTCGAACTGCCGACCTTTTCAAGCTTGTGGGTTTATTGGCTTTGTTTTCTTTTTGTTTTTTTTTAAATTTCCAATTAGCAGAAGTCCTGCTTTAAATATACCGAATATTCTCAGCAGCTGGAACATCTGCTGGGGGTGGCATCTAGTGACTCAAAGTCAAACGGATGCTCCGAAGGCATCCATCCAAACCCTTTTGCCTTCCTAATCTGTGAGTAATGGCCGCTTTTCCTATGGGACTCATACAGGGACAGCACAGGGACCCTCCCCTTACCATGTGCAATTTAATCTGTTGCCTCTCAAACCCTCCCCCCCTCCCAAAGTCTGGAGGCACAGCTGGATTGGCAGCTGCCACTCTTATTCCAGTGAACTCCCACCCGGGCGGGCCCCCTCCATGCAGTTTAGATAACCCAAGGTACAAGCCCGAGCAGGGACTCCTGCAGAGAAGCAGCAGCGACCCTCGGGCATGGGGAAATCAGCCTCCTTGCGCGGCTCTTTTGAAGCCTCACCGCGGCCCCTTTGGCAACCCCGGGAGCCCCCCTTGGCGTCCCGCCCCGGCCTGCAGGAGGGCCGCCCTCTGTGCATGCTCAGGAGCCGCCCTCTCCTTCTCCAGGGCCAGGCTTTGGTCCGGCGCCAGAGCGCAAGGAGGAGCGGCCGAAGGAGGAGCCACGCCAGTCATCGGGGGTGGGTGTGTGGGTGTGGGGCGCCTCTGGGCCCTTCCCGGCCGGGTCTCCGATGCCTCCGCCCTGCTGAACCCGGCGTCGACCGCCCCTCGCCGGAGGGCAAGGGAGCCGCGCCCCGGACCTTTCTGGAGAGCAGGGAGGAAGGTCGGCAGCGCGGCTTTTGCGCCCCGGAGGACCCCCCCCTCCCCGCTTTCGCTCTTCGCTCGCCCCTTTCCCTTTCTTCCTCCTTTCCTTTTACGTCCCTTTCCCTTTCTTTCCCCGTTCTCTTTCTTCCCCCTTTCCTTTCCCCCGTCCTTTCTTCCCCCGTTCTCTTTCTTTCCTCTTTCCCTCTCTTTTTCCTTTCCCTCTTTCCCCTTTCCTGTCTTTCTCCTTTCTTCCCTCGTTCTCTTTCTTTTCCCTTTTCCTCTCTTTTTCCTTTCCCTCTTTCTTCTTTCTTCCCGTTCTTTCTTTTCCCTTTCCCTCTTTCCCCCTTTCCTCTCTTTCTCTTTTCTTCCCTCTTCTTTCTTTTCCCTTTCCCTCTTTCCCCCTTTCCCTTCTTTCTCCTTTCTTCCCCTCTTCTTTCTTTTTCCTTTCCCTCTTTCCCCCTTTCCTCTCGTTCTCTTTTCTTCCCCCGTTCTCTCTTTTGCCCCCCTCTCTCCTCTTTCCCCTTCCTTCCCCCGTTCTCTTCTTCCTCCTTTCCTCGCCATGCTCCTTCGGGATCCCCCGGCCACGCCGGTCTCCCCCTGGGAGCGCGGGGTGGTGCTCCTCTCCTGCGCCCTCTCCGTGCTGGGCTGCTGCCTTCTGCTGGGCACCCAGGCCCGCTGGCCCGAGCTCCGGACGCGGCCGCGCCAGCTGCTCTCCTGCCTCTCGGGGGCCGACCTGCTCTCCGCCGCCTCTTACGCCTACGGGGTGCTGAAGGACTTCGAGGCCTCGTCCTGGGACTGCGTGGCGCAGGGCGCCCTCTCCACCTTCGCCAACACCAGCTCCTTCTTCTGGACCACGGCCATCGCCCTGGACCTCTACTTCGCCATCGTCCGAGGCTCCAGCGGCGCCGGCTTGCTCTGCTTCTTCCACCTGGTGAGGTGGGTGGCTTCCCCCGTCTCCCCTTTACCTGGTTTTGAAGGGGGGTGGGCAACACACACCTCTCTTCCCTCTTTTCCCTGCTTCTGGTCCCCCGAAAGCAGGATAGGATAGGATAGGATAGAGAATAGAGCAGGGAATAGAATAGAATAATAGGAATATAGTGTAGAGTAGAATAGAATCAATAGAATAATAGGAATATAGTATAGAGTAGAGTAGAGTAGAATAGAATCAATAGAGTAATAGGAATATAGTGTAGAGTAGAATAGAATAGAATCAATAGAATAATAGGAATATAGAATAGAGTAGAATAGAATAGAATCAATAGAATAATAGGAATATAGTATAGAGTAGAGTAGAATAGAATAGAATCAATAGAATAATAGGAATATAGAATAGAGTAGAATAGAATAGAATAGAATCAATAGAATAATAGGAATATAGAATAGAGTAGAATAGAATAGAATAGAATCAATAGAATAACAGGAATATAGTATAGAGTAGAATAGAATAGAATAGAATCAATAGAATAATAGGAATATAGAATAGAGTAGAATAGAGTAGAGTAGAATAGAATAGAATAATAGGTATATAGAATAGAATAGAATAGAATAGGAATATAGAATAGAATAGGAATATAGAATACAACAGAATAGAGATTAGATTAGAACAGAACAAAATACAGATGAATAGAATAAAATAGAATAGAATAATAGGAATGTAGAAGAGAATAGAATAATAGTAATATAGAATACAACAGAATAGAATAGAGATTAGATTAGATTACATTAGAACAGAACAGAGTACAGATGAATAGAATAATAGGAATATAGAATAGAATAGCGATTAGATTACATTACATTAGAACAGAACAGAATACAGATGAATAGAACAGAACAGAACAAAACAAAACAGAACAGAAGAATAGAACAGAACAGAATTCTTTATAGGCCAAGTGTGATTGGACACACAAGGAATTTGTCTTTGGTGCATAAACTCTCAGTGTACATAAAAAGACAAGATACATTTGTCAAGAATCATAAGATACAACACTTAGTGATAGTCACAGGGTACAAATAAGCAATCAGGAAACAATATCAATATAAATCGTAAGGATACAAGCCACAAACTTACAGTCCTGCAGTCATAAGTGGGAGGAGATGGGAGATAGGAACAATGAGAAGACTAATAGCAATGCATCCTTAGTGAATGGTTTGACAGTGGTGAGGGAATTATTTGTTTAGCAGAGTGATGGCGTTCGGGAAAAACTGTCCTTGTGTCTAGTTATCTTGGTGTGCATTGCCCTATAGTGTCATTTTGAGGATAGGAGTTGAAACAATTCACATCCAGGATGCGAGGGGTCTGTAGATATTTTCACGGCCCTCTTTTTGACTCGTGCAGCGTATAGATTTTCAATGGAAGGCAGGTTGGTAGTAATTGTTTTTTTCTGCAGTTTTAATTATTCTCTGAAGTCTGTGTCTGTCTTGTCCTATGTCTGGATCGCTGAGGACTAGCCCCTTGCAATGCTCTTTGGTGTTAGAAACAAAGGCTGGCCCAAAGGCAGGGATTACATTTAACCCCCCCCCCCCCCCAAATGCTAGAACTAACAAATTCATAATAATCTTTTTTTAAAGTATTTTTATTAAACTGTTTTCTTCATTTTACATCACAGATTCAGCTTTGCAACAGCGAGTCCCTTCGGGGAGAGGGGGCGGTCTATAAATTCAATAAATGAATGTAAATGAAATGAATGATATACTGGTTATATCCACAATTTTTTACATTATACATACTATTATGTCTCCTAGTAGTATACAGTATCATAACTATTGTTTCCATATTTCTAACGTACACCTCTATATATTTATCTTCCTAGATATTTTATTTTGCATTTTGCATCTTTATAACATCTTACCGTAATATTGTTTACAATAAATATTCTTCGATCTATCATTGTACTTCTACTTACTTCTAATTTCTAATTCATTAATCGTCTTTCATTGTTAATTTATCTAATCTTTACATCTGCTATCTAACCAATTATACCATATATCCCAAATTAAATAGTATTCTGTCTTTAATTCCCATTGTCAACCTATCCATCTCAGCGCTGTCTAATTCCTCTGTGGGTATATTTACATTTTTCCGAGCAGATATAATTCCAGCAGCTGTTATTACGTGTAGCATTAAATATAGAGGTTTTTTTAAAAATTATATTTCCCTGTTAGCATGTTTAATAGAAATAGCTCTGTCTTTAAGTCTGTTTGTTGTTTTACCATTTCCTCTCACCACGTTTTTATCCTTTATTCATAATAATCTTTATTGGTGTTTTTATTTTATTTTTAAACATCCTTCCCTTTTCAATTCCCCGGTGGTTTTGACCTGCCTTGTAAAATGCAACACAATTTTTAAGGAGGAATGAGGTGAGATGGGAGCCGGCGAAGAGTTTTTTTTAAAGTTTGGGGGATTGCCAGTTGGAAGTTCTCTGTTTTATTTGTTCTGTTCTGTTCTACTCTCCAAGGCACCTCAGGGTAGAACAAGAAGCAATGGGTGGAAACTAATCAAGGAGAGAAGCAACTTAGAACTGAGGAGAAATTTCCTGACAGTGAGAACAATTAATCAGTGGAAGAGAAGTTGCCTCCAGAAGTTGTGAATGCCCCAACACTAGAAGTCTTTAAGAAGATGTTAGATAGCCATTTGTCTGAAGTGGTATAGGGCTTCCTGCCTAGGCAGGGGGTTGGACTAGAAGACCTCCAAGGTCCCTTCCAACTCTGCTATTGCATTGCATTGTATTGTATTATTTCACCCATTGCAATTAGGATATTCGGGGTTATTTGAAGAAGTTATGAGATTCAAGGGATTTATTATTTATGGAAAGGCCAATGAACTGTTTTGTCTCAGCAGAAACAAACAAACACACTGCATGCTGATTGCAGGGCTTAGCTTGGGGAAAAAAATTGCGCTCCTCCGCTTCGCATCAAAAGTCTGCCTCTTTGTTCCCATAAGCCACAGCCAGCCAAAGTCAGAGGCAAAGATGATGGAGCTGTGGTTTCCCAAAATCTGCCTCTCTTTTTCTCTGGGCGAGGTGAGCTTGGCGTGGCCGAGACCACAATTCTTGGAGACCTGTTTTTCCAATCCAACAATGTTAATTTAAAAAAAGAAACGAAACTTCTAATGACCCCCAGTAAAACCCGTTTTTGCTTTCGAAGGCCATTCTATAGTCTTGCTCTTTCCCCGCCCCCTGCAAAATCCATAATCCTTGGATTTGGTGGAAAAGCAAAAAATGGGCACGTCCTCCTTTCTCCTTCCTTGCGTCTTCTTAACACCCTCGAATTATGACAAGTGAGCCCAAAATTTCCATTGTTAAGCGGAACAGTTAAGTGAGCTTTGCCCCTATTTTACAACCCTTCTTGCTACAGTTGTTCAGGGAATCACTGCAGGTGTTAGAATCGGTTGTTAAGCGAATCTCTGCTTCCCCACTGACTTTGCATGTCAGAAGGTCGCAAAAGGGGAAAAAGATGACCCTGGGACACTGCGACTGTCATAAGTACGAGTCAATTGCCAAGCATTCAAATATTGATCACGGGAGCAGGGAGAATGCTGCAATGGGGTGGAAAACAATTGTAAATCATTTTTCCCCCATTGTCGTCGTAACTTTGAACCATCACGAAACAAAGGGTCGTAAGTTGAGACTTAACTCTACACAGAAGACCCCCAAATCAGCCTCTTCTCCTTGGTGACTTCTGTCCTATTCCCCAACTTAACGACAGTTCATTTAGTGACCGAAGTTACAGCGGCACTGAAAAAAAAGACTTATGAACGTTTTTCATACTTATGACCATTGCCGCATCCTCAAGCTCACCTGGTCAAAATCCAGACGTTTGGCGACTGACTCGTGTCCCCTCAAAGTCAATGGCGAAAGCTGGATTCACTTAACAACCCTGCTTTTAACTTAACAGCGGCAGTGAATCACTTAACAACTGCGGCAGGAAAAGTCGTAAAATGGGGCAAAACTCACTTAACAAATGTTTCACCGAGCCACGGAAATTTTGGACTCCATTCCGGTCGTAAGTCGAGGACTACCTGTTAATTGGCCAGATAAGTGATTATATATATATATATGCCTGAATAACTTGAAATAGATCTATACTAGTCTCCCTTTATTTATTTATCAGCACAAATACAACACACACACACACACATTTGTGTTACAACCCCTGGCATCCAAGACTCCTGCCTAATATGTAATACAGCCCAGGTTCAAATCCCAGTAAGGGTATGGCTAGCTGATGAGAGCTAAATAGCTTGAAATAGATCTATACTAGTCTCCCTTTATTTATTTATCAGCACAAATACAACACAAATTATATATATATATATATATATATATATATATATATATATATATATATATGTATGTATGTATGTATGTATGTATGTATGTATGTATGTATGTATGTGTGTGTATATATATATATATATATATATATATATATATATATATATATATATATATATATATATATATATATATGTTTTCGTAGAAACAAAACCAGCATACACACACACACACACACACACACACACACACACACAATAATATACAATAGCAGAGTTGGAAGGGACCTTGGAGGTCTTCTATATATATATGTATTGCATATAAAATGCATTTCTGGTGGTGCAATTGTAAATGAGATATGTTTGCACTTCGGAATGCCTCCTTTATGATATCCGGTGGCTTTGAGTTCCTCAGGCTGCAGAGATGCTTGACAAGAGAATCTCGAGTGGTTGTGCAAACAATGGCACGAGAGAGACGTTTGGCTTTTGCATGCTTAGTCTTGAGCAGGCGGGCGAGGGCGGGCGCCTGAAACCGATTTTTCAAAAAGAAAAAAAAAAGAGGCTTCCCTAGCATGTGAATTGGTTTTATGTTTAGCTGCCACCTTTTTCATCCCGGTTTGGGGAGCGTCACTTTCCAACCAGCCGATCCCCGTAAAGGCAAAATGAAGGGTGTGTATTTTTACTCCTTGACATATCTTTAAAAAAAGAATAGGTAGAGGTGAGTTTGAAGATATTGGGAGGCCCGGTTCCCATCCTCCATCCCTCTCCCCGCCCTGGGTTGGCTGAGGCTGATTGGACTTGTGATCCCAAACCTGGAGGAATGCTCAAGAGTTTGAGAATGGAAAAATTCCAGGGGGTAAATTCCAAGTTTACGCTGAACACAAAGGCTCGATTGCACAAGGAAGATCTGCGTGCATTTTATTATATTTTTTCTGATCAAAGAGTGCAGTGTGATGTGTGAGAAGGAGCATGGAAGAATCCCAGATCTGGGCTTGTTAGATTTTCTTGAGCTGATATTTGAATTATGCTGCGAAATAACAAGAGCTGGAAGGGACCTTACAGGTCATCTAGTCTAACCCCCCCACCCCACCCAAGCAGGAGACCCCCCACACCATTTCTGACAGGTGGCAGTCCAGTCTCTTCTCGAAATCTTCTAGGGATGAAGCGCCCACAACTTCCAAAGGCAACTTCTGTTCCATTAGTAAGCTGTTGGTAAGCTGTTAGAAGAGGGAATCGTACAGAGACGCAACGGGCAGACTCATTAGCCAGAAAGGCGCACATTCCTAGCTGTCGGCACCACCTATATTCTGTTATTCAGAAGTTATAGGTTAAGTTAAGATATAGGAATTTAAGTTATAGGAATTTCATCCCTGGAGGCTTTCAAGAAGAGACTGGGCTGCCATTTGTCAGAAATGGTTGGGCGGGGGGAGGGGGTTGGACTAGATGATCTACAAGGTCTCTTCTAACTCTGTTATTCTGTTATTCTTCTGTCAGCCAGAAGTTGTGGGAGCTTCATCATTGGAAGCTTTCAAGAAGAGACTGGACTGCCATCTGTCAGAAATGGTGTAGGGTCTCCTGCTTGGGTGGGGGGGGGGGGAAGGGGGTTGGACTAGATGACCTACAAGGTCCCTTCCAACTCTGTTATTCTGTTATTCTTCTATTAGCCAGAAGTTGTGGGAGCTTCATCCCTGAAGGCTTTCAAGAAGAGACTGGGCTGCCATCTGTCAGAAACGGTGTAGGTTCTCCTGCTTGGGCAGAGGGGTTGGACTAGATGACCTACAAGGTCCCTTCCAACTCTGTTATTCTTTTATTCTTCTGTTAGCCAGAAGTTGTGGGAGCTTCATCCCTGGAGGCTTTCAAGAAGAGATTGGGCTGCCATCTGTCAGAAATGGTGTAGGGTCTCCTGCTTGGGCGGAGGGGTTGGACTAGATGACCTATAAGGTCCCTTCCAACTCTGTTATTCTGTTATTCTTCTGTTAGCCAGAAGTTGTGGGAGCTTCCTCCCTGGAGGCTTTCAAGAAGAGACTGGGCTGTCATCTGTCAGTAATGGTGTGGGGTCTCCTGCTCGGTAGGTGGGGGATGGACCTACGGGACCCCTTCCATTAATCTGTAAAGGCTTCCTGCCTGCCTGAACTGGTGGCCAGACCCAGAAACCAAGCACGGAGAAATTTTACCAAAGAACCAGGGGGCTTGGACTGCACATCCCATCAACATGAGTCTGGCTTTGCGTGATGGGTGGTGGAATCCCACCTCTCCGATCATAACTTGACTTTAAAAAAAAGTCACGTTTCTGTGTTTCAGTGCTGCTGTGCAGAGGAACGGGTTCGACATTTCAGAAGTGCAAATTAATTCAGGGGAGTTTATCCTCGTCGGCTATTCAGGGACTGCTTGGGGAGAGGGATTATGTTGCAAATAACCTACAAAACTGCATTAGTGAAATGTCAGCCGCTTTGCTTGTGACTGGAGTGTATTTATAGCTCGGGGGGGGGGGGGCTATTTTACAACTCGAGCTAATTTTAGACCGCTGCTTGGTTTGAGAAAGAACTGAGGCTAGTGGGTTCGTTGATCTGCCTCTCAATTCATTCACATCTGGATTAAACTGGACAAGTTCCCCAATCCGGTTCACTGTTTTGAGTCCAGCCAGAGCATATTAGAAGTGATCTACCTACCTACTTACCATCTATCTACCTATTCTACCCACCTACTACCTACAACTATCTGTCTGTTTGTCTGTCTGTCTATCTGTCTACCTACCTATTCGCTCACACAGGGAGGGGCTTCTCCTGGTGCCGTCCACTAGGCAATGCCAACGGGCGACACCAAGGAGTAGGGCCTTCTCTGTGATGGGCCCAACCCTCTGGAATGACCTCCCCCCCCCCCCCCCGACATCAGAACCACTACTGACCTCCGCTCCTTCCGGCAAAAATTGAAGACTCACCTGTTCCGATTAGCGGGCCTGGCATAATTACAACTGTTCCTCCTGGTAAATGTACTATTAACTGGTTATTTTAGGGGTATTGTTTTTAATTTAATTTGTGTGTGTTTTAGGGTTTAAAATTATATTTATATATACTGGCTCTGTACAGTTCTTTTAATTCTATTTTTAACCTCCTCCATTCTAACTGTACATATTCAATTCTATTTATTGTATTTTGATATATTTTTTACATGGACTGTACACCGCCCCGAGTCCCTTTTGGGAGAGGGGGCGGTCTAGAAGCACAGTAAAATAAATAAATAATAATAATAAATAAATACCTACCTACCTACCTACCTACCTACCTACCTACCTACCTACCTACCTACATCCATCTATCTATCTATCTACCTACTTACCTACCTACTTACCTACCTACCTATCTACCTACCTATCTACCTACCTACATCCATCCATCCATGCATCCATCCACCTACCTACCTACCTACCCACTTACTACCTACATCTCTATCTATCTATCTATCTATCTATCTATCTATCTATCTATCTATCTACCTACCTACCTACCTACCCACCCACCCACCCACCCACCCACCTACCCACTTACCTACCCACTTACTACCTACATCTCTCTCTCTCTCTCTCTCTCTCTCTCTCTCTCTGATCATCTATCTATCTATCTATCTATCTATCTATCTATCTATCTATCTATCTATCTATCTATCTATCTACCATCTATCTATCTACCTACCTACCTACCTACCTACATCCATCCATCCATCCATCCATCCATCCATCCATCCATCTACCTACCCACTTACTACCTACATCTATCTATATCTGTCTGTCTGTCTATCTATCTATCTATCTATCTATCTATCTATCTATCTATCTATCTACCTACCTACCTACCTACCTACCTACCTACCTACCTACCTACCTGCCTCTACCTACCTACCCACCTACTACTTACATCTACCTACCTACCTACCTACCTACCTATCTACCTACTTACCTACCTACCCACCTACTACCTACATCTGTCTGTCTGTCTGTGTGTTTGTCTGGCCTGGGACTGTGGTTTTCTAAAACAATTCTCAACCGCTTGCCTGAAAATTATTATTTTTCTCCGATGCACTATTAAAAGATGGAAGGGATACGGTGGCTCAGCGGCTTAAGACGCTGAACTTGTCGATCAGAAGGTTGGCAGTTCGAATCCCTAGTACTGCGTAACACAGTGACCAAGCTATTTGATTAAGCTCCGATGGTGTGGTGGCCAAGAGGTGGCGCCGTCGCCTCAGAATCAGGAGGCTGTAAGTTCGATCCCAGGTAGAGGCAGATATTTCTCTCTCTGGGCACAATGAGAATATAGCTGCGGGGCGGGGAGGGGAGAACTCCACACTGGAGACAGGAAAGGCATCCGGCCAGTAACCACTCAGCTTCATTCAGTTGCCCAGACACCACCCTGCAAGGGATTATGAGGTCGTTAAAAGAGGAGGAGGAGGAGGAGGATTCGAGCAAGCTCTGCCAATTTTACAATCTAATCTTCGCTTCCGGCATCCTACCTTCAAGGGGTGTCGCTCCCCAAATTCAGAAAGGAGATCTCTAGCTCGTTTCCCCTGGGAATTCTGCCCAGTTTGACGGCTCCGAATCTTTCTTTTTTCCCTTCTCTCTCTCTCTCTCTCCCCTATTTGCAGCTGGGGGATTCCCCTTGGCATCACCGCGGCCGCCGTGGCCTTGAAAAAAATCGGCTACGACGCGTCGGACGTCTCGGTTGGCTGGTGCTGGATCGACATCAGTGCGGAAGATAGGCTTCTTTGGATGCTGCTGGCAGGGAAACTGTGGGAAATCCTCGCTTATGTGACCTTGCCCTTTGTTTACATCCTGATAAAGAAACACATCAACCGAGCGGTAGGTGTTTAGAATGTGATTGGCTCGGGGGAGGCTTATACCGGCGTTCCTCGACTTACAGCAGTTCACTTAGTGACTGTTAAAAAGTTACAGCAGCACTGACCAAATAGTATAGTCTTTATTGTCATTGTACAAAATAAGTACAACGAAATTGGTTCTTAGGGCGACTTATGGCGGTTTTCCCCCACTTAACGACGGCTGTAGCATCCCCCCGCGGTCAGGCCATCAAAATTTCAGACGCTTGGCCATGGACTCATATTTATGATGGTTGCAGCCTCTCGGGAATCCCCTTTTGCGACCTTGTGACGCCCAGAGCCCGATTTACTTAACAACCCCCCCCCCCCCGTTGCTAACTTAACCCCTGCAGTGATTCATTTAGCAGCTGGTTGTTAAATGCCGCAAAATTAGAAATTAAGCTCAGTTTCATTTAGCAACGGAAATGTGGTTGTAAGTCGAGGACTACCTGTAATTGGGCAGGTCAATGACTTACAACTCCCTCACTCCCTCAATGCGCCCGTTTGTCTGTCTGTCTTCTATCTATTATCTGTCTGTCTGTCTTTCCATCTATCTTCTA
Source organism: Natrix helvetica (assembly GCF_964273705.1). NCBI lineage: Eukaryota > Metazoa > Chordata > Lepidosauria > Squamata > Natricidae > Natrix > Natrix helvetica. The sequence continues at coordinate 147,271,312 of NC_138551.1, forward strand.
TCCATCTATCCATCTATCTATCCATCCATCCATCCATCCATCCATCCATCTATCTATTTATCTATGTATCTATCTTTCCATCTATCCATCCATCCATCCATCCATCCATCCATCCATCAATTTTCTATCTATCTCATCTCCCCTATCCCTCTTTCTCTTTCTCTTTCTTCTCTTATCTATCTATCTATCTATCTATCTATCTATCTATCTATCTATCTATCTATCTATCTATCTATCTATCTATCTATCTATCTATCCATCCATCCATCCATCCATCCATCCATCCATCTTCTATCCATCCATCCACCTATCTATCTAGATTATCTATCTATCTATCTATCTATCTATCTATCTATCTATCTATCTATCTATCTATCTATCTATTATCCATCCATCGATCTCATCTCCCCCCTACCCCCACCCCTCTTTCTCTACCTACCTACCAGCTACCTCCCTCCCGCCTATCTATCTATCTATCTATCTATCTATCTATCTATCTATCTATCTATCTATCTATCTATCTATCTATCTATCTATTTATCATCACCTCTTATTTATTTATTCCATTTATTCAGCCCACCCCATCTAGCCAGTGAGCAGCTTTATCACATTTTAAAATGAAAAGCCATAGAAACCTCCAAAATCATGATGCATCTAACCGGGAAAGGGTTGGTCTCCCTGTTTTTCTTTCCCAGCACGCAGCCCTCTCTGAGTATCGGCCCATCCTGTCCAGGAACCCGTCTTCCCAACCGAGAGCCGCCTCCGTAGCGGACAGGAAGCTGACCTTAATCCCCATTATTTTCATCTTCCTTCGTATCTGGAGCACCGTTCGGTTTATCCTGACCCTTTCTGGCTCTCCTGCAGACCGAAACTGGCTCCTGGTCATACTTCACGTGAGTTTCAAAAAACAACAGGTTGCCTGCACGGGCCTTGCGCACCCAGCTGCCTCCAGGTGTGCAGCAAAGGATTCTGGGGATCGAAGTCCACTCTGTTTAAAAGCTCAAGAGAACTTTTTTTTTTTTTTTTAAATTCCAGAAGCAAAATAAAAAAATATATATTCCTCTCCTTTTCCCACCAGGGAGTTGGGAATACGTTTCAAGGAGCCGCAAACTGCATCCTTTTTGTCTTTTGCACACGCGTCGTTCGGAAGAAGGTGTTTTCTTCCTTGTGCTGCTGGAGGCACTCGAACCCGGAGCCTCCCCCGCCGAGTTTGGAGACCAGCTTCCAGGCTGAGGCCCCCCTTTGCAAAGACTGGGAGCTGCTGCAAGGCAGCGATAGCACAGGGGAAGACCCTCCCATCCCCTGAACGTTGGCCTGCATCGTGATGGAAATCACCGTTTTGCCTGGTGGGATTTGCACCCGTGAGTGTTTTTAGCTTGCCCTCATTTTGCAAGGGGAGCTTTTAGAATAGAAAAGAACAGAACAAAACAGAACAGAACAGGAATGGAACGGAAGATGGGATGGGATAGAAAATAAGTAGAAAATAGAAAATAAAATAGAAAAGAATGTTACAATAGTAGAGTTGGAAGGGGCCTTGGAGGCCTTCTAGTCCAACTCCCTGCCTAGGCAGGAAACCCTATACCGTTTCAGACAAATGGCAATCCAACATCTTCTTAAAGACTTCCAGTGTTGGGGCATTCACAACTTCTGGAGGCAATTTCTGGTCCACTGATTCATTGTTCTAACTGTCAGGAAATTTCTCCTTAGTTCTACATTGCTTCTCTCCTTGATTAGTTTCCACCCATTGCTTCTTTTTCTACCCTCAGGTGCCTTGGAGAATAGCTTGACTAGGATAGAAAATAGAATAGAATAGAATAAAGTCGAATGGAATGGAATGGAATTAGAAGAGAAGAGAGAAAATAGAAGCTAACCGGTAGCAGACTTCAGAGCGTTTCACCCCTGCTTTAAACAGTTAACTAAACAAATGGCTTAAGTGGAGAATGAGCGATTTATATGGCTTCTGATTTTTCTACTAAAACTTATCTTCTCATTGGTCCTTGTCTGTGTTTTGTTCGGACAGGTAACAAAGATGCCGAGTTCCTATTACGAGTGATATTCATTCACCTGAGAAAGAAGAGGGAAAAAAAAACCATAGATTTTTGGACTTTTTTTTTAAACAGAAAAAGAAAAAGAAAAAACCACCATTAAGATTTTCACCATAAAACGTCTGGATTGGAATTCTTCCAAATAACTTTCTCAGGATGTTTCTTTCTTTCTCTTCCTTCCTTCCTTTTTAAAAAGATGCTATGAAGACATGTCTTTTTCAATTTTTTTAACTCAAGTTTTAAGAATAAAAGAGGAAAACACGTTGAATGAAATGTTAAGGAACAAGACTTTCCAGGCTTAAAAGCGGGGAAAGGAGAGCTGTTTGGAAACCCTATTTGGAAATCATAGAGGAAAGAGAAAGAGAAAGAGAGAGAGAAAGAGAGAGAGAGAGAGAAAGAGAGAGAGAGAGAGAGAGAGAGAGAGAGAGAGAGAGAGAGAGAGAGATACTGAGACTATAGGTCCCATCATCCTCAACTAGCCTGATCAGGGATGGACGTTGGAGTTGAGCAATTGCCTACAATTTTCTTCTTGAAACGATCGATACGAGACGGATACTTGTGGGTGGTAAAGACTTTGCATTTGAGTGGACTGTAAAAGGCTGCACATCCGTTAATTATGATTTTATCGCAAGCCATCCAGGAAAGCAATGGACTCACAGATGCCCGGTTCCAGCGGAAACCCACAATTTTGCAGGGATGTCACTTTGTTGGCCTTTGAATAAATGCTGCAATTTTTAAAACTGTTCTTTTTTGGGGGGAGGGGGGGTAGGCTGATTTTTCTCATTCTGTATACCTCACTTCTCTCTTGTGTGTTTGTGCGTTTTGAACATCCATGGAACAAAACTCTTAAATCTAAAGATTAAAATTTAATTGTCCATCTGGGGCTTTGAACGAAAGTGTGTTTTTAAAAAGAAAATAAAAATAAACGAGCTTTGAATCTTTGTTCGTTTTTTTTTTACCCTTGCTTTAATCCCCCCCCCCTCCCCAGCAGTTCAATTTAGAGAGAATGACAAAGATGCTTCAAAAGTGTATCTCAGTATATAATGCTTGTGTGTGTGTGTGTGAGAGAGTTTTTCACACTTTCGTTTTGGGTGGTTTTCTAGGTTTTTTTTGAAATCGTTCTTGCAACCTTCTTGTATTTAAGTAACAATTTTTTACTCTTGTCCCTTGTGATTTCTTGGTTTTGACTCCCATTCAGAGCTTCTGCACCGGAGACAAATTCCATGTGTGTTTAAACACACTTTTCCAAATAAAGTATCCGATCAATTAATTCACCCATTTCATGGGAAAACGGGGCGTTTAAATTAAGTAAGGACTGGGAAGAAAGTGTGAATAAATTGGCTTAGAATTGGAAGACCATCAGGAGATCACCAGGTGCTCAGATACGGAGGAAAGTTGGAAAAACTTTCTGTAGCGCAAACGCTGGGAAAATTATGCGCCGTCCCTGAAACCTGGAATCCCCTGGATGTAAATTTATGCAAAACAGCTCCTTAACTGCCATTTCTCTTTTCCCGGAATCTTCCCGCCTCCTTCTCCTGATTGGCTCTTGGTGCTTTTCCAGCATTTTTCCTTCAAAAGAAAAGACAGCTGTGGTTTTTCTCCCTTTACTCCAAGGCACCTCACCCAAAAAAGAGTAAGTTGGCTTTTAAAAAAGAATTACTAGCCTTAAAATCTAGAGACTGGCCTGCTCCAAATGGACTGGCAGAGGAGCAGTGGAGGGTCAGGGAAGATGCTAACAAATTTGGGGGATTTATTACAACAATTAGGAATCGAACAGGAAACTCTCAAGCCAATGTTCAGAAGAAAAGAAGGGGAAAACCGTTCGCTTAGGTTTTGTCCTCTTTAATTTCCTCTTTGAGAAAAGCTGTCCGTCGTTGGTGACGGGCTCTAAGGAGACTCCTCGATCTACATAATACAATAGTAGAGTTGGAAGGGACCTTGGAGGTCTTCTAGTCCAACCCCCTGCCTAGGCAGGAAACCCTATACCGGTTCAGACAAATGGCTATCCAACATCTTCTTAAAGACTTCCAGTGTTGGGGCATTCACAACTTCTGGAGGCAAACTATTCCACTGATTCATTGTTCTAACTGTCAGGAAATTTCTCCCCAGTTCTAAGTTGCTTCTCTCCTTGATTAATTTCCACCCATTGCTTTTTGTTCTACCCTCAGGTGCCTTGGAGAACAGTTTGACTCCCTCTTCTTTGTGGCAACCCCTGAGATATTGGAACAATGCTATCATGTCTCCCCTAGTCCTTCTTTCTCTTAAGCTAAACATACCCAGTTCCTGCAACCGTTCTTCATATGTTTTAGTCTCCAGTTCCCCAATCCTCTTTGTTGCTCTTCTCTGCACTCTTTCTAGAGTCTCCACATCTTTTCTACATCGTGGCGACCAGAACTGAATGCAGTATTCCAAGTGTGGCCTTACCAAGGCCTTATAAAGTGGTATTAACACTTCACGTGATCTTGATTCTATCCCTCTGTTGATGCAGCCTAGAACTGGGTTGGCTTTTTTGGCAACTGCTGCACACGGCTGGCTCATATTTAAATGGTTGTCCACTAGGACTCCAAGGTCCCTTTCACAGTTACTACTACTGAGCAAGGTATCATCTATACTGTACCTGTGCATTCCGATCTGCTGCAGTCTATCTTGCAATCATCAGGGAAGACAGTTTGTGGAGGTTCTTTGCCTGGATTCAGGGGGGGAATGGTTTGTAAAAAATGTTTTTTTTTTGTTTTTTTTTTTGTTCGATCAGGGGTTCCCCTTGATCTCTCTGGAAGGATGGAGATGGATGACAATGAGATATCGGAAGCCACAATCCGAAGTAATGTGAGTTTGGAAGGCTGCTGAAATTGCGGTTTATCTTGGTCCACGGTTATTTCTAAGCTCCGGGGCAAGGCAGGTCAGAGAAATTATAAAGAGTTTCTGAAGAGGATCAGCTCGCAACTGTATTAAAAAAAAAAATTGCAGTGCCTAGAAAATCTTTGGAATCTCCTAAAGCTCAGCTGGCTTGTTTGTGGATGAGACACCACCAGGAGATGCCTAGGGGGGGGATCCAAACTAACTTGGGGGAAACCATTTGTTTCCCCTAACAGAAAAGCACGTGCAAAAGATCGGCCTTCTTCCCATCCAAGCCAGAAATTGGAAGGGAGAGGGGAAGTCTTCGTTGTGTTGTAGGTGTTGTGTTGGTTTTTCTGCTTTTCACTGAAGGAATTGTGTTGTTGTTTTCCTCCTCCTCCTCCTGCACCTTCTCATAGAAACTGACCCGTCCACTCGTTCTCTCAATAGTGGGGTCCAGTTTGGGGTATTTGCAGTATGGATATACGTTCTTCCTGATCACCAATCCCCTTGTGGTAAGTGAGCCCCTCTGGGTACCGATGGGTGGGCCTGGGTTTGGGACTTGGCAGTGATTCACACAACTTGTTGGGATTGCTGAGGTTACTCTGTAACTGAATACTCTGCTTTCGCCCACCCCATTGGGTTTTCAAAATGGTATTGCCTCCCACTTTCTCCCCTTCCTTTTTCCCTTTTCCTTTCCTCGTCCCTTCCTTTTTCCCCCTTCCTTCCTTTTCTCTTTGTCTTTCCATCCCACCCCATCCCTTCCCCTCTCCTCTCCTCCCCTCCAGTGGTGGGATTCAATTTTTTTTACTACCGGTTCTGTGGGCATGGCTTGGTGGGCATGGCAGGGGAAGGATGCTGTAAAATCTCTATTCCCTCCCCACTCCAGGGGAAGGATACTGCAAAACCTCCATTCCCTTCCACTCCAGGGGAAGGATACTGCAAAATCTCCATTCCCTCCTCACTCCAGGGGAAGGATACTGCAAAATCCCCATTCCCTTCCACTCCAGGGGAAGGATACTGCAAAATCTCCATTCCCTTCCACTCCAGGGGAAGGATACTGCAAAATCTCCATTCCCTCCTCACTCCAGGGGAAGGATACTGCAAAATCCCCATTCCCTTCCACTCCAGGGGAAGGATACTGCAAAACCTCCATTCCCTTCCACTCCAGGGGAAGGATACTGCAAAATCTCCATTCCCTCCTCACTCCAGGGGAAGGATACTGCAAAATCCCCATTCCCTCTGCACTCCAGGGAAAGGATACTGTAAAATCCCCATTCCCACTCCACTCCAGGGGAGGGATACTGTAAAATCTCCATTCCCACCCTACTCCAGGGGAAGGGTACTGTGGCTTGGTTTGATGGGCATGGCTTGGTGGGCATGGCAGGGGAAGGTTACTGCAAAATCTCCATTCCCTCCTCACTCCAGGGGAGGGATACTGTAAAATCCCCATTCTCACCCTACTCCAGGGGAAGGGCACTGTGGCTTGGTTTGGTGGGCATGGTTTGGTGGGCATGGCAGGGGAAGGATACTGCAAAATCTCCATTCCCACTCCACTCCAGGGGAAGGATACTGTAAATTTTCCATTTCCCTCCCCACTGCAGGGGAAGGATACTGCAAAATCTCAATTCCCTTCCACTCCAGGGGAAAGATTCTGCAAAATCTCCATTCCCACTCCACTCCAGGGGAAGGATACTGCAAAATCCCCATTCCCTCCCTACTCCAGGGGAAAGATACTGCAAAATCCCCATTCCCTCCCCACTCCAGGGGAAGGTTACTGCAAAATCTCCATTCCCTCTCCACTCCAGGGGAAGGATACTGCAAAATCCTCATTTCCTCCCGATCAGCTGGGACTCAGGAGGCAGAGAATAGATGGGGCGGGGGCAGTCAGAGGGGTGGTATTTACAGGTTCTCCGAACTACTCAAACTTTCCTCTACCGGTTCTCCAGAAAAGATAAAGGCCACTCTTTTGAAGACAGCAAAGTCCACATTTTGGACAGAGGAGGCCACTGGTTTGAAAGAGATGGTCAAATAGGCCATCTATGTCAAAATTGCCGACATCCCTCAACAGAAGGGGAGGGATACGGTGTCATCCAACTCCAAACAGCCCTTTCAGCAGTTCCAAAAAGGCTCCACTCCCATTTTGCACAGTTCAGGACACAGAAAATCCTCCAAGTGGCCTCAACGGCTTTCTAGAAGGCTGCAAATGACCAGCGGTCTGCAAGGAATCTCAATCCGTCCAGTCAGAGCTGAAGAAGCTTCTTGGATGAGAAGCGAAACCTTTTCCTAGAAAAACAAGGAAGTCCAGTGGCCTCTTCAAAAAGCACCTTTGGGACACCATGGTTTGTTTTCCTTCAAGAAAAAAAAAACCCAGTGTGGTTTTTCATCTGGGCCCAGCAAAATGGCCGACGATCAAACATATTGTTTGGAGGGAAACTGTCCCAAAGTTTCAAAAAAATAAATACATTTCTTTAGCATCTCTGCTCCAGATTCCTTCAGGACCTGGATTTTCCATAGGAACTGCGAGCTGGCCAGCTGTTGTGGACCACAATGCCAACAGAGCTGGCAGCAGATTTGGACAGTGAGGAGGTTGGGGAGGAATACGGGCCAGTCCTGGAGTCTGGGGAAGGCTCTGATGAGGGCTCTGTGTCAGAGGCAGAGACAGGGCCAGGGCCGTCTGACAGTTATCAGCTGCCTTCAGAGTCAGACATCAGTGAGGCAGAAGAACAGCTGGAGCCTGTTCCCAGTGTGAATGGCCAGACGAAGGGAACAGCTAAAGAACAGGGGTCGACTTGGGAGTAAGGACACAGGTCGACGATGAATGGCCCCTCCCAGAGGGAATAAAAGAGGAGCCAAAGGGGAGTGGAGTTTGCAGGAGACCATTAGTTCGCTTAATTGGTTCGTGCCTCTCCGAGGCTCCTTGCCAAGTTTTGCAGAGATTGGCCTGGCAACTCTCCATGCCAGAGAAGGTCTGTGACTGTAAATCCTCCCTCGAAAGACTTTGCTGGGGTTGAAGGAGCAGAATTCACAGTCAATTCATAACAGGGTTTTTTGTCAGGACAAGGAGTTTGCTTCCAGCTCTTGGGAAGCCTCACTCAGGACACTAGCCTACCTCGCAGGGATGTGTTAGGGGAAGTGGAAGGAGGGGGCTGGGAAGGAAAGGCAGCACCGTTCTGTGTTCTTGATCCGGTTTTCCAATTTATGTTTTTAAGGTAAAGATGCAGTTAATGAATCTTCAGAAGGAAGGAACCGATAAAGACACTGCGCGTTTCAAGTTCTTACTCCTCCTCACCATTTTGGTCCCCATTGGAGGTCTTTTGGGGGTGTATCTTTGGGGCTGCCTGGCAGACAGATATGGCAGGTACAGTAGGCATATCTTAAACAGTATTCCTAGGCTGTGGATGTACAACAAAGTGCCAAATTTCAGCTGTTTCTGTTGGCATTGGTGCAGTGGTGAAATTCAATTTTTTTTTTACTACCAGTTCTCTGGGCGTGGCCTGGTTCACCTGGTGTGGCTAGGTGGGTGTGGCTTGGTGGATGTGGCAGGGAAAGATGCTGCAAAATCTCCATTCCCACCCCACTCCTGGGGCCAGCCAGAGGTGGCATTTGCCGATTCTCCGAACTACTCAAAGTTTATGCTACCGTTTCTCCAGAACCTGTCAGAAGCTGCTGGATTTCACCCCTGCATTGGTGCCATATATTGCCATGTAAAATGAAACCATTTCCTGAGTACCAACCTAGCTCCTAACCACCAGAGCACCAAATCAATTGAGAGAATCGAAATTTAAATTGAGCAAGATTAGCAGGGGCTGTGTTTAAATAAGTATGCAATAAATGACATAATAACAGACTTGGAAGAGACCTTGGAGGTCTTCTAGTCCAACCCCCTGCTCAAGCAGGAGACTCTATACCATTCTGAATAAAGGGTTGTCCAATCTCTTAAAAACTTCCAGTGTTGGAGTCCCCACAACGTCTGGAGGCAAGTTGTTCCACTGATTAATTGTTCTCACTGCCAGGAAATTTCTCCTTATTTCTAAGTTGCTTCTCTCCTTGTTTAGTTTCCATCCTGTCTTCCTTGTCCTGTCTTCGGGTGCTTTGGAGAATAGGTTGACCCAATGGTGAAATTCAATTTTTTAAAACTACCGCTTCTGTGGGCGTGGCTTGGTGGGTGTGGCAAGGGAAGGATACTGCAAAATCCCCATTCCCTCCCCACTCCAGGAGAAGGATACTGCAAAATCCCTATTCCCTCCCTACTCCAGGGGAAGGATGCTGCAAAATCCCCATTCCCTCCCCACTCCAGGGAAAGGATACTGCAAAATCCCCATTCCCTCCCCACTCCAGGGGAAGGATACTGCAAAATCCCCATTCCCTCCCCACTCCAGGGGAAGGATACTGCAAAATCCCCATTCCCTCCCCACTCCAGGGGAAGGATACTGCAAAATCCCTATTCCCTCCCTACTCCAGGGGAAGGATGCTGCAAAATCCCCATTCCCTCCCCACTCCAGGGGAAGGATACTGTAAAATCCCCATTCCCTCCCCACTCCAGGGAAAGGATACTGCAAAATCCCCATTCCCTCCCCACTCCAGGGGAAGGATACTGCAAAATCCCCATTCCCTCCCTACTCCAGGGGAAGGATACTGCAAAATCCCCATTCCCTCCCCACTCCAGGGAAAGGATACTGCAAAATCCCCATTCCCTCCCCACTCCAGGGGAAGGATACTGCAAAATCCCCATTCCCTCCCCACTCCAGGGGAAGGATACTGCAAAATCCCCATTCCCTCCCCACTCCAGGGAAAGGATACTGCAAAATCCCCATTCCCTCCCCACTCCAGGGGAAGGATACTGCAAAATCCCCATTCCCTCCCTACTCCAGGGGAAGGATACTGCAAAATCTTCATTCCCTCCCCACTCCAGGGGAAGGATACTGCAAAATCCCCATTCCCTCCCCACTCCAGGGGAAGGATACTGCAAAATCCCCATTCCCTCCCCACTCCAGGGGAAGGATACTGCAAAATCCCCATTCCCTCCCCACTCCAGGGGAAGGATACTGCAAAATCCCCATTCCCTCCCTACTCCAGGGAAAGGATACTGAAAAATCCCCATTCCCTCCCTACTCCAGGGAAAGGATACTGCAAAATCCCCATTCCCTCCCCACTCCAGGGGAAGGATACTGCAAAATCCCCATTCCCTCCCTACTCCAGGGGAAGGATACTGCAAAATCTCCATTCCCTACCCACTCCAGGGGAAAGATACTGCAAAATCCCCATTCCCTACCCACTCCAGGGGAAGGATACTGCAAAATCCCCATTCCCTCCCTACTCCAGGGGAAGGATACTGCAAAATCTTCATTCCCTCCCCACTCCAGGGAAAGGATACTGCAAAATCCCCATTCCCTCCCCACTCCAGGGGAAGGATACTGCAAAATCCCCATTCCCTCCCTACTCCAGGGGAAGGATACTGCAAAATCTTCATTCCCTCCCCACTCCAGGGGAAGGATACTGCAAAATCTCCATTCCCTACCCACTCCAGGGGAAGGATACTGCAAAATCCCCATTCCCTCCCCACTCCAGGGGAAGGATACTGCAAAATCCCCATTCCCTCCCCACTCCAGGGGAAGGATACTGCAAAATCCCCATTCCCTCCCCACTCCAGGGAAAGGATATTGAAAAATCCCCATTCCCTCCCTACTCCAGGGAAAGGATACTGCAAAATCCCCATTCCCTCCCCACTCCAGGGAAAGGACACTGCAAAATCCCCATTCCCTCCCCACTCCAGGGGAAGGATACTGCAAAATCCCCATTACCTTCTCAATCCTGGGGAAAGGATAGTGCAAAATCTCCACTGCCACTCTACTCTGGGGCTAGCTAGATATGATATTTCCCGGTGGCTTTGTGGGCATGATGTGGCTTTGTGGGCATGATTTGGCTTTGTGGGCGTGGCTTTGTGGGCATGGCAGGGGAAGAATACTGCAAAATCCCCATTCCCTCCCCACCCCACTAACCTGCTTTCCAGCTCCGTTCTCCTGTTCAGGGCAACAAAAGAAGATCAGCTGGGAGGCAGCAGGGGCGGGGCCAGCCTATTTGCTGGTTCTCCGAACTACTCAAAATTTCCACTACCAGTTCTCCAGAACCTGTCAGAACCTGCTGGATTTCACCCCTGGGTTGACCCCCTCTTCTTTGTGGCAACAGCTATTACATCACCCCTAGTCCTTTTATTAAACCAGACATGTCCAAATGCCCAAATCAGCAGAGTGAAGGGAGTGAGTTAGAATGGTCCTTCTATCTCCCACGGTGTTATTCTATATTTTTGAATAATACTTATCGAATAAATAACATCCTACAGTATATATGGGCCTTCTAGCCTCAGCGATAGGAATAGATCCCTGTTTTAATCTTCTCTGTCCCGTCATTCTTTTTTTGTGCCTAGTAATTTTTATTGTTTTTCTCTTTTCAGCACATGTTACAGTCGTTATGTCAACATTTTGTACATTGTCACATCGTCTTGTCTATACATGTTTTTCTCTTTTCACCATATATTACAGTCATTATGTTAACATTTGTACCTTGTTATATCATCTTATCTATACATGTTTATAATATTCCGCTTCTATATTCACATACTTTTATACACAGTTCTATACGTATTTATATGTATTGTTTTTGGCTTAATTATTTTTCTTATTTTCTAACCATTCATACCAATCATTCCAGATTTCATAATATTCCAATTCTTCTTTCTCTTTTAATTTTAGAGTTAATTTGTCCATCTCTGTGCAGTCCAGTGCTTTTTTTATCATTAATTCGTCTGTGTGTGTGTGTGTGTGTGTGTGTGTGTGTGTAGTGGTTTGTTTCCAGTATTGAGCAAAACCAATTCTAGCTGTAGTTAGAAGATGGGTTAGTAAATATTTGATTTTTTTTTGTGTGTGTGTATTTCCCTTTGATTATTCCCAGCAAGAAGGTTTCGGGTTTATATTTTATTTATTTGTTCTCTTGTGATTTCTGGCACCCATTTCCCGTCATTCTAATTCCCCTGATACCAACATCTGGATGATTACAGCACATATTAGAGCTCCCCTTGAAGGTATTTTAACGTATTGCACGATCTCCTGCAATTCCAGGAACAAACTGTTCTTTTTAAAAAAAAAAAAAAAATGAGGATGCTGCTGGTTGATCCTTGAATGTCTCTCTTTCCGTGTCTTTTCAGAAAATCTGCCCTCTTAATTAGCAACGGATTTAGTATTTTTTCGTCTGCCGTCTTGTGTTTTGATAAAATATTCGGACGCTTTGAATTCAGCATCTTTGCTCGTTTTTTTGTAGGAATGGGGTCAGGTGAGTCCATGGCCACTTTTATCTTAAGCCCCCCAATAAAAGGGCTGAAGGGTCTTTGCATTAAATGTTCCTTAATTTAGGAGTTTAGGATTGGGGAAGTAAAGAGTATAACACAGTGCTCCCTAACTTGCAGATTTAAATCTGCAAATATCAGGGAAAACCATGCACCGTAAATGCTCCTAAATTCTGCATTGGCTAGAATGCAAGGTGTGACCATAATGCGATGTTTAATTTATTCCACAGGGACACTTATTTACTCTGCCCCTCTCTACATCCTTGAAATCTCTTCCTTGAATATGAGGGGAGCCTTGGTGACCACTTTGTTCCTCTTCTTCATCTGGGGGTACCTTCTGGTCCAAATCTTAACCAGTCCCCAGATTTGGGGAAACGAAGAAAGTAAGTATATTCACCTCCATCCTTGCGGCAAACATTAAGTCATGCTAACACAGGGAGGGTATTGTGTAGTGGGCTTCAGTAGGCAAGAACCAGACCAGCATAGCTGGAACAACATATATTGACTCAAAAATGGAACTCCGGAACTGCAGGCAAATGCTTGTGATTTATACTCTAGGCCCACAGGGCCTTAACCAATCATAGAACTAAAAAAAGTCTGCCCAAATATACGTAAATGTTCTACATTTCCCTCCAAAACAATTAGGGTCATCTAAAGGTTAGTTTCACTTTAGCACAGTTAACACTTGGGGTCATCTAAAGGTTAGTTTCACTTTAGCACAGCTAACACTTAGGGTCATCTAAAGGTTAGTTTCACTTTAGCACAGCTAACACTTAGGGTCATCTAAAGGTTAGTTTCACTTTAGCACAGTTAACACTTAGGGTCATCTAAAGGTTAGTTTCACTTTAGCACACTTAACAGGGTCACCTAAAGATTAGTTTAACTCTTGAACAGTTAACAGTTAGGGTTATCTAAAGGTTAGTTTCACTTTAGCACAGTTAACCCAACTATATACATTCAATACATAACAGAGGGTATCTTTCCATTGTCAAAAATCCCAGTGCAGAGGGATCAAAGCAAGATAAGAGACAGTAGAAAAGAGAAAGGTTACTTCTAAAACCTGGACTGTGGCCAGCAACTTCCTAAAATTCTCTCTCCCTCCCTCCCTCCCCTTCTCTCTGCCACAGACTATTCATTATTAGTGGGTGTTACAGCCATATTTGCCATAATTAGTAGTATATTGTTGGTGCCATCTCCGGAAAGTCCGAGGTTTCTGTACTTGCAGAGGAATGACCAAGAGAAAGCAAGACAAGGTACGTCTGGCATACGTCTGGTGTTACCTTACGTCTGGTGTTACGGCCTTACGAGCCATTCATCTGGGCCAAAGGGAGGATCAGGCCGGTAGCCCAGCTTCTGCCCTTCGGATCTGCAGGGCTTGGCGGCTCCTTCCAAATGTAGCCCCATTATATATGTTCTTGTCTTCCCCTCCTCTTCCTCCTCCTTTAGTCTTGAAGAAGCTGAGAGGGAAAGATGACGTGGAGGATGAGATGTTAGAACTTTGTCAAGAACATCTTGCCGAAAGCAGCCAGAAGAACATGACAGTGTGGAGACTTCTTTGCTTCAGCAGCCTCCGGTGGCATCTCGTCACCGTCGTGGTCTTGGTCATCGGAAGTCGATTTATCCAAACAAACGCGGTTAGGGACTTCCCCGAGCAATCTCGCATTCCATTGGCTTTTTCACGGTTCAAATTTGGAGTCTGTCCAAAGTGACGAGTGTCTGGCTTGTTATCCAGGAACAACGTTTCTGGATCCAGATCCAGACTCTTCCTGGGCTGCAGGACAATCGAGGGGTGGAGAGGCAGCTGTTACAGTTTTAAAAAGGGCAAAGTGGGATGGAGTGGGTTCTGGATTCCCAGGAGGGAGGAGCTGCATTCCAGAGAAGCAAGAGACAAGAGATAGTTGGTGTGAGAGAAATAGGGTGAGGACGGTTCCTCCTCAATAGTTCCCAGAATCTAAGCTTTATAGTGCAATTGTCTGGTATTATTTGGCAAGATTCAGTCTGCAGGTGATGAATCTACTTAGAAGAATTTCATTAAGGGTTGTTAGAACCTGAGCCAATTCTACGTGCTCCTCCATCTGCACCTCTTTTATCTTTGATTGCAGGTTTTAATATTCGCACAGCAGAGCTATAGAACTTTAGGACTGTCCGCCAAAGATGCGAGGCTCCTTCCCTTAGTAGGAAGCTTGATCGTCCAGCTGATGCTTCTGACAACTGTAAGCCATATTAAATCCCTTGATTACTGGCTTGTTTGTGTTCTCAGCTGCCTCCATCACCCCACTGATTTAGAGTGATGTACCCCAAAGCAATACAACTGGCAGGGAGCATTTCGGACTAGCGAAAACACAATACCAAAAGCGAAGACTGGAATTATTTTAGCCTCGATGAAGAATTGTGGGCTCTGTAGTTTGATTATCTATTGATTTGTGTTCTTGGCTGTCCATGGTCTTCTCGGGAGTTTTTCTCCAGGGTCCCGAGGTGTCAATCCTCTTCTGCTTTGTTTTTTTTTTCCTAGATCTGCACCATCGAGCCCTTGGGGCGGAGAGTTCTCCTTTTGAGTGGCATCATGAATTGTATCATCTCAAATATTGCCCTAGTATTCACTTTTCAGGTGGGTAACATTCCTGATCTCTGTACCTGGCCAATTGAGTCCCCCCCCCCCCGTTAATATCCCTGTGCTTTTTCTCACACAAAAACCTTCCCAGCCAGTTAAAATTGATCTGGTGAATTTCATCCAGTTGTTCAATTTCACAAGTCCATCCATTTCACCAATCCATCCATTTCACCAATCCGTCAATTTCATCCAGTTGGTCAATTGCACCAATGTCAATTTCATCCAGTTGGTCAATTGCACTCTTCCATCAATTTCAGCCAGTTTGTCATTTACGCCAATCCGTCAATTTCATCAATCCATCAATTTGGATTCAATTTGAAATTGAATTTCATCTAGTTGGTCAATTTCACCAATCCTTAAATTTCATCCAGTTTCACCAGTCCATTGCACCAGTCCATCAATTTCAACAATCTGTCAATTTCATCTAGTTGGTCAATTTCACCCAGTTTGTCAATTTCACCAATCAATCAATTTCAGCCAGTTTGTCATTTGTGCCAATCTGTCAATTTCATCAATCCATCAATCTGGTCCTGTTTGTCAATTTAATCTGTGAATTTCATCTAATTGGTCAATTTCACCAATCCTTAAATTTCATCCAGTTCCACCAGTCCATTAATTTCAACAATCTGTCAATTTCATCCAGTTGGTCAATTTCACCCAGTTGGTCCATTTCATAGAGTTAATGCCAGTTTTCTCTAGATGGGGTTTCCAAACCCTGTGGAAGACCAGTTGAAGAAGTGAAGTTGGGGATGGGGAGGGTTACTACTTTGATGGTCACCCCACAGGTGCTTCCTTCTTCTCCACAGAACAGCAGCCCCGCGCTGGCCTTCATCAGCATTGTTTTGATTATCCTCTTCTTTGTGGGCTACATAACGGGACCAGGTTTGTGATCAGATGGGATACGGAGGCTTCGCAAGTGGAAAAAGACCAAGGGAAGTTTCTGCGGTTTTTGCTTTAAAAAAAAACAAACATTACAAGGCCTGCCCTCTTTTCTCCATCCAGCTTCCATTCTTCCCTTGATTATTGGTGAATTGTTCCTCCAGTCATCCCGAGCGTCTGCATTTGTCATTGCAGGATCCGTCAGTTCAGCAGTCCATTTTTTCTCAGCCTTGCTGTTTCTTTTGACTAAGGTAAGGGACCTTGTAAACCCTTTGGAAATTTAAAAAGTACCGTAATTTTCAGATTATAAGACGCTCTTTTCTCCACCCTAAAAGAAGGTGGAAATTTGGGTGTATCTTATGCACCGAATGTAGCCAAAAACGCGAGAAACGGAGGAGGCGATGGTCTGTGGCAATCCCTGCAGCCTGGGACAGCTGATTCGGGGTATTCAGCTATTCAGAGGCCAATCCACCCGCCAATCAGCTGTTTCTGCTGAATCAGGCTGTGATAATGTGCTGAAGCTGACCTGGCTGTTCGCTATTTGCTGCAAGGAGGTGTCAGAGTTTGCAACAGCAATCGCATTCAGAAAGCAGACACAAGTAACCGATTCAGCAGGATTCAATAACTTCTCTTTATATATAATACAACACATGAAGTAAATATACAATACCAAAAGCAGCTTTTCCAACGTGGTAGTTCAGCAGAGGAGAGAAGTTTCACTTTCAGTTTTAGTTTCAGATAACAGCATGCAGCTTTAGTACAGAACAAGCCACGCCCAGGCTCCTTGCTGTCTCCTTCCTTGTTGCTCACACAGCAAATACTGTTTGTTTCCAAACAGCCCTCAACTCTCTCACACACTGACAGGACGCTAGCCAGATGAATACCATGGATGGTGGTAGGCAGAGGCAGAATCATTTTTTTCTTATTTTCCTCCCCCCAAACTAAGGTGAGTCTTATACTCCAGAGTTTCTTATACTCCAAAAAATACAGTAAATAAAATATATTAAGGAAATGTTTACTTAAAACCCCTGGGGATTTTTTTTTTCAGTACAGAGGTGGCCTTCCCATGAAATTATGTGTGACTTCTGGGTCTGCCAAGTTTGATCACAATATTTCTTAATTTTTGTTTCTGTCTCTAGTCTTACCTTGATACCTACTACTTGCTCCTTTACTGGCCTTTTATCATCCTTGCCTTTATTTACATTTTCCGGAGAGTCCCGGAAACCAGCAGCAAGACGTTTCTAAAGATCCAGGAGAACATGGCGGCCTACACCTCTAAAAATTCCAGAAAAATAGTGGCTGAATAGAAACAGGAGATCTCTTTCTTCCCTCTGTTTTCAAAGTTGATCTGGAATTAAAATAATGAAGTAAAACAGAAGCTCTCTTCAAGCTGGATGGATTTATTTGTACTGTTTTTAGCTCCTCTACACTAGTTTGGGGGGAACGACGATAATTGGGTTGTAAGTTTAGCAGAGCTGTTGGGAGTGTCAGCCTTGTGAGGTAGGCCAAGGCAGAAAATCAATCCTGTAGGAAGGCTTAAAAAGATTTCATTATTGAGATTAGCTATAAAAAGAACATCTCGCAAGCCCGATTCTGCTTTATCCTGTTTTTCTGTTGCTCCAGTGAACCAGGAAGGCACTTCCAAATATTGTCTTATTCCCCATAGGGCATAAAATAATTTTCCCGCCCTTTTTAGCTATAATTCTTGCATATTTCTGCCAAGGTGGTTTTCCTGACTCCATTATTAGGGGAACAATTCAGCTTGTTGTTCCCATTATATAAGAAATGGATTGCCTCATCAATCCTATCCCTTTCTCTCCTTCAGGCTTGCCCCACAGAATCCTCTCCTCTCCCCTTCTCTCCCTCAGGCTTGCCTCACAGAAACCCCTCTTATCCTATCCCCTTCTCTCCCTCAGGCTTGCCTCACAGAAACCCCTCTTATCCTATCCCCTTCTCTCCCTCAGGCTTGCCTCACAGAAACCCCTCTTATCCTATCCCCTTCTCTCCCTCAGGCTTGCCCCACAGAAGCGTCTGTTATCCTTTCCTCTTCTCTCCCTCGGCCTTGCCCCACAGAATCCTCCTCTATCTTATCCCCTTCTCTCTCTCAGGCTTGTCCTCTATCCTCCCTATTGCCTTCACTCCCTCTCCCTTTGCCCAGGCCTATTTATCCATTTCCCCCTTCAGCCAGTGGTGTAATTCATTTTTTAAAACTACCGCTTCTGTGGGCGTGGCTTGGTGGGCGTGGCAGGAGAAGGATACTGCAAAATCTCCATTCCCTCCCCACTCCAGGGAAAGGATACTGCAAAATCTCCATTCCCACCTCACTCTGGGGCCAGCCAGAGGTGGCATTTGCCAGTTCTCCGAACTACTCAAAATTTCCGCTACCGATTCTCCAGAACCTGTTGGATTTCACTCCTGCCTTAAGTCTCTTTTCCTATCCTCTCAGGCCTCCTTTTTCCCCAGCCTAGGAAGGATCCTATCCTTTCAGCCTCCCCCCTCCCCAACCAACCCCCCTCCTTCCTCCTCTCACATTTCCTCCTCCTCCCGCCAAATCTCTTCCTCTTATTCTCTTCTCCCCTCCGCAACACAGATAAAATGCAGGATTTAAATAAGCGTGTTATTTAACAATGAGCAGTTTGAATAAGCAGGCACGGGACTATCTACCGAGACCCCAGGACCCCATCTCAGATTCTGCGTGACTCTACTGCAATCAGCATCTCTTAGTAAAAGTACTGTTTCACTTCAACCAAATGGAGTCGATAGTTTTGCTTTCTTAGGAGATGAGACTGGGGCAGGTCTGACAGTTATTTAACAATGGGCATGTTGAAGAAGCAGGCGCGGGACTACCTTCCGAGACTTCCAGGAACTCATTTCAAACCCAGATTATTAAAATAACTGACTTGCAAATTAGGAAAAATGACAATGCTCAAAAATTGCTACAATGTAGAGGCTGGAAGGAAAGACAAAAGTAACATTTTGGAGGGGGGGAATTCATCCTACCCCAACGTGGCCCAAAATAAAATCTCTCACCCAAGCACAAAATTATTTAATAAGGCGGAATGGTCCCCAAAATGGAGTTCTCCGTTCAAACTCGGTTCCTGTTTTTAAAAAAAGGCATTTAACAGGGTCAGTGAAAGCTGCGGGAAATGATTTCCTGCACTCTGCAGTGTGTCTTTGTGCTTATATAAGTTTATTTGTTTTATCAACAATAACAACATGCAAAACATAAAAACATACATCTATAACAACAAAAATTGTGCACAAAAAAGAAAAAAAATGACTCAAATATCAAGTTAAATCTAAACATAAATAATCCACCCTAATTGGATGCTGAAAAAAGGAAATTTTTAAAACCCCCAGATATTCTTCTATCCTTACACAATTATGTCTAAAATATAGGTAGTCCTTGACTTACAATGGTTCATTTAATGACCGAAGTTGCAATGGCACCAAAAAGAGTGACTTATAGCCATTTTTCATACTTATGACCATTGCAGCATCCCCATGGTCACATGATTTACATTCAGATGCTTGGCAACTGTCTCATATTTACGACGGTCACAGTGTCCCAGGGTCACGTGATCCCCTTTTGCGACCTTCCGACAAAGTCAATGGGGAAGCCAGTTTCACTTAATAACCATGGGACTAACTTATCAACGGTAGTGATTCACTTAACAACTGTAGAAAGAAAGGGCGTAAATTGGCACGAAGTTCGCTTAACTAAAGTCCCACTTAGCAACAGACATTTCAACCCCTGAAAGTGGAACAACCTGGATGCAAATTTATGCAAAACAGCCACCTAACTGCCATTCTGCTTTTCTCGGAATGTTCCCGCCTCCTTCCCCTGATTGGCTCTCCCTGCTGCTCCAGCATATTTCATTCCACAGAAAAGACAGCTGTGGTTTTTCTCCCTTTACTCCAACATACCACCCAAAATAGTAAGTTGGCTTTTAAAAAAAATATTTCTAGCCTTAAAATCCAAAATCTGGAAGTTTAGCCTCCACCAAATGGGCTGGCAGAAGAGTGGCAGAAGGTCAGAGAGGATGCCAATTAATTTAGGGAATTTATTACAACAATTAGGAATTGAACAGGAAGCTCTCAAAAGAAACCCTTTGCTTACATTTATCCCCTTTGATTACCTCTTTAAGAAAAGCCGTCCATCGTTGGCGACGGGCTCTATGGAGCCTCCCTGATCTGTAGCAGTCTACCTTGGAACAGGAGTCACCAGGGAGAACAGTTTGGGGAGGCTCTCTGGCTGGATTCCTGGGGGTGGGGGAGAATCGTTTGTAATTATGGTGGAAGAATGAACAAAGGGGAGGCTTTTTTGCTTTTGTTTGTTTGTTTGTTTCTCTTGTTCGATCAGGGGTTCCCCTTGATCTCCCCGGAAGGATGGAGGAAATAGAGGAATCGGAACCCACACTCCAAAGTAAAGTGAGTTTAGAGGGCTGCCGAAGTTGCGGTTTATCTTGATCCATGGTTATTTCTAAGCTTCGGGTCAGAGAAATTATAAAGAGTTTCTGAAGAGGATCAGCTCGCAACTGTATTAAAAAAAACAAATTGCAGTGCCTAGAAAATCTTTGGAATCTCCTAAAACTCAGCTGGCTTGTTTGTACTGTTTGTACAAGAAGATCGGCCACCTTCTTCGCATCCAAGCCAGAAACTGGAGGGGTGAAAGGAGAGGGGAGGTCTAAGATATGTTGTGGGTGTTGTGTTGGTTTCTGCCTTTTCCACCGAAGGAATTGTGTTGTTGTTTCTCCCCTCCTGCACCTTCCCATAGAAACTGATCTGTCCATTCGTAATCTCATTTGTGGGGTCCAGTATGGCATCTTTCCAGTATGGATACATGGCCTATCTCATCACCAATCCCATTGTGGTAAGTGAGCCCTGCTGCATAGTCCTGGGTTTGGGACTTGGCAGTGATTCACATAACCTGTTCGGGTTGCTGTAGTTGCTCTGTGGGGAGCCAGTCTCTTCCCCCTTTTTCCTTCCCTTCCCTTCCCTTTTTCTTTCCTTTTCCTTTCCCCTTCTCTTCCCCTTTTCCTTTCCCTTTCTATCCCATCCCATCCCTTGCCCATCTCCATTTTTTTTTTACATTCTTCATTACATCTTCCAGAAAGCATGTCGATTGGTTACAAATAAATTTCGTGTGTTACTACAATCCTTCTTTATATTTCATTCATATTGAATTGTACATTTTAAATCAAAAATCTTTATACCCTCAATATACCATCATTCTCATTTAACTATATTTGTTTAAGCGTGCTTTTGTCTAGAATCATTTATATTTATATTATAATAAATCTAGACAAAAATTTATTACTAGAAGTTATAAGTACCCAGGAGAGATTACATCTTTATAACAAAATCTAAACAAAAAATATATTAATAAAATTAGTAAATCTTTTCCCCAGGTCCCATATTATAGTTTATATCCAAATTGTTTTTACCAGTTAGAGTTGTTATTTCATTATTATTGTCGTGATGTCTTGCCCATCTACATTAAAAAGACGAAAGACACTCTTTTGAAGACAGCAAAGTCCACAAAGAGGACTTTGAAAGTTTGAAAGGGGGGGTCAGAGAGACCATCTATGTCAAAAAGTACAGCCCTCCCCGCCCCTCAACAGACGAGGAGGGATATGACACCATCTATCTCCAGTCTACAACATAGTTCTTTCAGCACAGTGGTGGGAATCATTTTTTTTTTACTACCGGTTCTGTGGGCGTGGCTTTGTGGGCATGGTGTCGCTTTGTGGGCGTGGCTTTGTGGGCATGGCAGGGGAAGGATACTGCAAAATCCCCATTCCCTCCCCACCCCACTAACCTGCTTTCCAGCTCCGTTCTCCTGTTGAGGGCAACAAAAGAAGATCAGCTGGGAGGCAGCAGGGGCGGGGCCAGCCTATTTGCCGGTTCTCCGAACTACTCAAAATTTCCACTGCCGGTTGTCCAGAACCTGTCAGAACTGGCTGGATAACACCTCTGTTTCAGCAGTTCCAAGAAGGCTCCACACCCATTTGCACAATTCAGGACACAGAACAACCTCCAAGGGCCCTCGACGGCTTTCTAGACATATGCAAATGACCAGCGGTCTGCAAGGAATCTCAATCCTTCCATTCCTCACTGTCCAGTCAGAGCTGAAGAAGCTTCTTGGATGAGAAGCGAAACGTCTTCCGAAGAAAAACCAGAAAGTCCAGTTGCTTCTTGAAAAAGCACCTTGGGGACGACCATGGTTTTTGTTTTCCTTCAAGAAAAAACCCAGATGTGGTTTTCCACCTGGCAGGTCTCACCTGCCCTTCATAATGGCTGCGTTGTTTGGAGGTGACGGAGGGGGAAATGCCCCAGAGTTTTCAAAAATAAATAAATAATCTTCTTTAGCATCTCTGTTCCAGATTCCTTCAGGATCTGGGTTTTCCTTAGGGACTGCCACCTGGCCAGCCTACCTCGCAGGGTTGTTAGGTGATGTGGGGGAAGGAAGTGCAGCACCATTCTGTGTTCTTGATGTGGTTTTCCAATTTATGTTTTTGAAGGTAAAGATGCAGTTTATGAATGTTTCAAAGGAAGAAATCGATAAAGACACTGTGTGTTTCAAGTTCTTACTACTGCTCCCCATTTTCGTCCCGCTCGGAGGCCTTTTTGGGGTGCTTGTTTGGGGCTGTCTGGCAGACAGATACGGCAGGTATAGTAGGCAGAATTTCCGGGCTGTGGATATATTAGGTAAAGGTTCCTCTCGCACATATGTGCTAGTCGTTCCCGACTCTCGGGGGCAGTACTCATCTCCGTTTCAAAGCCAAAGAGCCAGCGCTGTCCGAAGATGTCTCAAATACCTGGTCCCAACAAAAACCCCTTTTATTAATTGACTGTGATTTCCGCTCATTCACATCCAGCAAAGTCTTTCAAGGGAGGATTTATAGTCACAGACCTTATCTGGCTTGGAGAGCTGCCAGGCCGATATCTGCAAAATGTGGCAAGGAGTCTCGGAGAGTCAGGAACCAATGAAGCGAACTAATGGTCTCCTGCAAACTCCACTCCCCTGTCGCTCCTCTTTTATTCCCTCTGGGAGGGGCCATTCATCGTCCACCTGTGTCCTTACTCCCAAGTCGACCTCTGTTCCTTAGCTGTTTTTTTTGCAATTCCTGTTTCCTTGAAAGTGTCTCTTTCCGTGTCTTTTCAGAAAATCCGCCCTCTTAATTAGCCACGGAATTTGTATTTTTTCGTCTGCCGTCTTGTGTTTTGATAGACTAGTCCAGCGCTTTGAATTCAGATTCTTTGCTCGTTGTTTTGTAGGAATAGCAACAGGTGAGTCCTTGACCACTTTATTGCAAGCCCCCAAATAAAAGGGCTGAATTCTGCCTTTGCATTAAATGTTCCTCAATTTAGGAGTTAAGGATTGGGGAAGTAAAGAGTAAGATTGGGGAGGTAGGAAGGGAGGTGACAGGGTGACAGGAACCAAGGCTGTCAATCTGGAGCAGACCAACCGATCAAGGACGGAGCAGTGAGAACGGAATGTGAAACTCCACCAAAGAGGTGCCAAAACTCAAAGCCGTTCCCAAAACATCTAGTCCGAATATCATGGACTGGTCTAGCAGGGAGGGCCGGGGAAGAGGGAAAATCGCAGGTTTCGTGCAGGAATATTCAGATCCGGCTTTGCTAATGCTGTAACCGCTTGACTTTAGTAAAAGTAATCCTATCACTTCAGAACTGGAGTTGAGGGTCTTTCTTTCCTAGATGCTCAAGTCGGGAGAAGCCTGACAGTGGATTTCTTGGAGGTTAGGAATCAGGATGGTCGTTTTCAAATATTCTGAACTGGGAGCCAAGCTATTAGAGCATGTGCAAAGAGACCCTGGTTTACCAGCCCTTTTCTCCCAGCCTGTTCTTCCTTCTCATTTCACGGGACTGAATCTGACTGAATCTCCTTATGACTAAAATCCTCGAAGTCTTCTTTAATCAGATTTATTGAAGGGAACACAGAGTTAGGTTGCAGAAATCTTGGCACGTGACTACAAGCAGTCCTTGACATATGACTGCATATTCTACATTCAGAATACTTGCAAATGACTATCCTAATTCCTAGGCTCCAAGAAACCCACTGTCAGGGTTCTCCTGACTTGAGTGTCTAGGAAAGAAAGACCCTCAACTCCAATTCTGAAGTGAAAGATTATTTTTATTAAAGTAAAGTGGTTACAGAATTAGCAAAGCCGGATCTGAATATTCCTGCACAAAGCCTGTGATTTGCAAATATTCTGAATGTAGAATATGCAGTTATTACTTCCGTTAGCAAGAAAACAGGGCACTGAATCCCCCCAGGAAGCAATCTCTCTAATGAATGGAGAAGTCGTTTGGATGTAGAAGGAAATGTACAATTAGCTCTTGACTTTACAACAGTTCATTTAGTGACTGTTCAAAGTTACAACGGCATTGAAAAAGGTGACTTGTGACCATTCTCACATTTATGAGTGCTGCAGCATGCCCGCAGTCATGAGATCAGAATTTGGACGCTTGGCAACTGACTCGTATTTATGACGGTTGGAGTGTGATTCCCCTCTTGCAACCTTCTGGCAAGCAAAATCAATGGGAAAACCAGATTCGTTTAACCGCCCTGTGACTAACTAACTCATTTAATAACTGTGGTGAGAAAGATCGTAAAAGGGGACAAAGCTCACTTAACAAACGTTTCATTTAACAACAGAAATTTGGGCTCAGGCGTGGTCATACGTCAAGGACTGCCTGTAGCCACATGTAAAGCTTTCTGCAACCTAACTCTGTCTCCCCTTGATAAATCTTGTTAACGAAGACTCCGAGGATTTTAGTCATAAGGACATTCCGTTCAGATTCATACTCGTGAAATGAGAAGGAAGAGGAGGTGGGAGAGAACTCAATTTTATTGAGGGCTGCACCAGGGCTGTGGTTGACCTCGAGGGGCCAACTGGGTGTGGCCCAGCTGGTTGACATCACCAGATTGATGCCACTCAAGTGGGCGTGGCTGACTGGGTGGGTGTGGCCAGCTTGATGCCATTCTCCAGACTGCTGGCCTGTTTCCTCTTCTCATTGAGTAGACTGGGCCGAAGCCATTCGGTGCACCTCTTACATTTTCTAGGATGGCCCCATAGGCCAGATCTAACCACATTGTTCTGACGTAGGCATCCCCCAAAAGCACAAGGCAGACTCCTGGTCCCGACAAAACCCCTTTTATTAAACGAATGTTAATTCCTCTCCTTCACATTCAGCAAAGGCCTGGCAAAGAGTCTTTCAAAGGAATATTTAGGACCACCGACCTTATCTAACTTGGAAAGCTGACATGTAAATATTTTCCAAATGAGGTGCTGTGCAAGGAAAAACTGGGCACAGAGTCTCTGAGATTCAGGGACAGATCTTCACACTCCTGAAACGAATCTAACGACCGAACGAAGAAATTGTGCCCCGCAAAAGCCCACTCCCCTTTCGCTCCTCTTTTATCTCCTATGGGAGGGGCCAATCACCTTCCACCTGTGAAAGTCGACCCTGATTTCTGAGTCGTTCTTTTCTTCTCTTCTTCTGCATGTGCACACTGGGAACAGGTGCCAGCTGTTCCTCTGCCTCACTGCTGTGGGCCCCTGATCACTGCCAGATGGCCTCGGCCCCGTCTCTGCCTTCTGACGCAGAGCCCTCGTCCGTGCCTTCCCCAGCCTCCAGGAGTGGCCCCAACCTCCTCACTGCCCGACTCTGCTGCCCGCTCCACTGGCCGCTGGTGGGCCAATAACACACATTGTGGGTCGGATTCAACCCCGTGGGCCTTCTGTTTGACACCCTTGCCCTGGGATCAGCTTCGAGATATCAGCCGAAACCAGAGTGTCAGGCAGGAACAAGTGACAATTGCATTGGACAGAGGCGGCACTGTTATAAATCAGTGTTTCCTGTGTGATAATCTCAGGGCCAGCCATGCGCCATAGATGCTCCTAAACTCTGCACTCGCTAGAATGCAAGATATGACCATAATGCAATGTTTAATTCATTCCACAGGGACCCTTACTTACTCTTTCTATCTCTACATCCTTGAAGTCTCTTCCTTGCATCTGAGGGGAACCTTGGTGACCTCTTTGGTCCTCTTCTACGCCTGGGGATACATTCTAGCCCAAATCTTAACCAGTCCCCACATCTGGGGAAACAAAGAAAGTAAGTATTTTCACCTCCCTCCTTGCGGCAAACGTTAAGTCATGCTAAGCCAGGGAGAAGGGACGTGGTGGCTCAGGGGCCAAGATGCTGAGCTTGTCGATCAGAAAGGTCAGCAGCTCGCCGGTTCGAATCCCTAGCGCCGCGTAACGGGGCGAGCTCCCGTGACTTGTCCCAGCTTCTGCCAACCTAGCAGTTCGAAAGCACATAAAAAATGCAAGTAGAAAAATAGGGACCACCTCTGGTGGGAAGGGAACAGCGTTCCGTGCGCCTTTGGCATTGAGTCATGCCAGCCACATGACCACGGAGACATCTTTGGACAGCGCTGGCTCTTCAGCTTTGAAATGGGAATGAGCACCGCCCCCTAGAGTCAGGAATGACTGACACATATGTGCAAGGGGAACCTTTACCTTTAAACCAGGGATATTTCCATTGCCAAAAATCCCAGTGCCGAGGGATCAAAGCAAGAGAAGAGGAAGTCAAAAAGAGACAGGTTACTTCTAAAACCTGGATTGCGGTCATAAACTTCCTAACGTTCTCTCCCTCTCCCTCCCTTCTTCCCTCATAGATTACTCATTATTGATGGGCATTATCGCTATATTTGCCATAATTAGCAGTATATTGTTGGTGCCTTCTCCAGAAAGTCCGAGGTTTCTGTACTTGCAGAGGAATGATGAAGAGAAAGCAAGACAAGGTACGGCCATGCGAGTCTGGCGTTACGGCCTCCCAAGCCGCTCGTCTGGGCTAAAGGGAGGATCAGGCCTGTATCCCAGCTTCTGCCCTTCAGATCTGCAGGGCTTGGTGGCTCCATCCAAATGTAGCCCCTTTCTGTTGTGGCCCACCAGTGGCCAGCAGAGCTGGCAACAGAATTGGACAGTGTGGAGGTTGGGGAGGAGCATGGGCCAATCCTGGAGTCTGGGGAAGGCTCTGATGAGGGCTCTGTGTCGGAGGCAAAGAGGGGGCCAGGGCAGTATGCCAGCTATCAGCTGCCTTCAGAGTCAGACATCAGTGAGGCAGAAGAACAGCTGGAGCCTGTTCCCAGTGTGAGTTTCCAGACGAACGGAACAGTTAAAGAACCGGGGTCGACTTGGGAGTAAGGCCACAGGTGGACGATGAATGGCCCCTCCCAGAGGGAATATAAAAGAGGAGCGAAAGGGGAGTGGAGTTTGCAGGAGTCAATTAGTTCGCTTCATTGGTTCCTGACTCTCCGAGGCTCCTTGCCAAGTTCTGCAGCGATCGGCCTGGCAGCTCTC
The DNA here is from genome assembly GCF_964273705.1 of Natrix helvetica. Lineage (NCBI taxonomy): Eukaryota > Metazoa > Chordata > Lepidosauria > Squamata > Natricidae > Natrix > Natrix helvetica. Next base: position 147,298,420 of record NC_138551.1, read on the forward strand.
CAAGCCAGATAAGGTCTGTGACCGTAAATCCTCCCTTGAAAGACTTTGCTGGATGGGAATGAGCAGAATCCACAGTCAATTAAGAAAAGGGTTTTTTCTCGGGACAAGGAGTTTGCTTCCTGCTCTTGGGAAGCTTCAGTCAGAACACTTTGTACATGTTCTTGTCTTCCCCTTCTCTTCCTCCTCCTTTAGTCTTGAAGAAGCTGAGAGGGGAAGAAAATGTGGAGGATGAGATGGAAGAACTTCGTCAAGAACACCTTGCCGAAAGCAGCCAGAAGAACATGACAGTGTGGAGACTTCTTTGCTTCCGCCGCCTCCGGTGGCATCTCGTCACCGTCGTGGTCTTGATCATGGGAAGTCGATTTATGCAAACAAATGTGGTTAGTGACTTCCCCAAGTAACCTCGTATAGAAAGGATGTGCTGTTTGCTTTTTCCAGGTTTCAAATTTGAAGTCCCCTCAAAGTGCTGAGTGGCTGGCTTGTAGCAAGGAACAAAGTTTGAGGATCCACATCCAGACTCTTTCTGGGCTGCAGGACAATCGAGGGGTGGAGAGGCAGCTGTTACAGTTTACAAAAGGGCAAAGTGTGATGGAATGGGTTCTGGATTCCCTGGAGGGAGGAGCTGCATTCCAGAGAAGCAAGAGACAACACAGTTGAGATAGTTGGTGTGAGAGAAATAGGGTGAGGACGGTTTCTCCTCAATAGCTCCTGGAGTCTAAGCTTTATAGTGCTTTAGTTTGGCAAGATTCTGTCTGCCGGTGATGAAGCTACAGTACTTAGAAGAATTGCAAGAGCAGTTTTTGGAGCCTGACCCAAATCCTAAGGGTGCTTCCATCTGCACCTCTTTTGTCTTTGATTACAGGTTATACTTTTCGCCCAGGAGAGCTATAGAACTTTAAAACTGTCTGCCAAAACTTCGAGGCTCCTTCCATTAGTAGGAAGCCTGGTCATCCAGTTGATGCTTCTGACAACTGTAAGCCACCTTGAATTGCCACTTGATTACTGGCTTGTTTGTGTTCTCAGTTGCCTCCATCACTCCACCGACTTAGGGTGATGTACCCCAAAGCAATACAACCATCAGGGAACAGTTCAAATTAGCAAAAACACGATAGGCAAAAGCAAAGGCTAGAATCATTTTAGCCTCGATGAAGAATTTTGGGCTCAATAGTTTGATGATGTATTGTGTTCTTGGCTGCCCATGGTCTTCTCGCGAGATTTTCTCCAGCGTCCCGATGGGTCAATCAATCCTCTTCTGCTTTGCTTTTTTTCTAGATCTGTACAGTTGAGTCCTTGGGGCGGAGATTTCTCCTTTTGAGTAGCTTCTTGATTTGTATCACCTCAGTTATTGGCATAGTCTTCATTTCTCAGGTGGGTTACATTCCTGCTCTCTCCACCAGGGCAACATGAGTGGTCCCCTCCTTGTGCTTTTTCTCACACACAAACCTTCCCAGCCAGTTAAAATTGATCTGGTGAATTTCATCCAGTTATTCAATTTCACAAGTCCATCGATTTCACCAATCCATCGATTTCACCAATCCGTCAATTTCACCAATCCGTCAATTTCACCAATCCGTCAATTTCATCCAGTGGGTCAATTGCACCCATCCATCAATTTCATCCAGTTTGTCATTTGCACCAATCCGTAAATTTTGTCCTGTTGGTCAGTTTCATCTAGCTGGTGAATTTTACTAATCCTTAAATTTTATTTAGTTGGTCAATTGATCCAGTCCATCAATTTCACCAATCCATCAATTACACCAATCCATCAATTTCATCCAGTTGGTCAATTGCACCAATGTCAATTTCATCCAGTTGGTCAATTTCACCAATCCCCAATTTCATCCAGTTTATTTACACCAATCCGTCAATTTCATCAATCAATTTCATCAATCCATTAATTTTGTCCTACTGGTCAGTTTCACCAATCCGTCAATTTTATCTAGCTGGTGAATTTCACTAATCCTTAAATTTCATCCAATTGGTTAATTGAACCAACCCATCAATTTCACCAATCCGTCAATTTCACCAATCCATCAATTTCATCCAGTTGGTCAATTGCACCCATCTTTCCATTTTATCTAGTTGATCAGTTTTACTAACCAGTCGATTTTATCTAGTCGGTCAGTTTTACTAATCCATCAATGTTATCAATCCGTCAATTTCACCAATCCGCCAATTTCATAGAGTTAATGCCAGTTTTCTATAAATGGGGTTCCCAAGCCCTATGGAAGATAGGAGGTTGGTTGAAGATGTGAAGTTGGGGGAGGGGTTACTACTTTGATGGCAACCACACAGGCGCTTCCTTCTTTCCCCGCAGATCAACAGCCCTTCGCTGGCTATCTTCAGCATTGTTCTGGTTTTCCTCTTCTTTGTGGGCTACGCAATGGGAGCAGGTTCGTGATCAGGTGGTATACGGAGTCTTCGCAGGTGGAGAGAGACCAAGGGAAGTTTTTGCGGTTGTTGCTTTTTAAAATAATAATAATAATAATAAAACGACAAGGCCTGCCTTCTTCTCTCCATCCAGCTTCTATTCTCCCCGTGATTATCGGTGAATTTTTCCTCCAGTCGTCCCGAGCTTCTGGGTATGTGGTTGCAGGCTCTGTCAGCTGGGGTATCCATTGTTTCTCAGCTTTGCTCTTTTTTCTGGCAAAGGTAAGGGGCCAGGGGTGAAATCAACTTACGGTTTGCAAATGTACCTTCGGCGCATGCACGGAGCGTCCGAAATGGGGTGTGATGACGTCTGAGCGAGTGGGCGGAGCTTCCCGCCGCCAGCGCTACTGGTTCACCCGAATCGGTTGGAACCAACCGGCTGCATTTCGCCACTAGAAGTTTAAAAAGTAAAGAAAAAGTAAAGAAAATGTTTACTTAAAAATTCCGTGGGTTTTTTCCCCCCCCCCGTTACGAAGGTGACTTTCCCACGGAATTCTGTGTGACTCATGGGCCTGCCAAGTTTGATCACAATATTTCTTAATTTGTGTTTCTGTCTCTAGTCCTACCTTGAGACCTACTACTTGCTCCTTTACTGGCCTTTTATGCTTATCGCCTTTATTTACATTTTCCGCGTCGTCCCGGACACCAGCGGCAAGACGTTTGAAGAAATCCAGGAAAACATGGCGGCCTACACCTCTAAAAATCCCAGAAAAATAACGGCTGAATAGAAGCAGGAGATCTCTTTCTTCCCTCTGTTTTCAAAGTTGATCTGGGGTTTTTAAAAATGAAGTCGATCAGAAGCGCTCTGGAAGCTGGATGGATTTATTTGTGTGTGGTTTTTTTTAAGTGCTATGCGCTACTTTGGCAAAAAGCGATTGGGTTGTACGTTTAGCATAGCTGTGTGAGCTGGGATGTTGCGAGGTAGGCCAAAACAGAAAATCGATGCTGCAGGAAGGCTAAAAAAGAATATCCATTATTGAGATTAGCTGTAAAGAGAATATCTCGCAAGCCTGATTGTGTTTTATCCCCTGTTGTTCTAATGCTCCAGTGAACTAGGATGGAACTTTCAAACATTATCTTATTCCCCAGGACAGTGATGGATATCCATCATAGGTTTGCCCCAGGACATCCTTTTTAGCAATCATTCTTGTATATTTCTGCCAAGGGGATTTTCCTGTTTCCAGTTTCGGTAAGGTGACCAGACGTCTTGCTTTTTGGTGGGACAATCCCGATTTTTAACAATTTGTCCCGCGTCCTGTGGCGTTTTAAAAAAGTCCCAATTTTTGGAAAGAATGCACGACAAGCTAGGGAACGGCGGGAGAACGGGAAGGGAATATACAGTTTTCAGCAGCCATGTGGCTATTTAGCCAGGATCAATGTTCCCTCTAAGGTGCACGGCTGCGCGGCCGCGCACGTGGCAAGAAAACACCGCGTAGCAGTTTGCAACTGCCATGCAGTGATTTCTACTGTCACAGGCTCTGGAAGCAGGGGAGGTCTTTTGCAGGCAGCTAGAACTGGCCGCCCGCAAAGGACCTCCCAGACTTGTTTTGATGAGCGCGAGGTGACTGACGGTAGTTTGTACCGGCCGTGCCCCTCAAATTATTGTCAGTCAAACTCAAGGCCACAGGGTGCTTAGATCTGGCCCATGCCCCCCCTGGAAACAGCAAAGGACAGGCCCGTGGTGCCTCTGCCAATGAAAATGGTGCCCGAGAGCTCAGTTAATTTTGGCAGAGGGTTGCAGGATGCCGTCACAGCCAAAAACGGAGCTCGGGAGCGTGTTTTCGCTGGCAGGGTGCTCAAGCCGCTGCAGGCACCCCAACACGAATGATCTTGAGCTGGCTATGCCACCCTGGCTAAGCCTATCCCAGCCCCCCAAGGTCAAACACAGCCAGGGGTGAACTGCTCTGAAGTTTGCTACGTACAGGTTCATTTCGCTACTGGTTCGCTTCGCGTACATGCCTGTTACTACGCAGTGCTGAAAAAGGAGGGTAACGGAGCCTTTTCTGAGTCTGCAAAGGTAAGTAGAACAGTGAGGGAGAGGCGAAACAGCTGTGATGCACGATTTAGATTTGCTAGGAAGCAGGATTTGCTGTTTTCTAGCGAATATAAGTCACCCGGCACAGCTGATCGTCGGAATATTAAAAAATGCTACCGGTTCACCCGAACAGGTTGCGACGATCAGCTGTGTCATGCGATTGCATAAGCACCGTCGATCGTTGCAACAGCTGATTGTCAGAACTACTGGTTTCGGTGAACCAGTAGCCTTTTTTACTACCGGTTCAGATGAATCGGTCCAAACCGCTAACATTTCATCCCTGGACACCAACCCTGATGTGTCTCTCAGTGAAATTGAGGTTTTTTTTAATATAAATTTTATTTTATTTTTTCTTTGAAAAAGACAAAACAACACATACAGAACAAGAGCAAGGAGGGGGAAAAAAACACAATTTCATCAAGCATGTCGTTTGGTTACAAGTTTTTGTGCAACGGTTTTTACAATTAGGAATAAAGTCACTGATTATCCATTAAACATAGTTAAATATTTCATTGAGCATTGTGTGTTCAAGTTACCATTAATATTCTTTCATTTGTGACAACCCTTGTCTCTTTACCTCCATAATTATCTACTAGGTAACAATAAGTCTTTATAAAATTATATCATCAATCTCGAAAAAATAAGGATAGAGGTTAAGTCAAAAGAAAATTTTTCATTAATTCATATAAGACATTTCTACTTTCCATTAACCATAAAATTTCCAACCATCCACAACTCCGAATGTAATTTTCCATTATTGTTTGTCAATCCATGTGGTCATTAAGTATTTCAGTCTATATTTATATCCATTATTCATTACATCATCATTATTCCATTTTATAGAGTGAAATTGAGTTTGACACCCCTGCTCTAGAAAGAGGGCAGAGAAGAGCCACAAAGAGGATTAGGGGACTTGAGCCTAAAACATTTGAAGATCGGTTGCAGGAATTGGGTTTTGTCTAGTTTAATGAAAAGAAGGACTAGGGGAGACGTGATAGCCGTCTTCCAATATTTGAGGGGTTGACACAAATAACAGGGAGTCCACCTATTCTCCAAACCACCTGAAAGCAGGACAAGAAACAATGGATGGAAACTAATCAAGAAGAGAAGCAGCCTGGAATTAAGGAGAAACTTCTTAACAGGGAGGACAGTTAACCAGGGGAACAGAAGTTGCCTTCAGAAGTTGTAAGTGCTTCATCACTGGAGGTTTTTAAAGAAGAGATTGGATGTCCATTTGTCTGAAATGGTATATATGGTCTCCTGCTTGAGCATGGTTGGACTAGAAAAGTGGTGGGCAACCTTTTTTTTCAACTGAGCCAAATCTCGCCAAAACTACAATTGAAATTTATTTTGAGAGCCACATTTTTAAAACCAAAAATACATAGGATGGTACGCTGTTTTTAGTTTCAATAAACTCTGGCATTTGAAGCACACAAGTCTTAAAGCTGTCAAGTTACAAGATCCTTGCATCCCTAACCCTTTAGGAAAAAAACCTCAAGGGGTCTTCAAACCTGACAGCTTTAAGACTTGTGGACTTCAACTCCCAGAATTCCTCCTCCAGTCATGTTGGCTCAGGAACTCTGGCATTGAAGCATGCAAGTCTTCAAGCTGTCAAGTTGCAAGACCCTTGCACCCCTAACCCTTTAGAAAAAAAACGCAGGGTCTTCAAACGACTTGTGGACTTCAACTCCCAGAATTCTGAGAATTGAAGTCCACCAAGGGCATCAATCATATTAGCCCAGGGATCTGCAAAATTGGCTCTTAAGACTGGTGGACTTCAACTCCCAGAATTCTGAGAATTGAAGTCCACCAGTCTTAAAACAGCCAACTTTGCAGACCTCTGTGTTAGCCCAAAGCCTGGCGCTGGGCGGGCCTTGCTCCCGCATTGGTGGAGCCCCAAGAAGCGAGGAGGGAGAAAAAGAGACGGAGGCAAGGAGCTTCTCCCCCCCCCCCCGCAAAAATCTTATCAGGGAGCCGGCGGGCAGTAGCAAATTAGCTGATCACGCGGCGTGATCGGCTAATTTGCTACTGCCCGCCCGGCTCCCCGGTTAGATTTTTGCTGGGAGGAAGCGGGGGGAAGCTCCTTAGCCTCCGTTTCTTTTTCTGCCTCCTCGCTTCTCGTCCCCGCCTGACTTCAGGATCCTCCCTAATCATTGTGGGTCGAAAAGAAAAAAGGGAAAGGGGCGCTTGTTTTGAAGTGCCCGAGAGGAGGGAGGGGAGCGGGCGCCTGGCACACAGAAGAGCCACATTAAAGTGTGTAAAGAGCCGCAGGTGGCTCGCGAGCCGCGGCTTGCCGACCACTGGACTAGAAGTACCTCCAGGGTCCTATCCAACTCTGTTATTGTATCCATAGATCTCCTTTTGCAACGAAAGGAAATGTGGCTAAATTAATACTTTAAATGCCTTCACGGCCGCCAGGAAAGTGAAACTGAGTGTAAATCTTTTATTACTAAGGTGACCAACCGTCCTCCTTTAGGGAGGACAGTCCTTCTTTTGTAAGTTCTGTCCTCCCTCGAAAAGTGTCCTCCTACATGTCCTCCTTTTCGATATTTGAAGGCTAATCTGTTGCGCGTTATGTGACATATTTTATTAAACAGTTTTTAATGGTGTTTTTTTACTTCATCGCAAGTATATTGAACAGATATTGAATCTTGTGTTGAATTTTTATCTAAAGAAATGCTAGACATTAAAATAGACAACAATTGTCTCTTTGAAGAAATTAGAAGACTGAATGTATATTTAAATTCTGAAAAATTAATACAATGGGAAAATCAACATGTTGAAATTGATAAAAAATGGGTGGATATTTTCAGCCATTTCAAAAATGAACATATTCCATGTGAACATTTATTTATACTTGTTCAATTTACGTTGTGCTGCCCTGGAACTAATGCAGCAGTTGAAAGAGTTTTTTTCAATTGCCAATGATTTTTCAACAAGTGAGAAATTGAGATTGAATGTTGATACTCTAGCTGCAGCACTTGCCGTAAAATTCAATATGAAGGATATTTCTTGTTCAGATATTTCCAATATATTGTTAGATGATGATACATTGACAAAAAATATTAATTCAATGGAAAAGTACTCATTTAAATAATAATTAACAGGCATGTAAGCATAATTACAATATAAAACGTTGCAAATGTTTTCATTATGCATATATCATATTTTAGTGTATTATTGTTGCAATGAATAAAATATTTCTTTTATTTACGATATATTTTTTCCAATTTATTTGTCCTCCTTTTCATTGTAAAAAAGTTGGTCACCTTAGTATTTTGGACAATAGAACATGTTTTGTCCTCCTTTTCATTGTAAAAAAGTTGGTCACCTTATTATTACAGCTTTTGTGTCAGACCTGCCCCAATCTGATCCCCTAGGAAAGAGAGACCCTCGACTCCATTTATATATGTTTATTTGTTTTATCAACAAGAATAAGATGCAAAACAGAAAAACATACATTCCACACTAATAACAAAAAAAAGGGGGGGGGGATTGTATGCAAAAAAAAAAGGAAAAAAACAGAAAACCCCCGACCTAAATAGCAAATGAAATTGAAACATACATAATCCCCTGCAAGTGGATGTTGAAAAAAGGAAATTAAAAACAAACCTGATAAATTCTCCTCCCCTTACACAACAGGTTTAAAATAGAGGTAGTCTTTGACTTACAATGGTTCATTTAGTGACCAAAGTGGCAGCGGCACCCGAAAAAAGTGACTTATGACCATTTTTCGCACTTATGCCTGTTGCAGCATTCCCATGGTCATATGATCGAGACTAAGATGCTTGGCAATTGTCTCATATTTATGACAGTCTCAGTGTCCCAGGGTCGCAAGTTGGCGCAAAGTTCACTTAACAAAGGTCTCACTTAGCAGCAAGAATTTCAACCCCCTGAAAGTGGAATCCCCTGGATGTAAATTTATGCAAAACAGCCACCTAACTGCCATTGTGCTTTCCCCGGAATTTTCCCGCCTCCTTTCCCTGATTGGCTCTCTCTGCTGCTCCAGCATTTTTCATTCGAAAGAAATGAAAACAGCTGTGTTTTTTTTTCTCCAAAAAATAGTAAGTTGGCTTTATTAAAAAAAAACATTTCCAGCCTTAAAATCTAAAATTTGATGACTGACCTCCTCCAAATGGGCTGGTGGAGGAGCGGAGGAGGGACAGGGAGGGTGCCAATTAATTTGGGGGATTTATTACAACAATCAGGAATTATAACAGGAAGCTCTCAAGCCAACGTTCAAAAGGAAAGATGCTTAAATTTGTCCCCTTTTCTTTAATTTCCCCTTTGAGAGAAGCCGTCCATCGTTGGTAACAGACTCTATGGAGCCTCCCTGATCCGCCGCAGTCTACCGTGCAGTCAGTTTGTGGAGGTTATCTGCCTGGATTCGGGGGGGGAAGAATGGTTTGTAAAAAAAAAAATTTGCTTTTGTTCGATCAAGGGCTTCCCTTGATCTTCCCGGAAGGATGGAGGACAATGAGGAATCCAAACCCACACTCCGAAGTAATATGAGTTTGGAGGGCTGCTGATGTTGCGGTTTATCTTGATCCATGGTTATTTCTAAGCTCCGGGGCAAAGGCAGGGCAGAGAAATTACAAAGTATTTCTGAAGAGGATCAACTCGCAACTGTATTTAAAAAACAAATTGCAGTGCCTAGAAAATCTTTGGACTCTCCTAAATCTCAGCTGGTAGCTTTCTCCGCCATCTTCCCATCCAAGACAGAAATTGGAAGGGTGAAAGGAGAGGGGAGGTCTTACATGTGTTGTGTGCATTGTGTTGATTTTTCTGCTTCCCACTGAAGGAATTGTGTTGTTGTTTTCCTCCTCCTCCTGCACCTTCTCATAGAAACTGACCCTCCCGCTCATTCTCTCATTATTGGGGTCCAGTTTGGGGTATTTGCAGTATGGATACATGTTCTTCCTGATGAACACTCCTGTTGTGGTAAGTGTGCCCCGCTGGGTGTTGCTGGGTAGTCCTGGGTTGGGACTTTGCAGTCATTCACACAACCCACCTTCCTGCATTAAGGGTTGCTGAGGATGCTCTGTGTGGACCCAGTGTCTTTCATGGAACGTGGATCCTGGCTTATCCAGAGGTGGTATTCAGTCAGTTCGGACCGGTTCACCCATCCTCCCCCGGCTCTATGTTGTCCTATTTAGGCACGGTTTTGAGGCTGGGCGCAATGCGCAGAAGGCGTGTGCGCAACCACAGCGCATCTGTGGAAGGCGACACGCACGGGCGGGGCAAACCGGTGGTAACAAAATGTGAAACCTGCCTTGTCCTCTCCCCTCCCTCCTTCTCACTCCCCTTCCCTTTCCTCTTCCCTTTTTTTCTCCTTTTTCTTTCCCTTTCCCTCCCCTCCCCTCCCTCCCCTTCCATTCCTTACCCTTCCTTCCCTTCCCTTCCTTCCCTTCCCTTCCCTTCCCTTTCCTTCCCCTTCCTCTTCCTTCCCTTCCCTTCCCCTTCCCCTTCCTTCCCTTCCCCTTCCTCTTCCTTCTATTCCCCTTCCTTCCCTTCCCTTTCATTCCCTTCCCCTTCCTTCCCTTCCCTTTCATTCCCTTCCCCTTCCTTCCCTTCCCTTCCCTTCCCCTTACCCTTCCTCTTCCTTCTCTTCCCTTCCTTCCCTTCCCTTTCCTTTCCTTTCCTTCCCCTTCCTCTTCCTTCCCTTCCCTTCCTCTTCCCCTTCCTTCCCTTTCCTTCCCTTTCCTTCCCTTTCCTTTCCTTCCCTTCCCCTTCCTCTTCCTTCTCTTCCCCTTCCTTCCCTTCCCCTTCATTTTCTTCCCTTTCCTTCCCTTCCCTTCCCCTTCCTTCCCTTCCCCTTCCTCTTCCTTCCCTTCCCCTTCCTTCCCTTCCCCTTCATTCTCTTCCCTTTCCTTCCCTTCCCCTTCCTTCCCTTCCCCTTCCTCTTCCTTCTCTTCCCCTTCCTTCCCTTCCCTTTCATTCCCTTCCCCTTCCTTCCCTTCCCTTTCATTCCCTTCCCCTTCCTTCCCTTCCCCTTCCTCTTCCTTCCCTTCCCCTTCCTTCCCTTCCCCTTCATTCTCTTCCCTTTCCTTCCCTTCCCCTTCCTTCCCTTCCCCTTCCTCTTCCTTCTATTCCCCTTCCTTCCCTTCCCTTTCATTCCCTTCCCCTTCCTTCCCTTCCCTTTCATTCCCTTCCCCTTCCTTCCCTTCCCTTCCCTTCCCCTTACCCTTCCTCTTCCTTCTCTTCCCTTCCTTCCCTTCCCTTTCCTTTCCTTTCCTTCCCCTTCCTCTTCCTTCCCTTCCCTTCCTCTTCCCCTTCCTTCCCTTCCCTTTCCTTCCCTTTCCTTCCCTTTCCTTTCCTTCCCTTCCCCTTCCTCTTCCTTCTCTTCCCCTTCCTTCCCTTCCCCTTCATTTTCTTCCCTTCCCTTTCCTTCCCTTCCCTTCCCCTTCCTTCCCTTCCCCTTCCTCTTCCTTCCCTTCCCCTTCCTTCCCTTCCCCTTCATTCTCTTCCCTTTCCTTCCCTTCCCCTTCCTTCCCTTCCCCTTCCTCTTCCTTCTCTTCCCCTTCCTTCCCTTCCCCTTCATTCTCTTCCCTTTCCTTCCCTTCCCTTCCCCTTCCTTCACTCCCCTTCCTTCCCTTCCCCTTCCTTCCCTTCCCCTTCATTCTCTTCCCTTTCCTTCCCTTCCCTTCCCCTTCCTTCACTCCCCTTCCTTCCCTTCCCCTTCCTTCCCTTCCCCTTCCTTCCCTTCCCCTTCATTCTCTTCCCTTTCCTTCCCTTCCCTTCCCTTCCCCTTCCTTCCCTTCCCCTTCCTCTTCCTTCTCTTCCCCTTCCTTCCCTTCCCCTTCATTCTCTTCCCTTTCCTTCCCTTCCCTTCCCCTTCCTTCACTCCCCTTCCTTTCCTTCCCCTTCCTTTCCTTCCTAACAGGGATGTGTTAGGGGAAGTGGAAGGAGGCATTTGGGAAGGAAGGTCAGCACCGTTCTGTGTTCTTGATGTGGTTTTCCAATTTATGTTTTTAAGGTAGAGATGCAGCTGATGAGTTTTGAGATGGAAGGAATCGAGAAAGACACTGTGCTTCTCAAGGTCTTAATCCTCCTCGTCATTGTGGTCCCCATTGGAGGTCTTTTGGGGGTGTATCTTTGGGGCTACCTGGCAGACAGATATGGCAGGTATCGTAGGCAGAATTTCTGGGTTGTGCCTATAGAACAAAGAGCCACCTTTTGGGTGCTGCTGTTGGCATGAGTGCCATACATTGGCATGACAAGTGAAGCCCTTTCCTTTCAAGGAATCCCATTCAAGGTTTTTAATTTTTTTTAATACAAACTATACATTTTATAGGAACAAAGAGGTCTTTTTTTTTTACATCCTCTCATTTACATCGTCCTTTTTACATCATGGTTTCATTTTCACTTTCCGCCGAATTATTCCCTTCCATTGTTTTTCAACGGTTGCAGGAACTGGGTATGTTTAGCTTAAGAGAAAGAAGGACTACGGGAGACATGATAGCAGTCTTCCAATATCTCAGGGGTTGCCAGAAAGAAGAGGGAGTCAAGCTATTCTCCAAGGCACCTGAGGGTAGAACAAGAAGCAATGGGTGGAAACTAATCAAGGAGAGAAGCAACCTAGAACGGAGGAGAAATTTCCTGACAGTGAGAACAATTAATCAGTGGAACAACTGGCCTCCAGAAGTTGTGAATGCTCCAACACTGGACGTTTTTAAGAAGATGTTGGATAGCTATTTGTCTGGAACAGTATAGGGTTTCCTGCCTAGGCAGGGGGTTGGACTAGAAGACCTCCAAGGTCCCTTCCAACTCTACTATTGTATTGTATTGTATTGTATTGTATTGTATCTTTATGATTATATTTTCTTAATACATAAACAATATCTTCCATAATTGCCCCCTTCAAAGTTACACCAAATTTTCCTTTCTTATCTTCTCCATTGATAGATTTTGCTATAAACAGCATACATTCTCTAATTCGATTTAAGCCTAGAGAGCATTTCTTTCAATTTCTTATTTCTACAATGAACAATGTACTATCATTTCTTTATTGCTTAATTAGTTACATCTCGATAACAACATTGCTATTATTCTCTTTAGTCTACTAAGGTCGTTCTTTCTCCCTTACGTTTTCTCTTGGGCCCATTACTGACTAACCACTTAGCTCCCTGACCCCCAGAGCACCAAATCAATTGATCCACTGAAAAGAGAACCAAACTTTAAATTGAATAAGATTAACAGGGGCTGTGTTTAAATAAATATTCAATACATGACAGAAAAACAGAGTCGGAAGAGACCTCGGAGGTCTTCTAGTCCAACCCCCTGCCTAGACAGGAAACCCTACACCCCTTCAGACAAGTGGTTATCCAACATCTTCTTAAAAACTTCCAGTGTTGGAGCATTCACAGCTTCTGGAGGCAAGTTGTTCCACTGGTTAATTGTTCTCACTGCCAGGAAATTTCTCTTTAGTTCTACATTGCTTCCCTCCTTGTTTAGTTTCCATCCATTGCTTCTTGTCCTGCCTTCGGATGCTTTGGAGAATAGGTTGATCCAGTGGTGGAATTCAATTTTTTTACTACCAGTTTTGTGGGCGTGGCTTGGGGGGGTATGGCTTGGTGAGTGTGGCAGGGGAAGGGTACTGCAAAATCCCCATTCCCTCCCCATTCCAGGGGGAAGGATACTGCAAAATCCCCATTCCCTCCCCATTCCAGGGGGAAGGATACTGCAAAATCCACATTCCCTCCCCATTCCAGGGGGAAGGATACTGCAAAATCCACATTCCCTCCCCATTCCAGGGGGAAGGATACTGCAAAATCCACATTCCCTCCCCATTCCAGGGGGAAGGATACTGCAAAATCCACATTCCCTCCCCATTCCAGGGGGAAGGATACTGCAAAATCCACATTCCCTCCCCATTCCAGGGGGAAGGATACTGCAAAATCCACATTCCCTCCCCATTCCAGGGGGAAGGATACTGCAAAATCCACATTCCCTCCCCATTCCAGGGGGAAGGATACTGCAAAATCCCCATTCCCTCCCCATTCCAGGGGGAAGGATACTGCAAAATCCCCATTCCCTCCCCTCTCTGGGGCCAGCCAGAGGTGGTATTTGCAGGTTCTCCTAGCTACTCAAAATTTCCACTAGCAGTTCTCCAGAACCTGTCAGAACCTGCTGAATTTAACCTCTGGGTTGACCCCCTCTTCTTTGTGGCAACAGCTATTACATCACCCCTAGTCCTTTTATTAAACCAGACATGTCCAAATGCCCAAATCAGCAGAGTGAAGGGAGTGAGTTAGAATGGTCCTTCTATCTCCAACTGGGCTGTTATTCTATATTTTTGAATAATACTTATTGAATGAATCATATCTATACATTCTATATAATTTTGAAAAGTTCATTTGCTCAGAAAACCTTCTCTCCTTGTTTAATTTCCATCCATTGCTTCTTGCGCATTGGAGAATAGGTTGACACCCCACCCCCTCCTTCTTTGTGGCAAATGCTATAATAGGTTGTCCTTCTATTAAACCAGATATGTCCAAATGCCCAAATGAGCAGAGTAAAGGGAGTGAGTTAGAATGGTCTTTCTATCCCCAACTGTGCTAATATTTTATATATTTTAAAAAGTTAATTGGCTCAGAAAATCATTGACTCGGGCCTTCTAGCATCAGCGATAGACCCCAGTTTTAATCTTCTCTGCCCCGTCACTTTAATTCCCCTGATGCCAACATCTGGATGGTTACAGCACACATATTAGAGCTCCCCATGAAGGTATTTTAGCATATTGCATAATATCCTGCAATTCCAGGAACAAAAATGTTCCTTTAAAAAAAGACAATCAGGATGCTGTTGGTAGTTCAGGACTAAAAAAGAAAATTAGCATTTTTGCGATTCCCATTTCCTTGAATGTGTCTCTTTCTGTGTCTTTTCAGAAAATTCACCATCTTAATTGGCAACGGAATTAGTATTTTTTCGTCTGCCTTCTTGTGTTTTGATAACATTTTAAAGCACTTTGCATTCACCCTTTTTACTCGTTTTTTTGTGGGAATTGTGTCAGGTGAGTCCTTGACCACTTTATTATAAGCTTCCCCCCCCCCCCCATTGCGGAACATTTAATGCCTTTGCATTAAATGTTCCGCAATTTAGGAGTTAAGGATTGGGGAAGTAAAGAGTAGAATTGAGGAGATAGGAGGCGGGATGACAGGAACCAAAGCTGTCAATCTGGAGCAGACCAACGAATCAAGGAGGGAGCCGTGAGAACAGAATGTGAAACTCCACCAAATAAGTGCCAAACTCCAAAGCCGTTCTCAAAACATCTAGTCTGAATATCATGGACTGGTGAAGCGGGGAGAGCCTGGGAAGAGGGAAAATCGCAGGCTTCGTGCAGGAATATTCAGATCCGGCTTTGCTAATGCTGTAACCGCTTGACTTTAGTAAAAGTAATCCTGTCACTTCAGAACTGGAGTTGAGGGTCTTTCTTTCCTAAATGCTCAAGCCGGGAGAAGCCTGACAGTGAATTTCTTGGAGGTTAGGAATCAGGATGGTCGTTTGCAAATATTCTGAACCCGGAGCCAAGCAATTAGAGCATGTGCAAAGAGACCCTGGTTTACCAGCCCTTTTCTCCCAGCCTGCTCTTCCTTCTCATTTAACAGGACTGAATCTGACTGTATCTCCTTATGACTAAAATCCTCGAAGTCTTCTTTAATCAGATTTATTGAAGGGGACACAGAGTTAGGTTGCAGAAATCTTGGCACATGGCTGCAAGCAGTCCTTGACATACGACTGCATATTCTACATTCCTAATATTTGCAAATGACCATCCTAATTCCTAGGCTCCAAGAAACCCACTGTCAGGCTTCTCCTGACTTGAGCGTCTAGGAAAGAAAGACCCTCAACTCCAATTCTGAAGTGAAAGATTACTTTTATTAAAGTCAAGCGGTTACAGAATTAGCAAAGCCAGATCTGAATATTCCTGCACGAAGCCTGTGATTGGCAAATAGTCTGAATGTAGAATATGCAGTTATTACTTCCGTTAGCAAGAAAACAGGGCACTGAATCCCCCCAGGAAGCAATCTCCCTAATGAATGGAGAAATCATTTGTATGTGGAAGGAAATGTACAATTAGCCCTTGACTTACAACGGTTCATTTAGTGACCGTTCAAAGGTACAACAGCAGTTGAAACAGTGAATTGTGAGCATGTTCACATTTGTGACTATCTCCCTTAGCAACAGAAATTTTGGGCTCAGACATGGTCGTACATCGAGGACTGCCTGTAGCCACGTGCCAAGGTTTCTGCAGCCTAACTCTGTCTCCCCTTCAATAAATCTGGTTAAAGAAGACTCCGAGGATTTTAGTCATAAGGAAATGGCAGTCAGATTCAGACCCGTGAAATGAGAAGGAAGAGCAGGCTGGGAGAAAGGGGCTGGTAAACCAGGGTTTCTTTGCACATGCTCTAATTTTTTTGGCTCCGGGTTCAGTTTTGAGCTATCAGCCCAAACCAGAGTGCTAGGATGGAACAAGAGAATACTGCATTGGACAGGACAGCGCTGTTTCAACCCAGTGCTCCCTAACTTGGAGATTTAAATCAATGGTGGGTTGTTAATTTTTTAAATACCTGTTCAGGCACTCTCTCTCTCTCTCTCTCGTGCTTGTGCAGAAGTGTCCGGACGGGAGGGCAGAGACTCCTGCTGCTGCTACTACCGGTTCATTCGATACGGGTTGATACGAGTCCCTTCTGGGAGAGGGTGCGGTCTAGAAATCAAATAAAAGTTAAAGTTAAGTTAAAGATACGGGCACCTCTTATTTAAATCCACAAAACTCAGAGCCAGCCGCGCACCGTAGATGCCCCTAAATTCCGCACTCGCTAGAATGCAGCCTGAGACTGAAATGCAATGTTTCATTCATTCCACAGGGACATTTACTTACTCTGTCCCTCTCTACATCCTTGAAATCTCTTCCTTGAATCTGAGGGGAGCCTTTGTGATGTTTTCATTCCTCTTCTTCAGCTGGGGACACGTTATGACCCAAACCTTAACCAGTCCCCAGATCTGGGGAAACAAAGAAAGTAAGTATTTTCACCTCCGTCCTTCCTGCAAACTTTAAGTCGTGCTAAGCTCTGGAGGGTATCTTTGCATTGTCCCAGCACAGAGGAATCAAAGCAAGGGACGAGGAAGCTGAAAAGAGAAAAGTTGCTTCTAAAACTTGAAGTAGGGTCAGGAGCTTCCTAACATTCTCCTTCCCTCTCTCTCCACCATAGATTACTCATTATTGGTGGGCATTACAGCCATATTTGCCATAATTAGTAGTATATTATTGGTGCCTTCTCCGGAAAGTCCCAGGTTTCTATACTTGCAGCAGAACGATGAAGAGAAAGCAAGACAAGGTACGCCCGTGTGAGGCTGACGTTATGGCCTTATGAGCCGTTTATCTGGGCCAAAGGGAGAATCAAGCCTGTAGCCCAGGTTCTGCCCTTCGGATCTGCAGGGCTTGATGGCTCCTTCCAAATGTAGCCCCTTTCTGTTGTGGCCCGCCAGTGGCCAGCAGAGCTGGCAGTAGATTCGGACAGTGTGGAGGTTGGGGAGGAACAAGGGCCAGTCCTGGAGTCTGGGGAAGGCTCCGATGAGGGCTCTGTGTTGGAGGCAGAGAGGGGGCCAGGGCCATCTGACAGTTATCAGCTGCCTTCAGAGTCAGACATCAGTGAGGCAGACAAACAGCTGGAGCCTGTTCCCAGTGTGCGCATGTGCAGAGTGGCCAGACGAAGGGAACAGTAAGGAAAAAGAGTCGACGGGAGTAAGGCCACAAGTGGACGATGAGCGGCCCCTCCCAGAGGGAATAAAAGAGGAGCGAAAGGGGAGTGGAGTTTGCAGGAGACAATTAGTTTGCTTAATTGGTTCCTGACTCTCCGAGACTCCTTGCCAGATATCAGCCTGGCAGCTCTCCAAGCCAGAGAAGGTCTGTGACTGTAAATCCTCCCTCGAAAGACTTTGCTGGGTGTGAAGGAGCAGAATTCACAGTCAATTAAGAAAAGGGTTTTTTCTCGGGACAAGGAGTCTGCTTCAGGCTCTTGGGAAGCCTCGGTCAGGACACTTTACACATGTTCTTGTTTTCCCCTCCTCTTCCCCCTCCTTTAGTCTTGAAGAAGCTGAGAGGGGAAGAAAATGTGGAGGATGAGATGGAAGAACTTCGTCAAGAACACCTTGCCGAAAGCAGCCAGAAGAACATGACAGTGTGGAGACTTCTTCACTTCCCCCGCCTCCGGTGGCATCTCATCACCGTCGTGGTCTTGGTCTCCGGAACTCGATTTATACCATTAAACGCAGTTAGTGACTTCCCCGAGCAATCTTGCATACCATTTGCTTTTCCACGGTTCAGATTTGGAGTCTGTCCAAAGTGACGGGTGTCTGGCTTGTTATCCAGGAACAAAGTTTCCGGATCCAGATCATGACTCTTGCTGGGCTGCAGGACAACCGAGGGGTGGAGAGACAGCTCTTACAGTTACAGTGTGATGGAATGAGGTCTGGATTCCCAAGAGGGAGAGGCTGCATTCCAAAGAATCAAGAGACAACACAGTTGTGATAGTTGGTGTGAGGAAAATAGGGCATCAGGGTTCCAAGTAATAGACCCATAGCAAGCAAAACTCCAAGGCAGGTAAATTTCTCAAAAGGATAACTTTATTGGAAAAATCATTGTTGGCACATATCTGGTGAAAACCGACTCAAAAGGTTCCCACAGTTTTCACCTAGTTAAAAAAGAATGTTTTTCTCAAACCCCAAACAATCACCCATATGCTCCAATCTCCTCCTTCCACGGTCCAGGTGTGAGAATGTTCTTAGTTCTCAAGAGAAGGTATTTTATTTTGACTACACAAAACCCTCTATCTCTAATCCCCTCCTCCCTGTCCCTAGCTCTAGTATGGTAACACTGAAGCTCCAATATGGCTCCGGTCAGGTCAGCTTCAGGGTTGACATAGGGTGAAGACGGCTCCTCCTTAATAGTTCCCAGAGCCTAAGTTTATGTGCTTTAGTTTAGCAAGATTCTGTCTGCAGGTTAGAAGAATTGTGATAGGGTTTTTTAGAGCCTGACCCAAATCCTATGTGTGCCTCTTTTGTCTTTGATTGCAGATTTTATTTTTCGTTCAGCAAAGCTTTAAAACTGTAGGAATATCTGACAAATCTGTGGGGCGCTTTCCATTAGGAGGACTCTTGATCATCCAGCTGATGCTTCTGACAACTGTAAGTTACCTCGTATCCCACTTGATTACAGGCTTGTTCATGTTATCTGCTGCCTCCGTCACCCCACTGACTTAGGGTGATGTACCCCAAAGCAATACAACCATCAGGGAGGAGTTCAAATTAGTGACAACACAATAGCAAAAGCGAAGACTTGTGGGCTTCATAGTTTGATGATCTATTGGTTTGTGTTCTTGGCTGCCCATGGTCTTCTCGGGAGTTTTTCTCTGGGGTCCTGATGGTATCAATCTTCATCTGCTTTGCTTTTTTTTCTAGCTCTTCACCGTTGAGTCTTTGGGGCGGAGATTTCTCCTTTTGAGTGGCTTCTTGATATGTAGCATCACAAATATTGCCCTAGTCTTCACTTTTCAGGTGGGTTACGTTCCTGCTCTCTGCACCGGGAGAATTGAGTGCCCCCCTGTTAATGTCCCTATGCTTTTTCTCACACACAAACCTTCCCAGCCAGTTAAAATTGATCTGGCGAATTTCATCCAGTTGGTCAATTTCACCATCAATTTCACCAATCTGTCGATTTCCTCCGGTTTGCACCAATTTATCAATTTTGACTTGTAGTTCAATTTCACCCATCTGTGAATTTCATCTAGTTGGTCAATTTCCCCAATCCTTAAATTTCATCCAGCTGGTCAGTTGCACTAGTCCATCAATTTCGATAATCTGTCAATTTCACCCAGTTGGTTCAATGTTACCAATCTGTCAATATCAGCCAGTTTGTCATTTGCACCAATCCGTCAATTTCATCAATCCATCCATTTGATTCTGTTTGTCAATTTAACCTATCTGTGAATTTCATCTAGTTGGTCAATTTTACCAGTCCATCAATTTTACCAATCCATCAATTTCATCCAGTTGGTCCATTTCATAGAGTTAGTGCCAGTTTTCTCTAGATGGGGTTCCCAAACCTGTGGAATAAGAGATTGGTTGAAGATGTGAAGTTGGGGGGGGGGGAAGGGTTACTGCTTTGATGGTCAGCTCACAGGTGTTTCCTTTTCCCCCATAGATCAACACCCGCACGCTGGCTTTCATCAGCATTGTTTTGGTTATCACCTTAATAGTGGGCTTAGTAACGGGACCAGGTTTGTGATCAAAAGGGATAGGGAGTATTCACAGGTGGAGAAAGACCAAGGGAGCCTTTCACGGTTCTTGCTTTAAAAAAAAACATATTACAAGGCCTGCCCTCTTCTCTCCATCCAGGTTCCATGTTTCCTGTGATTATTGGTGAATTGTTCCTGCAGTCATCCAGAGCATCTGCATATGTGTTAGCAGGGTTTTTCGGTTGGGGAATCAATTTTTTCTCAGGCTTGCTGTTTTTTCTGACTAAGGTACGGGTGTTCTGACTTAGGCTTCCTGATACATTAAAAAGCACACTGTCAGATTTCCTAATTGATTCATGAGCATCGAATCAAGGTCAATACAAAAATAAATCATTTATTAGGAGCATCATTAGGCAAGATTTGTTCGCAGTCAAGTCTATGCTTTGTTTGATTTATTTCTGACCTTGACCTCTGTTCTGTGTCATGATAACATTCCCCTATAAGATGCACCCTGTCCAAGCCTGCTGCAGTTATCTGAGATCTGACTCCAGCCGACAGCATGCGTGGAATGCATTTCCCCTCTTTGTCTCCCATGGCAACGCAGGGAGTTGACACACACACTTACTCCCCCAAACCCCTCTTTATTTCAAAGGCTATGAATTATGTTCATTCACAGCCCGTAATGAGTCACAAATAGTTGTCAAGAGTCCTACAGTAGGCTGCCAAAGTCTTTCGGGGTAAGCCTGATAAGCACCCACCTTTATTTTCATTGAAACACTGACAAAAACTTAACAGGGAACTGGCTTGTCAAGGCCACATGGAGCAAAGAATCAAAACAGAGCTTCAGAAGGTGAACTGACCACTATGAACAAAGTTGCTTCCTGCAAAGGCTCACATGCCTTTGCTTTTCCTTTATGTCGTATGGGAGGGCCCAATTACCTCCAAGCCTTACTCCCAAGTCGCCTTTTCTGTCTTAACTGTTCTTGCCTTCTGGCAGCTCTGCGCATGCATGCACAGGGAACAGGGTGAGCCTGTTCCTCTGCCTTGTTGATGTCCAACTCTGGAGGGTCCCAAAGCAGCACATAACTCCCAGATGGCCCTGGCCCCCTCTCTGCCTCTGACGCAGAGCCCTCGTCCGAGCCTTCCCCAGACTCCAGGAATGACCCATGTTCCTCCCCAACCTCCTCACTGTCCGGTTCTGTAGCCAGCTCGATGGACTACAACAAACATGGTGATGATCCCTTTGGAAGTTTAGAAAGTAAATAAGATATATTTTAAAAACTCCTTGGGGATTTTTTTTCCAGTATGGAGGTGACCTTACTGCGGAATTGTGTGTGACATGTGGGTTTGCCAAGTTTGATCACAATATTTCTTAATTTTTGTTTCTGTCTCTAGTCCTACCTTCAGACCTACTACTTGCTGCTTTGCTGCCCTTTTTTGATCTTCACCCTTACGTACATATTCCGGAGAGTCCCGGAAACCAGCTACATGACATTTCAAGAGATCCAGGAAAGTGTGGCGGACTACACCTCTAAAAGTTCCAGAAAAATAATGGCTGAATAGAAGCAGGAAATCTCTTTCTTCCCTCTGTTTTCAAAGTTGATTTGGAATTAAGAAATGAAGTAAAACCAGAAGCTGGATGGATTTATTTCTACTGTTTTTAACTCTTCTATATGAGTTTGGCAAGAAAAAAGAAATATTGAGTTGTAAGTTTAGCAGGCACTTCCAAATATTAGCTTATTCCCCCCAGGACATAAAATAATTTTTTCGCCCTTTTTAGCTATAATTCTTCCATGTTTCTGCCAAGGTGGTTTTCTTGCCTCTCTACAGATTAGGGGAGGAATTCAGCTTGTAGATCCCATTATATAAGAAGTGGATTGCTGCTGCTTCTTTCTTGCAACATCTTTATATTTACCTTGGTAAGGTCACACTTGGAATACTGCGTCCAGTTTTGGTCACTACAATAGAAAAGAGACTCTACAAAGAGGGCAGAGGAGAACAACATAGGAGGCTAAAACATATGAAGAACGGTTGCAGGAATTGGGTTTTGTCTAGTTCAGGGGTGTCCAAACTTGGGAACTTTAAGACTTGTGGACTTCAACTCCCAGAATTCCCCAGCCAGCATGGCTGGCTGGGGAATTCTGCGAGTTGAAGTCCACAAGTCTTAAAGTTCCCAAGTTTGGACACCCCTGGTCTAGTTTAATGAAAAGAAAGACTAGGGGTGATATGATAGCTGTGTTCCAATATTTGAGAGGTTGACACAAATAACAGGGAGTCCAAAGCATCAGAAGGCAAGACAAGAAGACAAGAAGCCATGGATGGAAACTAATCAAGGAGAGAAGCAGCCTGGAATTAAGGAGAAACTTCCTAACAAGGAGGACAATTAACCAGGAGAACAGAAGTTGCCTTCAGAAGTTGTAAGTGCTTCATCACTGGAGATTTTAAAGAAGAGATTGGATGTCCATCTGTCTGAAATGGTATACGGTCTCCTGCTTGAGCAGGGTTGGACTAGAAGTAGCTCCAGGGACCTTTCTAACAGTTATTGTATCAATAGCTCTCCTTTTGCAACCAAAGGAAATGTGGCTAAATTAATACTTTAAATGCCTTCACGGCCACCAAGAAAGTGAAACTGAGTGTCAATTTTTTATTACAGCTTTTGTGTCAGACCTGTCCCAATCTGATCCCTTAAGAAAGAGAGACCCTCGACTACATTTGGTTGAAGCGAAAGGTTATTTTACTAAAGAGATGTTAGCTGCAGTTAAGTCAGACTAGATCTGGGTTTCCCACACTCAAAAAATACAGACAGGTTTCCCTTCTTCCCAGCCCCCACCCCCTCATGACCAGTCTGTCTTCAGCCAATCAGAACTCACTGAAGTGTTTTAAGAAGACTGAAATGTTTTCTAATGGTACCTGGCCTTGGATTCTGGTGCAAACTGGTTCCCAGTTTCTCTACTTTTTATCACCTGTTGTTCCCCCCTAAGTTGTCCCTGAATTGTTGTTCCCAATACACACACACACACACACACCTTTATTGCCTATTTATTCTACCCCACACCTTCTAGCATTTGATGGCAGGACACCTGTGAGTCGCGAAGCTGAGCCTGACACACCTGACATTTTGTTCTACATTGGTTTGTTGTAAATCCTTGCTAGGCTTCAGTGAAGGAGGAAAACGGTAGAGAAATGAGATGCAGGAGGCCAAATGTCAAAGCAAAATGAACTGATACAAGAAAGTAAAACAAAGAGAAGGGGAAGAAATAGAAAACGGTGTGAGAGATCAGCCCTCAGAATTTAACAATGTGGTCATCCATATTTCAGCCTCTGTGTGACGATGCGGGAAATGGAGAAAAAGCAGGATTTAATAAACATGTTATTTAACAATGAGCAGGTTTAATAAGCAGGCACAGGACTACTTACTGAGACCCCAGGACCCCATCTCAAGCCCAGATTATTAAAATAGCCAATTTGCAAATTAGAAATAGTGACAATGCTCAAAACATTGCTACAACGTGGAGGCCGGAAGGAAGGATGACAGTAACATTTTAGGGGGGGGGGGTAATTCCTCCTACCCTATCCTGGCCCAAAGCAAAATACGTCACCAAAGCACAAATTTATTTCATAAGGTGGAAAGTCCCCAAAACAGAGTTCTTCATTTAAACTCGGTTTCTGTTTTTAAAAAAAGGCATTTAACAGGGTCAGTGAAAGCCATGGCAAATGCTTTCCTGCATTCTGCAGTGTTCTTTGTGTTTACATAAGTTTATTTGTTTTATTAATAAGAATAACAGGAAAAACAGAAAAACATACATCCCACACTAATAACAAAAAGGGAGGGATTGTGTGCAAAAAAAGGGACCCCCCCCAACTTAAATATCAAATCAAATCTAAACATACATAATCCCCTGCAAGTGGATGTTGAAAAAAGGAAATTAAAAACAAACCTGATAAATCCTCCCCTTACACAACAGGTCTAAAATATAGGTAGTCCTTGACTTACAACGGTTCATTTAGTGACCAAAGTTGCAACGGCACTGAAAAGAGTGACTTATGACCATTTTTCACACTTATGACCATTGCAGCATCCTCATGGTCACAGGATCAAGATTGAGATGCTTGGCAGCTGTCTCATATTTACGACGGTCACAGTGTCCCAGGGTCACGTGATCCCCTTTTGCGACCTGACAAACAAAGTCAATGGGGAAGCCAGATTCATTTAACAGCCGTGGTTCTAACTTACCAACTGTAGTGATTCACTTAATAAATGTAACAAGGAAAGTTGTAAGTTGGCGCAAAGTTCACTTAGCAAAAGTTTCGCTTAGCAACAGAAATCCCAAACCCCGAAAGTGGAATCTCCTGGATGTAAATTTATGCAAATTTCTGCAAAACAGCCACCTAACTGCCATTCTGCTTTTCCCGGAATTTTCCCGCCTCCTTTCCCTGATTGGCCCTTTCTGCTGCTCCAGTATTTTTCATTCGAAAGAAAAGACAACTGTGTTTTTTCTCCCGCACACCACCAAAAATAGTAAGTTGGCTTTAAAAACATATATTTCTAGCCTTAAAATCTAAAATTTGATGAATGGCCTCCTCCAAATGGGCTGGCGGAGGAGCGGTGGAGGGACAGGGAGGCTGCCAGTTAATTTGGGGAATTTATTACAACAATCAGGAATTGAACGGGAAGCTCCCAAGCCAACGTTCGAAAGAAAAGATGCTTAAATTTGTCCCTTTTTCTTTAATTTCCTCTTTGAGAAAAGCTCTGATCCACCGCAGTCTCAGGGAACACAGTTGGTGGAAGTTCTCTGCCTGGATTGAGAGGCAGAATGGTTTCTGAAAAAATGTTTTTGTTTTTCTTCGATCAGGGGTTTCCCTTGATCTCCTCGGCGGGATGGAGGGCAAAGACGAATCGATACCCACACTCCGAAGTAATGTGAGTTTGGAGAGCTGCTGAAGTTGCGTTTTATCTTGACTCGTGGTTATTTCTAAGCTTCGGGGCAAGGCCGGGCATAGAAATTGTAAAGAATTTCTGAAGAGGATCAGCTCGCAACTGTATTAAAACAAAAAATTGCAGTGCCTAGAAAAACCTTTGGAATCTCCTAAAGCTCAGCTGGTTTGTTTGTGGATGAGACCCCACCAGGAGATGCTAGGAGTCCAAACTAACGTGGGGAAAAGCATTAGCTTTCTCTGCCATCTTCCCATCCAAGACAGAAATTGGAAGGGTGAAAGGAGAGGGGAGGTCTTACATGTGTTGTGTGCATTGTGTTGGTTTTTCTGCTTCCCACTGAAGGAATTGTGTTGTTGTTTTCCTCCTCCTTCTGCACCTTCTCATAGAAACTGACCCTCCCGCTAATTCTCTCAGTAATGGGGGCCAATCTGGGGTTTTTGCTGTATGGATACATGTTCTTCCTAATCACCAATCCCCTTGTGGTAAGTGTGTCCCTCTGGGTGACACTGGACCTCTCCTCTCCTCTCGTTTCATCTCCCTTTCCCTCCTGTCTCTTCCCCTCCCCACTCCCTGTCCCCCCTCCTCTCCTTTTCCCTCCCCTTCAGTCCCCTCCCCTTTCCTTTCCCTTCCCTTCTCCTCCCCTCCCATCTCCTTCTCTCCTCTCCTACCCCCTCCTTTCCCCACCCCTCCCATCCCGCCCCATCCCATCCCGTCCTCCCAGGTGGCAATCTACCGCGCAAGGTTGTCAGGTGAGCTGGAGGGAGGCAGCTGGGGGAGGAAGGAAGTGCAGCTCAAGTTCCGTGTTGTTAATGCAGCATTCCATTTTTTTGTTTTTCAGACACGGATGCATATGCTGAATCTGCATGGGGTCAACATACGTTCCCTCTATTACCAGTTCTTAGTATTAATCTCCATCCTTTCCATCCCGTTTGGAGGCCTTTTTGGGGTGCTTCTTTGGGGATATCTGGCAGACAGATATGGCAGGTATAGTAGGTGGCTATATAACAAAGTTCCAAATTCCAGCTGTTTCTGTTGGCATTGGTGCCATGCACTGGCATGTAAACTGAAGCCCTTTCCTGGGTACCAACGTATCTCCTAACCCCCAGAGAACAGAATTTGATCCACTAAAAAGAGAAACAAGGTTTAAATTAACCAATCCTTCTATCCCCAACTGTGCTAATATTCTATATATTTTGAAAAGTTAATCGACTCAGAAAATCATTGACCTGGGCCTTCTAGCATCAGCGATAGGAACAGACCCGAGTTTTAAGCTTCTCTGCCCCATCCCTCTAATTCCCCTGATGCCAACATCTGGATGGTTACAGCACACATGTTAAAACCTCCCTGTGAAGGTACCGTAATTTTCGGAGTATAACACGCCCTCTCCCCCCCACTAAAAGAGAGTGAAAATTTGGTCTTATACACCAAATGTAGCCGAAAACGTGAGGCACGGAGGAGGCAATGGTCTGTGGCAATCACTGCAGCCTGAAACAGCTGATTGGTGGTATTCTGGGAGGCTGATCCACCTGCCAATCAGCTGCTCATGCTGAATCAAGCTGCAATAACGTGCTGAAGCTGCCCTGGCTGTTGGCTATTTGCTGCAAGGAGGTGTCAGAGTTTGCAGCAGCAATCACATCCAGAAAGCACACATAGGTAATTGATTCAGCAGGATTCAATAACTTCTCTTTATATATAATATAACACATGAAGTAAATATACAATACCAAAAGCAGCTTTTCCAACGTGGTAGTTCAGCAGAGGAGAGAAGTTTCACTTTCAGTTTTAGTTTCAGACATCAGCACAGCATGAAGCATTAATACAGAACAAGCCACGCCCAGGCTCCTTGCTGTCTCCTTCCTTGTTGCTCACACAGCAGATACTGTTTGCTTCCAAACAGCCCTCAACTCGCTCACACACTGACAGGATGCTAGGCAGATGAATACGCGGATGCTGGTAGGCAGAGGCAGAATATTTTTTTCTTATTTTCCTCCTTTAAAAACTAAGGTGTGTCTTATAGTCCAAAAAATACGGTATTTTAGCGTTTTACATAATCTCCTGCAATTCCAGGAACAAATTGTTCCCCTTAAAGAAGACAATAATAATTTTTTAAATAAACCATTCTTCTTTTTCCTGATTTCTGAATATATCTCTTTCTGTCTCTTTGCAGAAAATCCACCCTATTAATTAGTAACGGACTTAGTATTTTTTCGTGTACCTTCCTGTGTTTTGATAGAATAATCCAGAACTTTGAATTCAGCCTCTTTGCTCGCTTTTTTGTAGGAGTAGGGTCAGGTGAGTCTGTGACCACTTTTTTTATAAACCCCCAAATAAAAAAGCTGAACTCTGCCTTTTCATTAAATGTCTCTTAATTTAGGAGTTAAGGATTGGGGAAGTAAAGAGTAGGATTTGCGAAGGGAGGGTGACAGGGTGACAGGAACCAAAGCTGTCAATCTGGAGCAGAGCGGCCAATCAAGGATGGAGCCGTGAGAATGGCATGTGAAATGCCGCCAAACCCCAAAGCTGTTCCCAAAACATCTAGTCTGAATATCATTGGACACGGATGGACTGGTCAAGCAGGGAGGGCAAGGGAAGAGGTAGAATCGCAGGCTTCGTGCAGGAAAATTCAGATCCGGCTTTGCTAATGCTGTAACCACTTGACTTTAGTAAAAGTAATCTTTGAAATGGAGATGAGCACTGCCCCCTGGTGTCGGGAACAACTAGCACATGTTTGCGAGGGGAACCTTTAGAAGGAAATGTAGAGGTAGCCTTTGACTGACAATAGTTTGTTTAGTGACAGTTCCAAATTACAACGGCATTGAAAAAGTTGTTGTTACCATTTTCACATTTATGAATGAAGACTCTGAGGAGTTTAGTCATAAGGAGAAGGCAGTCAGATTCAGACCTGTGAAATGAGAAAGAAGAGCAGGCTGGGGGAAGAGGGCTGGTAAACCAGGGTCTCTTTGCACATGCTCAAATTTCTTGGCTCTGGGCTCAGTTTTGAGCTATCAGTCCAAATCAGAGAGCCAGGCAGGAACGAGTGAAGATTGTGTTGGACAGGACATCACTATTACAACACAATGCTCCCTAACTTGGAGATTTACATTTGCAACTCTCAGGGCCAGCCGCGCACCGTAGATGCTCCTAAATTCTGCACTGGCTAGAATGTAAGGTATGACCATAATGCAATGTTTAATTCATTCCACAGGGATATATACTTACTCTGTCCCTCTCTACATCCTTGAAATCTCTTCCTTGAATCTGAGGGGAGCCTTTGTGACGTCTTCAGTCCTCTTCTTCACCTGGGGACACTTTCTGGTCCAAATCTTAACCAGTCCCCAGATCTGGGGAAATGAAGAAAGTAAGTATTTTCACTTTCATCCTTGCTGCAAACGTTAAGTCATGCTAAGCCAGGGAGGGCAGTGTGTAGTGCACTTCAGTAGGCAAGAATCAGACCAGCGTAGCTGCAATGACATTTATTGACTCATAAATGGAACTGAGGAACTGCAGGAAAATGCCTGTGATTTATACTCTAAGCCCACAGAGCCTTAACCAAACATAGAACTAGAAATAGCCCACCAAAATCTAAATGTCCTACATTCCCTCCGAAACAGTTGGGGGTCATCTAAAGGTTAGTTTCACTTTAGCACAGTTAACCGTTAGGGTCATCTAAAGGTTAGTTTCACTTTAGCACAGTTAACAGTTAGGGTAATCTAAAGGTTAGTTTCACTTTAGCGCATTTAACAGTTAGGGTCACCTAAAGGTTAGCTTCACTTTAGCACAGTTAACAGTTAGGGTCATCTAAAGGTTAGTTTCACTAGCACAGTTAACACAACTATATACATTCAATACATAACAGAGGGTATCTTTCCATTGCCAAAAATCCCATTGCCCAGGGATCAAAGCAAGAGAAGAGGAAGTCAAAAAGAGACAGGTTACTTCTAAAACCTGGATTGTGGTCATAAACTTCCTAACATTCTCTCCCTTTCCCTCCCTTCCTCCCTCATAGATTACTCATTAATGGTAGGCCTTGCAGCCGTACTTTCCATAATTAGTTCTATATTTTTGGTGCCATCTCCGGAAAGTCCGAGGTTTCTGTACCTGCAGAGGAACGACGAAGAGAAAGCAAGACAAGGTACAGTAACATGAGTCTGGCGTTACGGCCTTATGAGCCATTCGACTAGGCCAATGGGAGGATCAGGCCAATAGCCCAGCTTCTGTCCTTTGGATCTGCAGGGCTTGGTGGCTCCATCTAAATGTAGCCCTTTGTGTTGTGGCCCGCCAGTGAGGAGGTTTGGGAGGAACATGGGCCAGTCCTGGAGTCTGGGGAAGGCTCCGATGATGGCTCTGTGTCGGAGGCAGAGAGTGGGCCAGAGCCATATGCCAGTTATCAGCTGCCTTCAGAGTCAAACAACAATGAGGCAGAGGAACAGCTGCAGCCTGTCCCTAGTGTGCGCATGCACAGAGTTGCCAGACGAAGGGAACGGCTAAAGAGCAGGAATCGACTTGGGAGTAGGGCCACAGGAGGACGATGAATGGCCCCTTCCAGAGGAAATAAAAGAGGAGCGAAAGGGGAGTGGAGTTTGCAGGAGGCAATTAATTCACTTAATTGATTTGTGACTCTCCGAGGCTCCTTGCCAAGTTGTGCAGATATCGACCTGGCAGCTCTCCAAGCCAGATAAGGTCTGTGACTGTAAATCCTCCCTCGAAAGACTTTGCTGGATGTGAGTGAGCAGAATTCACAGTCAATTAATAAAAGGGTTTTTTGTCAGGACCAAGAGTTTGCTTCATGCTCTTGGAAAGCTTCTGTCAGGACACTTTGCAGATGTTCTTGTCTTCCCCTCCTCTTCCTCCTCCTTTAGTCTTGAAGAAGCTGAGAGGGGAAGAATATGTAGAGGACGAGATGGAAGAACTTTATCAGGAACACCTTGCCGAAAGCAGCCAGAAGAACATGACAGTGAGAAAACTTCTTCACATCCGCAAGCTCCGGTGGCATCTCTTCACCATCATAGTGCTGATCTCCGGAAGTCAATTTGTGGGAATAAACTCGGTTAGTGTCTTCCCTGAGCAATCTCGCTCACGGTTCAAATTTGGAGTCTACGTCCTGCTCCAAGTGCCGAGTGCCTGGCTTGTTATCCAGGAATAAAGTTTCTGGATCCACATCCAGATTGTTCCTAGGCTCCAGGATTGCAGAGGCAGCTGTTACAGTTTACAAAAGGGCAAAGTGTGAGGGAATGGGGTCTGGATTCCCAGGAGGGAGGAGCTGCATTCCAGAGAAGCAAGAGACAATGCAGTTGTGATAATTGGTGTAAGACAGTGGTGGGCAACCTTTTTTTTCAACTGAGCCAAATCTCGCCAAAACCACGATTGAAATTTACTTTGAGAGCCACATTTTTAAAACCGAAAATACATAGGATGGTACACTGTTTTTAGTTTCAATAAGTTTTTATTGAGAATATTCTGCATGCAAGTATCCACATAGGTCGGGAGGATACAAATAACACAACTAATAAAACAAAAACTTTAGAACGATATTATTTATCGATAACGTTAAATTCCATAAAATTTGCCTTACAATGTAGAGAAAATTACATCCTGACATTGACTGACAAAGTCACAACCACTAATGTGAACATTGGCCTTGCATTTCCTTGGATAGTTTGAGTAAGTCAGGTTTGTTGTTTTTAATTTCATCTCTCTCTCCCACTTTCTTTCTTTTTTTCTTTTTCTTTCTCTCTCTCTCTCTGGCTCTTTGTCTCTCTCTCCCTCCCTCCCCCATCTCTGTCACTCTGTGTGTGTGTGTGTGTGTCTGTCTGTCTCTCACACACTCTGTGTGTGTGTGTCTGTCTCTGTCTCTCCCTCTGTCTCTCTCCCCTCCCTTCCTCTCTCTCTCTGTCACTCTGTGTATGTGGGTGTGTCTGTCTCTCACTCATTCACTTAACCACTCACTCTGTGTGTGTCTCTCTGTCTGTCTATCTTTCTCTCCCTCCCTCCCCCTCTCTGTCTCTCTCTGTCTGTGTGTGCGTGTGTGTCTGTCTGTCAGTCTCTCTCTGATTCCCTCCCTCACTCCTTCTCTCTGTTCCTCTCTCTGTCTGTCTTTCTCACTCACTCACACACACACACACACACACTGTGGTCACCTTGTTGAGTGTTCCAATCACATTTGAAACACTCAACAACTGGCCTGCATTTATGGTATTTTGCAGCATTCTGCAGTCATAGGACCAAAATTGGTTGTCACTCGCCCGGGCTTTTGCAGAAGCTTCCCTCCGAAGCCCGAGAGGAGGGAGGGGAGCGGGCACCCAGCACACAGAAGAGCCGCATTAAAGAGTGTAAAGAGCCGCATGTGGCTCCCGAGCCGCGGGTTGCCCACCACTGGTGTAAGAAAAATAGGGCCCCAGGGTTCCAAGTAATAGATCCATAGCAAGCAAAACTCCAAGGCAGGTAAATTTCTCAAAAGGATAACTTTATTGGAAAAATCATGCTGGCACATATCTGGTGAAACCCAACTCTAAAGGTTCCCACGGTTTTCACCTAGTTGAAAGAGAATGTTTTCCTCAGGCAATCAGTCACATGGTCCAATCTTTTTCTTCCACGGTCCAGGTTTGAGAATGTCCTTGGTTCTCAAGAGAAAGTAATTTATTTTGGCTACACAAACCCCTCTATCTCTAATCCCTGCTCCCTGTCCCTCACCTCTAGTGAAACTCCAATATGGCTCCGGTCAGTTCAGCTTCAGGGTTGACAAGGTTTCCAGAGAAGCAAGAGACAACGTAGTTGAGATAGTTGGTGTGAAAGAAATTGGGTGAAGATGGCTCCTCCTTAATAGCTCCTGGAGTCTAAGCTTTATGGTGCTTCAGTTTGGCAAGATTCTGTCTGCAGGCAATGAATCTACCGTATTTTTCAGAGTATAAAACGCACCTTTTCCCCCTAAAAGAGGGTGAAAATTTGGGTGCGTCTTATACACTGAATGTAGACCCACCGGCCCCAACCCTTTGGCCTCTCCCTCCCAGCAATTTACATCTTTGCAGCAGTCGGGATTGCGGAGGCTTCAATAGGCTATAGCAGTGATGGCGAACCTATGGCATGCGTGCCACAGGTGGCATGCAGAGCCATTTGTCAGGGCACACGAGGTGCTGCCCTGTCAACTGGCCGGCACGCATGTGCGTGCTGGCCAGCTGAGTTCACCCTTTTTTAAAGCCATTTTTCACCCTCCCCAGGCTCCAGAGGCTTTATAGGAGCCTGTGGAGGGCGAAAAGAGCCCCCCGCCCCCCTGGAGGCCCTCTGGAGGCTTCATGAGCTTCCCTGAAGCCTCCAGAGAGCAAAAAAACGGCCCTACGGGCAAACCGGAAGTTCGGGAACGCACTTCTGGTTTGCTCGGAGGGTCCTTTTGAGCGCTCCGAAGGCTTCAGGGAAGCCTCTTGACGGTCCCAGAAGCCTTTGGAGCGCTTAAAACGACCCTCTGAGCAAACCGGAAGTTACTTCACAATAATAATAATAATAATAATAATAATAATAATAATAATAATAATAATAATAATCATCTTTTATTTCTAGACCGCACCCTTTCCTAAGCAGGACTCGGGGCGGTGTACAGTCATTATTAAAACCATATACAAATACATAGACATAGACATAGACGTAGACGGAGGAGGTAGAAAATATACTGTACAATATTTAGTTAAAATACAAATAAAATTAACATTCCCTTAAAAAATTCCCCAATAAAATGTTTGCCAGGAGGTGGAGGATGGAGCTATAAATCGGCTAAGCCAGCTAATTGGAACAGGTGCATTATGGGTGCGGCATGCCTGCACACGACCCCCCTGCGCTCCCCCCACTTATGGCACGCGAGCCAAAAAAGGTTCGCCATCGCTGGGCTATAGCAATCCCTGCAGCCTATAACAGCTGATGATCGGGAGAAATTGAAAGTGAAACTTGCTGTTTGCTCCAGGCGGCAAATTGCTGGGAGGCAGATTTTTTTTCTTGTGCTAATCAGGCTGTTTGCTGCAAGGAGGTAAGTCAACAACTACAAATGCCTATAGAATGTTCAAATTATTAGACTAATTTTTTTTAAAGACTGCTTTATTATTATTCTAGACAACTTATCAAAATGAAGAAGCTTTTTTAAAATAAATGCTTGATCTGAAGAGGCCCAGTGCTATTGTTTTAAAAAGTGCTATTCTTTAAATAGCAAACTATACTTCCAGAAAGCACATCAATTTTAACAGCATCTGTACAAATATAGTCAGAAATATAACACTACAAACAGCGTATATTGTCTGTACTGTTTGTTGCAAGGAGGCAAATTGCTGAGAGGCATATATTGTTCCCTTGTTTTCCTCCCAAAAATCTAGGTGCGTCTTATACTTTGGAGCGTCTTATTCTCTGAAAAATATGGTACTTAGAAGGATTGCAACAGGGGGTTTTAGAGCCTCTCTCCAATCCTAAGTGTGCCTCCATCAGCATCTCTTTTGTCTTTGATTGCAGGTCTCAGTTTTCGTCCAGCAGAGCTATAAAGCTTTAGGACTGTCCGTCAGAGCTACCCGTCTCGTTCCGTTAGCGGGAAGCTTGATCACCCAGCTGATGCTTCTGACGATTGTAAGTGTGTTTGTGTGCTCCGCTGCCCCCTTCACCCCATCGACTTAGGGCAGTGATGGTGACCCTTTTCGGCACCAAGTGCCCCAACTGGAACATAGGTTCGCACATGCGGCCACCAGAGCACCGGCCAGCTGGTCTTTGTGCATGTTGGAGCACTGAAAACACAAAGACCAGCTGGCCACTGTGCACATGCCTGGTTTTTGTTGCCTGAAAATCAGCCTGGGTTTTGTGGCCATTTTTCGGGCCCTTTTCACGCCATTTCCTGGCACTCCGGTGCCTTTGAAGACCAGCTAACCAGAAGAGCAGCTGGCGATAGCACTCGTGCCCACAGAGAGGACTCTGTGTGCCACCTCTGGCCATAGGTTTGCCATCACGGACTTAGGGTGATGTACCCCAAAGCAATACAACCAGCAGGGAGCAGTTCAAATGAGTGAAAACTATTTTAGACTTGAGGAAGAATTGTAGGCTCCTTTGTTTGATGATATATTGCTGTGATGGCGAACCTATGGCACACGTGCCACAGGTGGCACGTGGAGCCATTTGTCAGGGCAATTGAGGCATTGCACAAGTATGTTGAAAATCGGCGCTATGGACAAACCAGAAGTCGCTTCCTGTTTGCTTGTAGGGACCCTTGAGGGAAGCCTCCTGAAGGCCCCTGAAGGCTCCGGAGGTTGAAAATCAGCCCTACAGACAACCTGGAAGTCGCTTCCAGTTTGCTCGTAGGGACGTTTTTTGTTGCCCTCTGGAGTCTTCAGTGAAGCCTCCTGAAGGCCCCTGAAGGCTCCGGAGGTTGAAAATCAGCCCTACAGACAACCTGGAAGTCGCTTCCGGTTTGCTCGTAGGGACGTTTTTTGTTGCCCTCTGGAGTCTTCAGTGAAGCCTCCTGAAGGCCCCTGAAGGCTCCGGAGGTCGAAAATCAGCCCTACTGGAAAATCAGCCTCAAAAATCAGCCCTACCTGAAGTTTTAGAATTGTGATTCCCAGTTTGTCCGTAGGGCTAATTTTCGACCTCTGGAGCCTGTTTTCGCCCTTCCCATGCTCCTAGAAAGCCTCTGGAGCTGGGGGAAGGTGAAAAAACCACAGCAAAAGCGGGATGTGGGGTCGCTGGGGGCACGCGCACACATAGCATTATGGGTGTGGTATGCTGGTTTTTGGCACGGCAGCCAAAAAAGGTTTGCCATCACTTATACGTTGGTTTCTGTTCTTGGCTGTCCATTGTCTTATCAGGGAGTTTTTCTCCAGAGTCCCAAAGGGTCAATCCTCTTGTGCTTTGCTTTTTTTCTAGATCTACACTGTCGAATCCTTGGGGCGGAGATTTCTCCTTTTGAGTGGCTTCTTGATGTGTAGCATCTCAAATGTTGCCCTAGTCTTCATTTTTCAGGTGGGTTCTGCTCTCTATGCCGGGGCAACTAGAGTGCGTCCCTATTAACACCCCTGTGTGTTTTTTTTCACACATATAAATCTTCCCAGCCAGTTAAAATTAATGTAATGCATTTCATCCAGTTGGTCAATTTGACCAAATACAGTTGGTCAATTTCATAAATTCTAATCAGTTTTGTCAATTGTACCAATTTCACCGATCTGTCAATTTCATCCCTTCCATCGATTGCACCAGTCCATTAATGTCACCAATTCATCAGTTTCCTCCAGCCGGTCAATTTCACCAATCACATTTGGTCAATTTCACCAAATAGAGTTGGTCAATTTCATAAATTCTAATCACTTTTGTCAATTGTACCAATTTCACCAATCGGTCAATTTCAGCCTGTCCATTGATTGCACCAGTCCATTAATGTCACCAATCCATCAGTTTCCTCCAGCCGGTCAATTTCATAAGAGTTCATGCCACTTTTCTGTCAATGGGGTTTCCAAATCTTGTGGAAAACAGGAAGTTGGTTGCAGGGGTGGAGTCAGGCTGAAGCGGGGGTTGGGGGGGATACTGCTTTGTTGGTCACCCCACAGCTGCTTCCTTCTTCCCCACAGAACAAAACAGTCACAGTGGCCTTCATCAGCCTTCTTTTGACTGTTCTCTTCTTTCTGGGCTACATATCAGGACCAGGTTTGTGATCAGATGGGATACAGAGTCTTCGCAGTGGGAGAAAAACCAGGAGAGGATTTTGTGGTGGTGGTGGTTGTTGTTTTAAAATATATATATAAGAAATTCCCTTCTTCTCTCCATCCAGCTTCCATTCTTCTTCTGATTATCGGTGAATTATTCCTCCAGTCATCCCGAGCGTCTGCGTATGTGCTTGCAGGATTATTCAGTTGGGGAACTAATTTTTTCTCGGCGATGCTGTTTCTTCTGACTAAAGTAAGGCAGGGGTCCCATGCCCCCAGAGAACTATTTGCAACCAGGTGGCTCAAATGGCACGTTGCTACGCATGCAACCCACATGACTTGACTCGCACAAGCGAGTCCCCAGTGGTGGGATCATTCTGGATTAACAAACGGGTTCAGGGATCGCGTGATTTGTCCAGTTTGAAGAAATCTTCACTCCCGGGTTTCTTCGGAGGAGTAACACAGCCACATTGCGCAGCAATCTGCTCTGCCACGCGAATCAGCCGAGTAGATAATGGTAGGAAAGTTTTACATGGGCGGGCGGATGAGCCCATCTGATCGTCGGGGGGAACCGGTCGGAACCAGTAGAATCCCACCCCTGGCTGTCACCGTGTGTGCCCTGGCATGTCTCTTGCACAAGTGGAGCTGCATGTGCGGAGGCATGCCATCCCGCAGCTCACATGCCTTGGGCCCCCTCTCCTACCGCCACCAGTCCACCAAGCCGGAAATTCTGGGCACTGATGATTTAAAGGACTTTTAATCCCTTTAGAAGTTTAAAAAGTAAAGAAGATATATTAAAGAAATAATAGCAATAGCACTTAAACTTATATGCCGTTTCACAGTGCTTTACAGCCCTCTCTAAGTGGTTTACAGAGTCAGCCTATTGACCCCAACAATCTGAGAACTCGTTTTACCCACCTCGGAAGGAGGGGAGGCTGAGTCGATCTTGAGCCAATTGATCAGGATCGAACTCCTGGTAGTGGCCAGAATTAACCTATGATACTGCACTCTAACCACTGGGAAGGGAGGAAGGAAGAAGAAAAGAAGGAAGAAAGAAGAAGAGAGGGAGGGAGGGGGACAGAAGGAAGGAATAGTACTTAAGACTTATCTAAGCAGTTTATGTCAGACTATTGCCCCCCACAATTTGGGTCCTCATTTTACCGAACTCGGAAGGAGGGAAGCAGAGGTGGGTTACTCCCGGTTCGGCCTGGATCGGGCAAACCGGTAGTAGTAGTAGTGGCAGGAGGCTCCACCCACCCGCTCGGATGCTTCTGCACATGCACGAGCGTGCCTGAACCCGTAGTAAAAAAATTGGGTGGAGGGAAGGCTGAGTCAATCTTGAGCCTGGTGAGATTCGAACTGCCAAATGGCAGGCAGATGGCAGTGAGCAGAAATAGCCTGCAAGTACTGCACTCTCACCATTGCACTCCCATTTTAAATACTTTAAAAACTCAGTGGGAATTTTTTTTCCAGTACAGAGGTCACCGTACTGCGGAATTCTGTGTGCGTCGTGGCCTGTTGTGTTTGCTCTCAGTGTTTCTTAATTTTTGTTTCTGTCTCTAGTCCTACCTTGGATCCTACTACTTGGTCCTTTACTGGCCTTTTATAATCCTCACCCTTATTTACATTTTCTGGGTGCTCCCGGAAACCAGCAGCAAGACATTTCAAGAGATCCAGGAGGACTTAGAGGCCCGCACCTCCAAAAAGTCTAGAAAAATAACAGCTGAATCGTCTTTCTCTTTTCAAAATTGATCTGGAATTTAAAGATGAAATAAATCAGAAGCTCTCTGCAACTGGATGAATGTATTTGTATTTTTTAAAAGTGTACAATTATTTATTTTATTTATTTATTTATTCACATTTCTAAACCACCCCCTCTCCCAAAAAGGGACTCGGGGCGGTGTACAGTCCACAATAAATCACAGATAAAATACAAATATAAATAGGGTTATAAATATATGTATGTATGTATATGTGTGGAGGAGGTTAAAATTAAGAGTCCTGTACAGAAGAATAAATAAATATGAAGCTAAAAGCCCTAAAAACAATTAAAACTAAAACATTACCCTTAAAATAACCAGATGAGAATATACTACCAGGAGTTCATAGATGTAACATTTATAATCATGCCAGGCCAGCTAGTCGGAACAGGTGAGTCTTCAATTTTTGACGGAAGGAGCGGAAGTCCGAGGTGGTTCTAATGTCGGGGGGGAGGTCATTCCAGAGGGTTGGGCCCATCACAGAGAAGGCTCTACTCCTCGGCGCCGCCCGCTGGCATTGCCTAGTGGACAGCACCTGGAGAAGGCCCTCTCCGTGAGAG
Source organism: Natrix helvetica (assembly GCF_964273705.1). Lineage (NCBI taxonomy): Eukaryota > Metazoa > Chordata > Lepidosauria > Squamata > Natricidae > Natrix > Natrix helvetica. The sequence goes on from NC_138551.1 coordinate 147,336,029, forward strand.
CGGATTGGCCGCAGGGATGTATGTGGGAGGATGCGATCCCGCAAGTAACTAGGTCCTGAGCCATGGAGCGCTTTAAAGATAGTAATCAGGACCTTGAAACGCACCCGAAAAACCACAGGTAGCCAGTGCAGCTCGCGCAGGAGCGGTGTTACGTGGGAGTATCTAGACCTCCCCATGATAACCCGCGCGGCCGCGTTCTGGACTAGCTGCAGTCTCCGGGCGCGTCCCAAGGGAAGCCCCATGTAGAGAGCATTACAGTAATCTAGGCGAGACGTCACCAGCGCATGAGTGACTGTGCGTAGGGCATCTCGGTCCAGTAGGGGGCGCAATTGGCGCACCAGGCGAACCTGGTGGAACGCCCCCCTCGCCACGGCTGCCACATGGTCATCCATTGACAGCCGGGCATCAAGGAGGACGCCCAAATTGCGTGCCCGTTCCACAGGGGGCAGTAGCTCGTCCCCTATGGCCAGCGATGGAGTCAGCTGGCTGAACCGAGGTGCCGGAAGCCACAGCCACTCAGTCTTGGAGGGGTTGAGTTTGAGTCTGTTGTCCCCCATCCAGACCCCGACGGCTTCCAGACACCGGGACATCACTGCAACAGCCTCGTTGGGGTGGTTTGGGGTTGAAATGTACAGCTGCGTATCATCAGAGTACAGATGGTATTCAACCCCAAAACCACGGATGATCTCGCCCAGCGGCTTCACGTATGCATTGAACAGAAGAGGCGAGAGAACCGACCCCTGCGGCACCCCACAAGAGAGTGGCCTCGGGGTCGATCTCTGCCACCCTGTCAACACATATTGCATCCGGCCGGAGAGGTAAGAGTCGAACCACCGTAACACGGTGCCTCCGACTCCCATCCCCTCCAGCCGGCGCAGAAGGATACCATGGTCGATGGTATCAAAAGCCGCTGAGAGATCTAATAGGACCAGGATAGAGGAACAACCTCTATCTCTGGCCCTCCAGAGATCATCAACCAACGCGACCAAGGCTGTCTCAGTGCTGTGCCCAGGTCGGAAGCCGGACTGGCGTGGGTCTAGATAATCGGATTCATCGAGGTGACGCGGAAACTGCTGCGCCACCACATTCTCAACAACCTTCGCCAAAAAAGGGAGGTTGGAGACTGGACGATAATTAGCTAGCTCCATTTGGTCGAGTGAAGGCCTCTTGAGTAAGGGCCTCACCACCGCCTCTTTCAAGATGGTAGGTAAGGATCCCTCACCCAACGAGGCATTCACCAGGCCCAGAAGCCAGCCTCGTGTCACCTCCCAGGATGCCAGTACCAGCCAGGAGGGACACGGGTCCAATGAACATGTGGTGGGTCGCAGCCTTCCACGCAACCTGTCTAAATCCTCGGGGGCAACAGAGTCAAACTCCTCCCAGAGTGGACTCACAAGACTCGCTGTTGACGGCCCATCCAGACCACTGGAGGGGGCCCATCCGCTCCGGATCTGAGCGACTTTGTTCTGCAGATATTCTCCAAACTCCTCTGCTCTACCCTGTAAGGGTGCCCCCCGCGTCTCTTGCACCAAGAGGGAGCGGGTGACCCTAAACAGGGCGGCAGGGCAGTTATCCGCAGACGCAATAAGAGCGGCACAATGTCTACGTTTGGCCGCTCTCAATGCCACAAGGTAAGTCCGTAAATAGGCTCTTACCTGTGTTCGGTCAGACTCGGAGCGTGAGGACCTCCACCTGCTCTCTAGACGTCTCCTCTGGCGCTTCATCACCCTCAGCTCCTCGGTATACCAGGGAGCCCGGGTGGGTCGCTGCCGTAGGAGAGGTCGCAAAGGCGCAACCCGGTCCAAGGCCCCAGCCGTCGCCCTATTCCAGGCGGCCACTAGGTCCTCCGACCGAGCGCGGGTCAGGGCTACAGGTAGCGGCCCAAGCTCCGACTGGAACCTATCAGGTTCCATCAGATGCTTGGGGCGGTACCAGCTTGGACAAACTGGTTCCGCCTCCTCGCGGTGGGGGGTAGCGCCAGGGAAGTCTAGCCGGAGACAGGAGTGATCTGACCATGACAGGGGAGTAATATCTAAGTCCCCTATTCCCAGATCACTCGTCCACTGCTCAGATACAAAAACAAGGTCCAGTGTGTGGCCACCTTCATGTGTGGGGCCCTGAATTAGTTGGGTCAGGCCCATGGCTGTCATGGAAGCCATGAACTCCCGAGCCACCTCGGATGCTGCTCCCGTCGACGGCAGGTTGAAATCCCCCATAACCAAAAGTTTGGGGATCTCCACCACCGTCTCCGAGATCAGCTCGAGGAGCTCGGGCAGGGCTGCTGACGTATAGCGAGGAGCCAAGTATACAATCAGCAGACCCCACTGCCTCCCTGGGCCCCATTTCACACCAAGTGACTCACACCCGGGTATCTGAGAAACAGTGAACTCCCTCGGCTCTAGACCATCCCGTATAACCACCGCCACCCCTCCACCCTTACCCAGGGCCCGGGGCTGATGAAATGCATGGAAACCTGGTGGGCACATTTCCACGAGGGGCAAACCACCCTCGTGACCCAACCAGGTCTCTGTTATTCCTGCAAGGTCCAGCTCCCCCTCAGAGATCAGCTCATTAATGAGGGGGGCCTTGTTAGTCACGGACCTTGCATTGCAAAGCATCAGCCGCAGGCCCTGTCTCTGTAGATCCCGACCACCTAGGTTGCGGGGGTTGGTACAAACGACCGGGCGTAGCCAGCAGCCACGGTCTCCCAACCGACCTTGTGATCTTCTCTTGTCCTCGCATCCCCCCCTCCCCGCGACCGTTGTAATAAAACAACCCTCTACTGGAATAGTTTGTTCCCAATGCTACATGGTAGTTTGAAAAAAAAAGAGGAAGTCACTTCCAAATATTATCTTATTCCCCGGGACATAAATTAATGTTTTCTGCCCTTTTAAAACTATAATTCTTGCCTATTTCTGCCAACGTGATTTTCCTGACTTTTGTTGTGGCCTGCCAACGGCCAGAAGAGCCGGCAGCAGAGTCGGACAGTGAGGAGGTTGGGGAGGAACATGGGCCAGTCCTGGGGGCTGAGGAAAGCTCAGACGAGGGCTCTGAGTTGGAGGCAGAGAGGGAGCTAGACAGCAGCGAGGCAGAGGAAAATCTGGAGCCATCCAAACAGAAATGTATTGAACAAGGTGGAAAATTCCATAAAACGGATTGCTCCATTCAAACTTGGCTCCTGTTTACAAAAAAGGCATTTAACAGGGTTAGAAAGCCACGGAAAATACTTTTCTCCACTCCAGTCTTCGTGTTCCTATACATTTATTTGCTTACATTTATTTGGGTGGAGATCAGGGCACACCCCTCAACGACACAAATAAAAAGTATTTCTAAAGGAGATCCTTCGTTGCTCCAGAATATTCATTCACATCAGTCTAAGGTTTTAGAATGCAGCTCAGAATCTGATAAATCCAATGAAATTCTGAACACGAGACGACTGATAAACAGCTTTTATTTCTAGCTAGAAAGCAAAACGGGGCGAACCTTTTAGTCTCCCACCTTAAAAAGGAAGCAGAGAGAAAAGCAGGCCCATGTGCAAAAAAACCTCCCCTTTTGTCAAACTTCTCATAGTCTCACACAAACTTGCACTGACTCTCATTGCGTTAGAAACATTATTTCATATCACGCAAACCTCGTGATTTTCTCAGCACGTCTGCGAACAGTGGACCTTAGAAGGGGAAAGAAATCCATTTCCTGGCATATATCTCAGAGTTTTATTAGGGGGTGATATCTCACATTAGGTTGCTGAGAATCCACGCTTTAAATTACAGCAAACAGAGAGAATCCACATTTTCACATTTCACAAGAAGTTACTTTATCTAGGCCTATAATAGCGAACCTTTGCAGCACCGAGTGCCCAAAATATGTGTGCATGAATACATGTGTGTGCACCAGAGCATGGGAAATCTGAAGATCAGCTAGCCAGTGCATGCATGCCTGTTTTGGGGCCATTTTCAGGCCGTTTTGGGGCCATTTTCAGGCCAGTTTTAAGGCATTTTCAGGCTGTTTTTCTGGCCATTTTCAGGCCGTTTTTGGCATTTCAAGTCTTAAATAGAAATATTAGAGAAGAAAAAAGATATAAAAGGAATGAAAATTAAAAAGACCAAGAATACAAACTGCAAGCATTCGCAGATGACCTGGTTTTCATTTTAGAGGACCCACCAGAAACAGCACTCAAATTGATAGAAAAGATAGAGGTATACAGAAAAGTATTAGGCTTGAAAATAAACAAAGACAAAAACGAAGATTTTGACCAAGAATATGTTTATAAGACAGAAAAATGACCCCAAAATGGCCGAAAAACAGCCTGGGAAAATGGGCCTAAAAAGAACCCCAAAATGGCCAGAAAACAGCCTGGAAAACAGCCTGAAAACGGCCCCCAAAACTGGCTGATTTTTGGTTGTTTTGGGGCCATTTTCAGGTCATTTTGAGGCCGTTTCTCGGTAATTTCAAAAATGGTCTGAAAATGGCCTGAAAAATGGCCCGAAAAAGAACCTGGAAACAGCCCCCCAAATGGCCTAAAAACAGCCCAAAAACAGCCTGCAAAAATGGCCTGTTTTTTGCCGTTTTGTGGGCCATTTTCAGGTCGTTTTGCAGTGCTCTGGTGTCTGCGAAGGCCAACTGGCTGGTGCTCCAGCTACCAGAAAAGCAGCTGGCGACATGCCCACAGAGAGGGCTGTGTGTGTCACCTCTGGCACCCGAGCCATAGGTTCGCCATCACAGATCTAGGCTAAGCTTGGCAATTCGCCTAGAGGCTTTATCTCTGCAGTTAGTTACAACTCCTCTCAACATCAGTAAACAAAAGCTGAATTTGGTTACACTCTCTGCATGCTCTAATCCTTTCAGCAGCAACCTCGGCGTGTCCGTGAAGCCCACAAGTCAGGCCTGATATAAAACCATATTACCTGTTTAAATAAAGAAAAAAGAAGAAGAAGAAACATGGCTTACGCCATTCCGGTAACCCTTGTTTGTTTTCCTTCGGTTGAAGCTGACCATCACATTGTTTACTTCAATGCTGGTTTAGTATCTCGGACATTTTCAATATGGCTACACTCTCTTGCTGGTGCATCACCCAGCTTCGGTAAGACCCAGGGTTTGTATGGCGTTGGGAGCCCCAATTATGAATCCTGGCCCGAGGTCTCCCTCTTAACCCTGTTTGAATGTTTTGGGTTGAACCTAGGAAGCGTGACACCCTGGGCTGAGATTTTGTTATTTTTTCATTAAGCATTTAACATACGAAGGGGGAAAAATCTAAGTGATAGGAAAGTGGAGAAAGAAAAGAGAGAGAAAAAGAGGAATAAGAGGGGGAGAGTATCATAAAATACAAAATAGAATCATAGAATCATTATTCCATTCTATTCCATTCCATTCAATTCATTTTGTATTCTGTCCTGTCCTGTCCCATCCTTTCCTGTGCGGTGCTGTGTTGTGCTATCCTATCCTATCCTATCCTACCCTATTTTTTGCACCCTGTGCAAAAAAAGGAACCCCCCCAACTTAAATATCAAATCAAATCTGAACATACATAATCCCCTGCAAGTGGATGTTGAAAAAAGGAAATTAAAAAAGGCATTTAACAGGGTCAGTGAAAGCCATGTAAAATGCTTTCCTGCACTCTGCAGTGTTCTTTGTGTTTATAAGTTTATTGTGTTCATAAGTTTATTTGTTTCATTAATAAGAATAACAGGCAAAACAGAAAAACATACATCCCACACTAATAACAAAAAGGGGGGGATTGTGTGCAAAAAAGGGACCCCCCCAACTTAAATATCAAATCAAATCTAAACATACATAATCCCCTGCAAGTGGATGTTGAAAAAAGGAAATTAAAAACAAACCTGATAAATCCTCCCCCCCCCTTACACAATAGGTCTAAAATATAGGTAGTCCTTGACTTACAACGGTTCATTTAGTGACCAAAGTTGCAACGGCACTGAAAAGAGTGACTTATGACCATTTTTCACACTTATGACCATTGCAGCAGCCTCATGGTCACAGGATCAAGATTGAGATGCTTGGCAGCTGTCTCATATTTACGACGGTCACAGTGTCCCAGGGTCACGTGATCCCCTTTTGCGACCTGACAAACAAAGTCAATGGGGAAGCCAGATTCATTTAACAGCCGTGGTTCTAACTTACCAACTGTAGTGATTCACTTAATAAATGTAACAAGGAAAGTTGTAAGTTGGCGCAAAGTTCACTTAGCAAAAGTTTCGCTTAGCAACAGAAATCCCAAACCCCGAAAGTGGAATCTCCTGGATGTAAATTTATGCAAATTTCTGCAAAACAGCCACCTAACTGCCATTCTGCTTTTCCCGGAATTTTCCCGCCTCCTTTCCCTGATTGGCCCTTTCTGCTGCTCCAGCATTTTTCATTCGAAAGAAAAGACAACTGTGTTTTTTCTCCCGCACACCACCAAAAATAGTAAGTTGGCTTTAAAAACATATATTTCTAGCCTTAAAATCTAAAATTTGATGAATGGCCTCCTCCAAATGGGCTGGCGGAGGAGCGGTGGAGGGACAGGGAGGCTGCCAGTTAATTTGGGGAATTTATTACAACAATCAGGAATTGAACGGGAAGCTCCCAAGCCAACGTTCGAAAGAAAAGATGCTTAAATTTGTCCCTTTTTCTTTAATTTCCTCTTTGAGAAAAGCTCTGATCCACCGCAGTCTCAGGGAACACAGTTGGTGGAAGTTCTCTGCCTGGATTGAGGGGCAGAATGGTTTCTGAAAATTTTTTTTTGTTTTTGTTCGATCAGGGGTTTCCCTTGATCTCCTCGGAGGGATGGAGGGCAAAGACGAATCGATACCCACACTCCGAAGTAATGTGAGTTTTGGAGAGCTGCTGAAGTTGCGGTTTATCTTGACTCGTGGTTATTTCTAAGCTTCGGGGCAAGGCCGGGCATAGAAATTATAAAGAATTTCTGAAGAGGATCAGCTCGCAACTGTATTAAAACAAAAAATTGCAGTGCCTAGAAAAATCTTTGGAATCGCCTAAAGCTCAGCTGGTTTGTTTGTGGATGAGACCCCACCAGGAGATGCTAGGAGTCCAAACTAACGTGGGGAAAAGCATTAGCTTTCTCCGCCATCTTCCCATCCAAGACAGAAATTGGAAGGGTGAAAGGAGAGGGGAGGTCTTACATGTGTTGTGTGCATTGTGTCGGTTTTTCTGCTTTCCACTGAGGGAATTGTCTTTTTGTTTTCTTCCTCCTCCTGCACCTTCTCATAGAAACTGACCCTCCCGCTAATTATCTCAGTAATGGGAGCCAATGTGGGGTTTTTGCAGTATGGATACATGTTCTTCCTAATCACCAATCCCCTTGTGGTAAGTGTGTCCCTCTGGGTGACACTGGACCTCTCCTCTCCTCTCGTTTCACCTCCCTTTCCCTTCTGTCTCTTCCCTTCCCCACTCCCTGTCCCCCCTCCTCTCCTTTTCCCTCCCATTCAGTCCCCTCCCCTTTCCCTTCCCTTCCCTTCTCCTCCCCTCCCATCTCCTTCTCTCCTCTCCTACCCCCTCCTTTCCCCACCCCACCCCTCCCGTCCCATCCCCTCCCCTCCCCTCCTCCCAGGTGGCAATCTACCTTGCAAGGTTGTCAGGTGAGCTGGAGGGAGGCAGCTGGGGGAGGGAGGGAGGGCAGCTCTGTTGTGTGTTGTTGATGCAGCTTTCCATTTTTTTGTTTTTCAGACACGGATGCATATGCTGAATCTGCATGGGGTCAACACACGTTCCCTCTATTACCAGTTCTTAGTATTAATCACCATCCTTTCCATCCCGTTTGGAGGCCTTTTTGGGGTGCTTCTTTGGGGATATCTGGCAGACAGATATGGCAGGTATAGTAGGTGGCTATATAACAAAGTTCAAAATTCCGGCTGTTTCTGTTGGCATTGGTGCCATGCACTGGCATGTAAAGTGAAGCCCTTTCCTGGGTACCAACTTAGCTCCTAAACCCCAGAGAACAGAATTTGATCCATTAAAAAGAGAACCAAGGTTTAAATTAACCAAGATGAACAGGGGCTGCGTTTAAATAAATATTCAATAAATAACAGAATAACAGAGTTGGAAGGGACCTTGGAGGTCTTCTAGTCCAACCCCCTGCCTAGACAGGAAACCCTACACCCCTTCAGACAAGTGGTTATCCAACATCTTCTTAAAAACTTCCAGTGTTGGAGCATTCACAGCTTCTGGAGGCAAGTTGTTCCACTGGTTAATTGTTCTCACTGTCAGGAAATTTCTCCTTAGTGCTAAGTTGCTTCTCTCCTTGATTATTTTCCATCCCTTGCTTCTTGTCCTGCCTTCAGGTGCTTGGGAGAATAGATTGACCCCTCTCTTCTTTGTGGCAACTGCTATTATGTCACCTCTAGTCCTTTTATTAAACCAGACATGCCCAAATGAGCAGAGTGAAGGGAGTGACTTAGAATGGTCCTTCTATCCCCAACTGTGCTAATATTCTATATATTTTGAAAAGTTAATCGACTCAGAAAATCATTGACCTGGGCCTTCTAGCATCAGCGATAGGAACAGACCCCAGTTTTAATCTTCTCTGCCCCGTCCCTCTAATTCCCCTGATGCCAACATCTGGATGGTTACAGCACACATGTTAAAACTTCCCTGTGAAGGTACCGTAATTTTCGGAGTATAACACGCCCTCTCCCCCCCACTAAAAGAGAGTGAAAATTTGGTCTTATACACCAAATGTAGCCGAAAACGTGAGGCACGGAGGAGGCGATGGTCTGTGGCAATCCCTGCAGCCTGAAACAGCTGATTGGTGGTATTCTGGGAGGCTGATCCACCCGCCAATCAGCTGCTTGTGCTGAATCAGGCAGTGATAATGTGCTGAAGTTGACCTGGCTGTTTGCTATTTGCTGCAAAGAGGTGTCAGAGTTTGCAGCAGCAATCACATCCAGAAAGCACACACAGGTAACTGATTCAGCAGGATTCAATAACTTCTCTTTATATATAATATAACACATGAAGTAAATATACAATACTAAAAGCAGCTTTTCCAACGTGGTAGTTCAGCAGAGGAGAGAAGTTTCACTTTCAGTTTTAGTTTCAGACATCAGCACAGCATGAAGCATTAATACGGAACAAGCCACGCCCAGGCTCCTTGCTGTCTCCTTCCTTGTTGCTCACACAGCAAATACTGTTTGCTTCCAAACAGCCCTCAACTCTCTCACACACTGACAGGACGCTAGCCAGATGAATACATGGATGCTGGTAGGCAGAGGCAGAATATTTTTTTCTTATTTTCCTCCTTTAAAAAGTAAGGTGTGTCTTATAGTCCGAAAAATACGGTATTTTAGCGTTTTACATAATCTGCAATTCCAGGAACAAATTGTTCCCCTTAAAGAAGACAATAATATTTTTTTAAATAAACCATTCTTCTTTTTCCTGATTTCTGAATATATCTCTTTCTGTCTCTTTGCAGAAAATCCACCCTATTAATTAGTAACGGACTTATTATTTTTTCGTGTACCTTCCTGTGTTTTGATAGAATAATCCAGAACTTTGGATTCAGCCTCTTTGCTCGCTTTTTTGGAGGAGTAGGGTCAGGTGAGTCTGTGACCACTTTTTTTATAAACCCCCAAATAAAAAAGCTGAACTCTGCCTTTTCATTAAATGTCTCTTAATTTAGGAGTTAAGGATTGGGGAAGTAAAGAGTAGGATTTGCGAAGGGAGGGTGACAGGGTGACAGGAACCAAAGCTGTCAATCTGGAGCAGAGCGGCCAATCAAGGATGGAGCCGTGAGAATGGCATGTGAAATGCCACCAAAGAGTCGCCAAACCCCAAAGCTGTTCCCAAAACATCTAGTCTGAATATCATTGGACACGGATGGACTGGTCAAGCAGGGAGGGCAAGGGAAGAGGTAGAATCGCAGGCTTCGTGCAGGAATATTCAGATCCGGCTTTGCTAATGCTGTAACCGCTTGACTTTAGTAAAAGTAATCTTGTCACTTCAGAACTGGAGTTGAGGGTCTTTCTTTTCTAGATGCTCAAGTCGGGAGTTGGTTTCTTGGAGCCTAGGAATCAGGATGGTCCTTTGCAAATATTCTGAATGTAGAATATGCAGTTATTCCTTCCGTTACCAAGAAACAGGACACTAAATCCCCCGGAGAGAAATCTCCCTAATGAATGGAGAAATAATGTAAATGTAGAAGGAGTGGGACACGGTGGCTCAGTGGCTAAGATGCTGAGTTTTTTATCAGAAAGGTCAGCAGTTCGGCAGTTCGAATCCCATTACTTGCCCCAGCTTCTGCCAACCTAGTAGTTCGAAAGCACGTAAAAAATGCAAGTAGAAAAATAGGAACCACTTTTAGTGGGAAGGTAACAGAGTTCCATGTGCTTTCAGCCACATGACCACGGACAGTGCGGGCACTTCGGCTTTGAAATGGAGATGAGCACTGCCCCCTGGTGTCGGGAACAACTAGCACATGTGTGTGAGGGGAACCTTTAGAAGGAAATGTAGAGGTAGCCCTTGACTTACAATAGTTTGTTTAGTGACAGTTCAAAATTACAACGGCGTTGAAAAAGTTGTTGTTACCATTTTCACATTTATGAATGCTGTAGCATGCCCACAACCGTGAGAACAGAATTCGGAAGCTGGGAAACTGGCTTGTATTTATGACAATCGAAGTGTCCTGAGATCATGTGATCCCCTCTTACAACCTTCTGGCCAGCAAAATCAATGGGGAAGCTTAACCACCTTGTGACTAACTTAACAACTGCAGTTAACTTAATCACTGTGATGAGAAAGGTCGTAAAAGGGGACAAAGTTGACTTAACGAACGTTTGGGCTCAGTCGTAGTCGTACGTCAAGGACTGCCTGTAGCCACCTGCTAAGATTCCTGCAACCTAACTTTGTGACCCCTTCAATAAATCTGATTAAAGAAGACTCTGAGGAGTTTAGCCATAAGGAGACGGCAGTCAGATTCAGACCTGTGAAATGAGAAAGAAGAGCAGGCTGGGGGAACAGGGCTGGTAAACCAGGGTCTCTTTGCACATGCTCAAATTTCTTGGCTCTGGGCTCAGTTTTGAGCTATCAGTCCAAATCAGAGAGCCAGGAAGGAACAAGTGAAGATTGTGTTGCACAGGACATCGCTATTACAACACAATGCTCCCTAATTTGGAGATTTACATTTGCAACTCTCAGGGCCAGCCGCGCACCATAGATGCTCCTAAATTCTGCATTGGCTAGAATGCAAGGTATGACCATAATGCAATGTTTAATTCATTCCACAGGGACATTTACTTACTCTGTCCCTCTCTACATCCTTGAAATCTCTTCCTTGAATCTGAGGGGAGCCTTAGTGACGTCTTCAGTCCTCTTCTACACCTGGGGACACTTTCTGATCCAAATCTTAACCAGTCCCCAGATCTGGGGAAATGAAGAAAGTAAGTATTTTCACTTTCATCCTTGCTGCAAACGTTAAGTCATGCTAAGCCAGGGAGGGTAGTGTGTAGTGCACTTCAGTAGGCAAGAATCAGACCAGCGTAGCTGCAATGACATTTATTGACTCAAAAATGGAACTGAGGAACTGCAGGCAAATGCCTGTGATTTATACTCTAAGCCCACAGAGCCTTAACCAAACATAGAACTAGAAATAGCCCACTGAAATATAAATGGCCTACATTTTCCTCCAAAACAGTTGGGGGTCATCTAAAGGTTAGTTTCACTTTAGCACAGTTAACAATAAGGGTCATCTAAAGGTTAGTTTCACATTATCATAGTTAACAGGGTCATCTAAAGATTAGTTTCACTTTAGCACAGTTAACAATAAGGGTCATCTAAAGGTTAGTTTCACTTTATCATAGTTAACAGGGTCATCTAAAGGTTAGTTTCATTATCAGGCCTCCAAAAGATGCCCTAATTAATTACAGCTTTAGAAGTTGACATTCACTTTAGCAGAGTTAACACTTAGGGTCATCTAAAGGTTAGTTTCACTTTAGCACAGTTAACAGTTAGGGTCATCTAAAGGTTAGTTTCATTTTAGCACAGTTAACAGTTAGGGTCATCTAAAGGTTAGTTTCACTAGCACAGTTAACACGACTATATACATTCAATACATAACAGAGGGTATCTTTCCATTGCCAAAAATCCCATTGCCCAGGGATCAAAGCAAGAGAAGAGGAAGTCAAAAAGAGACAGGTTACTTCTAAAACCTGGATTGTGGTCATAAACTTCCTAACATTCTTTCCCTCTCCCTCCCTTCCTCCCTCATAGATTACTCATTATTGGTGGGCCTTGCAGCCATATTTTCCATAATTAGTACTGTATTTTTGGTGCCATCTCCGGAAAGTCCGAGGTTTCTGTACCTGCAGAGGAACGACGAAGAGAAAGCAAGACAAGGTACAGTCACATGAGTTTGGCGTTACGGCCTTATGAGTCTGCAGGGCTTGGTGGCTCCATCCAAATGTAGCCCCTTTGTGTTGTGGCCCGCCAGTGGCCAGCACAGCTGGCCACAGAATCGAACAATAAAGAGGTTGGGAAGGAATATGGGCCAGTCCTGGAGTCTGGGGAAGGCTCTGTTGAGGGCTCTGTGTCGGAGGCAGAGAGGGGGCCAGGGCCGTATGCCAGCTATCAGCTGCCTTCAGAGTCAAACATCTGTGAGGCAGACAAACAGCTGCAGCCTGTCCCTAGTGTGCACATGTGCAGAGTTGCCAGAGGAAGGGAACATCTAAAGAACAGGAATCGACTTGGGAGTAAGGCCACAGGAGGACAATGAATGGCCCCTTCCAGAGGAAATAAAAGAGGAGCGAAAGGGGAGTGGAGTTTGCAGGAGGCAATTAATTCACTTAATTGATTTGTGACTCTCCGAGACTCTTTGCCAAGTTGTGCAGATATTGACCTGGCACCTCTCCAAGCCAGATAAGGTCTGTGACTGTAAATCCTCCCTCGAAAGACTTTGCTAGATTTGAGTGAGCAGAATTCACAGTCAATTAATAAAAGGAGTTTTTTGTCAGGACAAGGAGTTTGCTTCATGCTCTTGGGAAGCTTCGGTCAGGACACTTTGCACATGTTCTTGTCTTCCCCTCCTCTTCCTCCTCCTTTAGTCTTGAAGAAGCTGAGAGGGGAAGAATATGTGGAGGACGAGATGGAAGAACTTTATCAGGAACACCTTGCCGAAAGCAGCCAGAAGGATATGACAGTGCGGAAACTTCTTCACATCCGCAAGCTCCGGTGGCATCTCTTCACCATCATGGTGCTGATCTTCGGAAGTCAATTTGTGGAAACAAACTCGGTTAGTGACTTCTCCGAGCAATCTCGCTCACGGTTCAAATTTGGAGTCTATGTCCTGCTTCAAGTGCCGAGTGCCTGGCTTGTTATCCAGGAATAAAGTTTCTGGATCCAGAGAACGGGCCGTTTTTTGCCCTCCAGAGCCTTCAGGGAAAGAGAACGTTTTCCTCAGGCAATCAGTCACATGGTCCAATCTTTTTCTTCCACGGTCCAGGTTTGAGAATGTCCTTGGTTCTCAAGAGAAAGCAATTTATTTTGGCTACACAAACCCCTCTATCTCTAATCCCCCCTCCGTGTCCCTCACCTCTAGTGAAGCTCCAATATGGCTCCGGTCAGTCCAACTTCAGGGTTGACAAGGTTTCCAGAGAAGCAAGCAACAACGCAGTTGAGATAGTTGGTGTGAGAGAAATAGGGTGAAGACGGCTCCTCCTTAATAGCTCCCGGAATCTAAGCTTTATGGTGCTTTAGTCTGGCAAGATTCTGTCTGCAGGCAATGAATCTACCATATTTTTCGGAGTATAAGACACACCTTTTTCCCCCTAAAAGAGGGTGAAAATTTGGGTGCGTCTTATAAACTGAATGTAGACCCACCCACCGCCCCCAATCCTTTGGCCTCTGCCTCCCAGCAATTTACCTCGTTGCAGCAGTCGGGCTTGCGGAGGCTTCAATAGGCTATAGCAATCCCTGCAGCCTGTAACAGCTGATGATCGGGAGAGATTGAAAGTGAAAGGGAGGAAAATTGCTGAGAGGCAGATATTTTTCCCTTGTTTTCCTCCCAAAAATCTAGGTGCGTCTTATACCTCGGAGTGTCTTATACTCTGAAAAATATGGTACTTAGAAGGATTGCAACAGGGGTTTTTAGAGCCTCTCTCCAATCCTAAGTGTGCCTCCGTCAGCATCCCTTTTGTCTTTGATTGCAGATCTTAATTTTCGTCCAGCAGAGCTATAAAGCTTTAGGACTGTCCGTCAGAGCTACCCGTCTCGTTCCGTTAGCGGGAAGCTTGATCACCCAGCTGATGCTTCTGACGACCGTAAGTGTGTTTGTGTGCTCCGCTGCCTCCTTCACCCCATCGACTTAGGGCAGTGATGGTGAACCTTTTCGGCACCAAGTGCCCCAACTGGAACACATGTTCGCACATGCGGGCACCAGAGCACCGGCCAGCTGGTCTTTGTGCACGTTGGAGCACTGAAAACTCAAAGACCAGCTGGCCAGTGTGCACATGCCTGGTTTTATGTGGCCAATTTTGGCCATTTTTCAGGCCATTTGTTGCCTGAAAATCAGCCTGGGTTTTGTGGCCATTTTTCGGGCCCTTTTCACGCCATTTCCTGGCACTCCGGTGCCTTTGAAGACCAGCTAACCAGAAGAGCAGCTGGCGATAGCACTCGTGCCCACAGAGAGGACTCTGTGTGCCACCTCTGGCCATAGGTTTGCCATCACGGACTTAGGGTGATGTACCCCAAAGCAATACAATCAGCAGGGAGAAGTTCAAATGAGTGAAAACACGACAGCAAAAGAGAAAACTGGAATTATTTTAGACTCGAGGAAGAATTGTGGGCTCCTTTGTTTGATGATATATTGCTGTGATGGCGAACCTATGGCACACATGCCACAGGTGGCACATGGAGCCATTTGTCAGGGCACGAGAGGCGTTGCTAACTTTCGACCTCTAAAGCCTGTTCTCGCCCTCCCCAGGCTCCTAGAAAGCTTCTGGAGATTGGGGAAGGAGAAAAAACCACAGCAAATGCAGGAGGGGGAGGTCGCTGGGAGTACATGCACACATAGCATTATGGGTGTGGCATGCTGGTTTATGGCACGGCAGCCAAAAAAGTTTGCTATCACTTATACGTTGGTTTCTGTTCTTGGCTGTCCATGGTCTTCTTAGGGAGTTTTTCTCCAGTGTCCCAAAGGGTCAATCCTCTTGTGCTTTGCTTTTTTTCTAGATCTACACTGTCGAATCCTTGGGGCGGAGATTTCTCCTTTTGAATGGCTTCTTGATGTGTAGCATCTCAAATATTGCCCTAGTCTTCACTTTTCAGGTGGGTTCTGCTCTCTCTACGCCGGGGCAACTAGAGTGCCTCCCTATTAACATCCCTGTGTCTTTTTTCACACATATAAATCTTCCCAGCCAGTTAAAATTAATGTAATGCATTTCATCCAGTTGGTCAATTTCACCAAATACAGTTGGTCAATTTCATAAATTCTAATCAGTTTTGTCAATTGTACCAATTTCACCAATCTGTCAATTTCATCCCGTCCATCGATTGCACCAGTCCATTAACGTCACCAATTCATCAATTTCATCCAGTCGGTCAATTTCACCAATCACAGTTGCTCAATTTCACCAATTCTAATCAGTTTTGTCAATTGCACCAATTTCACCAATCGGTCAATTTCATCCCGTCCATCGATTGCACCAGTCCATTAACGTCACCAATTCATCAATTTCATCCAGTCGGTCAATTTCACCAATCACAGTTGCTCAATTTCACCAATTCTAATCAGTTTTGTCAATTGCACCAATTTCACCAATCGGTCAATTTCATCCCGTCCATCGATTGCACCAGTCCATTAATGTCACCAATCCATCAGTTTCCTCCAGCTGGTCAATTTCGTAGAGTTCATGCCACTTTTCTGTCAATGGGGTTTCCAAATCTTGTGGAAAACAGGAAGTTGGTTTCAGTGGTGGAGTCAGGCTGAGGCGGGGGTTGGGGGAGATACTGCTTTGTTGGTCACCCCACAGCTGCTTCCTTCTTCCCCACAGAACAAAACAGTCACAGTGGCCTTCATCAGCCTTCTTTTGACTGTTCTCTTCTTTCTGGGCTACATATCAGGACCAGGTTTGTGATCAGATGGGATACAGAGTCTTCGCAGTGGGAGAAAAACCAGGAGAGGATTTTGTGGTGGTGGTTGTTGTTGTTTTAAAATATATATATATAAGAAATTCCCTTCTTCTCTCCATCCAGCTTCCATTCTTCTTCTGATTATCGGTGAATTATTCCTCCAGTCATCCCGAGCGTCTGCGTATGTGCTTGCAGGATTAATCAGTTGGGGAAGTAATTTTTTCTCGGCGATGCTGTTTCTTCTGACTAATGTAAGGCAGGGGTCCCATGCCCCCAGAGAACTATTTGCAACCGGGTGGCTCAAATGGCACGTTGCTACGCATGCAACCCACATGACTTGATTCGCACAAGCGAATCCCCAGTGGTGGGATCATTCTGGATTAACAAACGGGTTCAGGGATCGCGTGATTTGTCCAGTTTGAAGAAATCGTCACTCCCGGGTTTCTTTGGAGGAGTAACACAGCAACGTTGTGCGGCAATCTGCTCTGCCACGTGAATCAGCCGAGTAGATAATGGTAGGAAAGTTTTATGCGGGCGGGCGGATGAGCCCATCTGATCATCTGGGCGAACCGGTTCGCTGCCAGCTGATTGTTGGAGTTACCGGTTCACCCAAACTGGTCGGAACCAGTAGAATCCCACCGCTAGCTTTCACACATGTGTGTACTGGCATGTCTCTTGCACAAGTGGAGCTGCATGTGCGGGGGCATGCCATCCCGCAGCTCACATGCCCTGGGCCCCCTCTCCTACCGCCACCAGTCCACCAAGCTGCAAATTCTGGGCACTGATGATTTAAGGGACTTTTAATCTCTTTAGAAGTTTTTAAAACGTAAAGAAGATATATTAAAGAAATAATAGCAATAGCACTTAAACTTATATGCCGTTTCACAGTGCTTTACAGTGTGTGTGTCGTGGCCTGTTGAGTTTGCTCTCAGTGTTTCTTAATTTTTGTTTCTGTCTCTAGTCCTACCTTGGATCCTACTACTTGGTCCTTTACTGGCCTTTTATAATCCTCACCCTTATTTACATTTTCTGGGCGCTCCCGGAAACCAGCAGCAAGACATTTCAAGAGATCCAGGAGGACTTAGAGGCCCGCACCTCCAAAAAGTCTAGAAAAATAACAGCTGAATCGTCCTTCTCTTTTCAAAATTGATCTGGAATGTAAAGATGAAATAAATCAGAAGCTCTCTGCAAGCTGGATGATTGTATTTGTATTTTTTAAAAGTGTACAATGCTACATGGTAGTTTGAAAAAAAAAAGAGGAAGACACTTCCAAATATTATCTTATTCCCCGGGACAAAAATTAATGTTTTCTGCCTTTTTAAAACTATAATTCTTGCCTAGTTCTGCCAATGTGATTTTCCTGACTTTTGTTGTGGCCTGCCAACGGCCAGAAGAGCTGGCAGCAGAGTGGGACAGTGAGGAGGTTGGGGAGGAACATGGGTCAGTCCTGGGGGCTGAGGAAAGCTCAGACGAGGGCTCTGCGTCGGAGACAGAGAGGGAGCTAGACACGGGCTTAGGGTGATGTACCCCACAGCAATACAACCAGCAGGGAGCAGTTCAAATGAGTGAAAACACAACAGCAAAAGCGAAGACTGGAATTTTTTTTAGACACGACAAAGAATTATGGGCTCCTTTGTTTGATGATATATTGCTGTGATGGTAAACCTATGGCACGCGTGCCACAGGTGACACACAGAGCCATTTGTCAGGGCACGTGAGGCATCGCCCTGTCAGCTGGCCAGTGCGCAGGCACAAGCATGTCAAAAATCGGCCCTAATGGCAAGTCACTTCCGGTTTGCTGGTAGGACCGTTTTTTGCCCTCCGGAGCCTTCAGGGAAGCCTCCCGAAGGCCCCTGAAGGCTCCGGAGGTCATAAATTGACCTTACGGGGAACCCAAAACTTATTTTGACTGTCCTCTTCTTTCTGGGTTACATATCAGGGCCAGGTTTGTGATCAGATGGAATACAGAGTCGGACAGTGAGGAGTTTGGAGAAGAACATGGGCCAGTCCTGGGGGCTGAGGAAAGCTCAGACGAGGGCTCTGAGTCGGAGGCAGAGAGGGAGCTAGACAGCAGCGAGGCAGAGGAAAATCTGGAGCCACCCAAACACAAATGTATTGAACAAGGTGGGAAATTCCATAAAACGGATTTCTCCATTCAAACTCGGCTCCTGTTTACAAAAAAGGCATTTAACAGGGTTAGAAAGCCACGGGAAATGCTATTCTCCACTACAGTCTTCGTGTTTCTCTACATTTATTTGCTTTATCAACAAGAATAAAATGTGAAATAGAAAAAAAACTATGTCCAAAGTTTGCCTTAGGGCCACTGACATCAGCTGACTTTACATTCCATATGGAAATGTATGCAAATCAGCTCCTAACTGCCAACCGCTTCTCCCGGAATGTTCCTGCCTCCTTTCCCTGATTGGCTCCATCCTCTGCTCCAGTGTTTGTTTGAAACAAATTTTGGCTGAGCAGATCCGGCTTGTCCCTTTTCACGCCATGACACGGAGAAAATCCCAGTGAGTTGGCATTTATATTTTCTTCTTTTTTCCCAGCCTTAAATGCCAAACCTGGAGATGGGCATTTTCCAAATGGGCAATGTTCATAAGAAAAAAAAAAGACGAAAAAAAAAGCTTTTGTTTACTTCTGTCCCCATCCCTCAAATTTCCTTTTTGTGAAACACTGCCCATCGGTGGCAATGGGCTCTATGGAGCTTCCCTGATCCGCAGCAGTCTACCTTTGAACAGGAGCTGCCCAGAGAGGACAGGTTTCAGGGCGAGAAACGCTCGCAAATATGGTAGAAGAACGAACGAGGGGACAGATTATTATTATTTGCTTGTTTCCTTTTTGTTGTGTGTTCGATCAGGACTCCTTATCCCAGAAGGACAGATGCTAAAACGGGCTCGAAACTGGGAATCCGAAATTATGTGAGTTTGGTGTTTCGGATAAGTTGGGAGTGATGGACCAAGATGGTTGTTAGTCTTGATCGGTTATTATTTTAGCTTTCTTCAGCCTAAGGCAGGGTGGAGATCAGGGCTCACTCACCCCGCAACGACACAAATAAAAAGTATTTCTAAAGGAGATCCTTTGTTGCTCCAGAATATACGTTCACGGCAGTGTAAGGTTTTTGAACACAGCTCAGAATCTGATCAATCCAATGACATTCTGAACACGAGACGACTGATAAACAGCTTTTAATGTCTAGCTAGAAAGCAAAACTGGGCAACCCTTTTAGTCTCCCACCTTTAAAAGGAGGCAGTTTTTTGCCGTTTTGTGGGCCATTTTCAGGTCGTTTTGCAGTGCTCTGGTGTCTGCGCAGACCAACTGGCCGGCGCACCAGAAACCAGAAAAGCAGCTGGCGTCGTGCCCACAGAGAGGGCTGTGTGTCTCACCTCTGGCACCCAAGCCATAGGTTCGCCATCACAGATCTAGGCTAACCTTGGCAATTCGCCTAGAGGCTTTATCTCTGCGGTTAGTTACAACTCCTCTCAACAGCAATAAACAAAAGCTGAATTTGATTACGCTCTCTGCATGCTCTAATCCAGGCATGTCCAAAGTGCGGCCCGGGGGCCAAATGCGGCCCTTTTTCAAATTGCAAGCGGCCCGCAGCCTCTTCTCCCCACTGGAGTTATTTGTTTAGTCTTTCATAAAATACCGTATTTTTCGGAGTATAAAGATGCATCTTTTTCCCCTCAAAAAAGAGGCTAAAAATCTGGGTGCACCTTATACACTGAATACAGCATTGTTTGCCTCCCAGAACTCTGCCCCCTTCCCCAAAATGGCCGTGCATAGCCTTTAGGAGGTTTTCAGAGTGATCCTGGGGGCTGTGGAGGGCATAAATGAGCAAAAAACGGCCCGTTTTTTGCTCAACTTTGCCCCCCCCCCAGCCCCCAGGAGCACTCTAGAAGCCTCTTAAGGGCTATTCATGCCCTTTAAAAAAAAAGGCCCGTTTTCACGAAAAATGGGCTGTTTTGGGGAGAGTGCAAAAACTTTTTTTTTAATTTGCCTCTTCAAAATCTTGGTGCGTCTTATACTCCGAAAAATACGGTAGCTAATTCGCATTTAATGTTAAGGGTTCAAAGAATGTCAGGCTGAATGATCGGCCCCACACATTTTCACCTACCAAATCTGGCCCTCCTTGCAAAAAGTTTGGACACCCCTGCTCTAATCCTTTGAGCAGCAACCTCGGCGTGTCCGTGAAGCCCACACGTCAGGCCCGATATAAAACCATATTACCTGTTTAAATAAAGAAAGAAGAAGAAGAAGAAACATGGCTTACGCCATTCCGGTAACCCTTGTTTGTTTTCCTTCGGTTGAAGCTGACCATCACGTTGTTTACTTCGATGTTGGTTGCGTATCTCGGAGATTTTCAATATGGCTACTCTCTCATGCTGGTGCATCACCCAGCTTCGGTAAGACCCAGGGTTTGTATGGCGTGGGAAGCCCCGATTATGAACCCCTGGCCCGAGGTCTCCCTCTTAACCCTGTTTGAATGTTTTGGGTTGAATCCAGGAAGCGTGACGCCCTGGACTGAGATTTTGTTATTTTTTCATTAAGCATATAACATACGAAAGGGGGAAAAATCTAAGTGATAGGAAAGTGGAGAAAGAAAAGAGAGAAAAAAGGAGGAAGAAGAGGGGGAGAGTACCATAAAATACCAAATAGAATCATAGAATCATTATTCCATTCTATTCTATTCCATTCCATATCCATTTCATTCCATTCATTTTGTATTCTGTCCTCTCCGGTCCCATCCTATCCTATGCAGTGCTGTGCTGTGCTGTGCTATCCTATCCTATCCTATCCTATCCTATCCTATCCTATCCTATCCTATCCTATCCTATCTTATTCGCCGGTTCTAAAGTGAATAAAACTAGTTTAATCAAAAAACCCAAAGTTTTCATTTTTTAAAATTTATTTTTTGCCTCGAGCATAAAGTCCAAGATCGGTTTCCAGCTAAAAACGAAACCGGATGTATTCTTCGCCCGCCCCCTGATGAAAAGAAGTCAAGTTTGCCCTCACTTCCTTTTTTTCGTTCATTCTTCTATTCCCTGGCATTGACAGATCTTTTCAGCTGGTGTTTTGCGAAGGACAATGTATCTCCCTATTGAAAGGGAAATGTGCCAGGGTGTGCCAAGGAGCTGGTGGGCGCAAGGGTGTGATTTCCCCCAGGTCCGTGCCCTGTTTGCACACATAATACACTTTTGCACCCCCTAAAGCCAAGAGCAGCGTCTTTGCTGACTAACAAAACCTGTGTGCTGTGCTAAATTTGATTTTTCCCTGTATCTGTTCTGCGATTGTCGGAGTCTGGCGCTGAGATGGAAGACAAACAGCTAACAGAGAAAGGGAGAGTGGCTCCGTTGGCTGGGGAAGGAAACTGGGGAACGGCAAAGTCAGGCTGGGCAGAGCAGGGGAGAGGAAGAACAAGGGAGAGGGGGTTCATATGAAGACCAAGGCCCACCCCCCTCCTCATCCTAGGGCACTCAGGGAAGAATGCAGAAGAGAGCAACGTGGGTTGCGTGGCTTACGAGAAAGAAAAGGGCCCCAATTCCCTTCACAAGGCACACCTGGGGATGGAGTTTAAAGGAGAGGCAGTTGGGAGGGGCGTTTGATGGGAACAAACACTGAATTCCTATAGTGGTGAGAGTTGTGACTTATTATCTTGCCCTGTTGGAGTGATTGATTGCTGTCAGTCTGCTTACAGCATTTGAACTGGAGTATCTGCAGGTTTGTGGAAAAGCTTTTCTCCAGGCCGGAGAGTAAAAGGGACGTTGGGGACCAAGTTGGTGCCAATAAAGGGACTCATACCGATTCTCTGGCTGTTTTGCCTTCATGCCACGCCCCAGGTCGTCACAGCTATGTAGTCAGAGATTGACACCGCTGGTTATATTTTAAGCCTTTGTTTTGTACCCCCACGTCTTAAATTTAATTTCTGGCTGATCCAAAAATGGGAAACCTCTTCTTTACTTCCTCACTTTTCTCATTCTCCCATTTTTTCTCCCCTAAGCTCCTTGTCTCCAACTTGACAAAGGAGGAAAAGAAGAGCTTGAGATACTCCTGGTTCATCTTATCGCCTGCGGTCATATTCTTCCCAATGGGAGGGGTGACTGGCATTGTGTTGTTCGCAACCCTGGTGGACAGATATGGCAGGTAACAGAAGTGGCAAAACGATTTGGGGAGGGGTGGGATCGCGTACAATTTCTCCATACCATAGAGCGAAGCAAATGTTACCCAGGGATCTCCTGGTGGTCTCATTTCCAGGTGTTACTGTCAGAATTTTGGCAGTGTGACTATTAATATGAGATAAACCCAGCACACAAAGCCTTTAGATATTAACAGTGGTTTATGCATACATATATACAGATCAGTGGTGGGTTTCAGCCGGTATGGCCCGGTACAGCTGTACTGGTAGTAGCTGGGAACAGCTGACAGTGTACCAGTACGGTGGCTCGTTTGGCCTGCCTGTCTGCCAGCATTCTATACCAGTTTTTAAAGCAACCAGCCAATTGTGCATACATGCACAGCGTGCGGCGCCTGCGTGAGCTCTGACAAGCAGCTGGGTGTCACAGGGGCGGTGGAGTCCGCATGTATGCGCAGCATGTGTGCGTGAAAGTATGCACAGCCCCCCTGAGCACCATACCGGTAGCGACAGGGAGAGGAACCCACCAGTGCTACAGACGTACACATGGTAGATTTACCACTCAGCTATGGACACAAGGAGAGAAATGAGATACATGATGAGAGAGAGAGAGAGAGAGAGAGAGAGAGAGAGAGAGAGAGAGAGAGAGAGAGAGAGAGACCCTCTAATGGCCACCTATATACGGACACCTCTTAAGATGGTAAAAGACTTGTGTGGACCCCACCAGAGTCTTAAACTGGCTATATATGTATTGCTGAATCATCCTCATTGCATCAGCTTACAACCTTACATCAGCTGGCAGCTATTAAATCCTCAGTACTTGATAATTACCCTATACTGTACCAGTTGTCCTTGGCTTATGCCGACAATTGAGCCCCAAAATTCTCGCAATGGTGGTGAAGTGAATCTGGTTCCCCCTCCAATTGACTTTGTTAAGCGGAACAATGGAGTTTTGTCCCATTTTACAACCTTTCTTGCTTCAGTGAACTGAAATCACTGCAGTTGTAAATGTTAGTCACCTGGTCATTAAGCAAATCAGGTTTCCCCGTTGACTTTGCCTGTTGGAAGGTCACAAAAGGGACCCCGGAACACTGTGACATCATAAAGATAAGCCAAGTGTCTGAAGTTTGATCCCGTGATCGCGAAGGGAGGCTGCAACGCCCCTAAAAGTGAAAAACATACGTCATTTTTTCCCCAGTGCCGTCGTACGTTTGAACGGTCAGTAAACGAAGCGTCGTAAGTCGAACGCTACCTGTATTTGTCCATTCAATGAGATTGCTAATAGCTTTCCTCTCTTGCCTTTTTTCTTCCTTTTGCAGAAAATGTGTCTTGCTGCTGAATAACACCTTAACTTTCTTCGCCTCAGTTTTTCTCTGCATATCCAACATCATCCATCTCTTCAATTTCACCCTGTTTGCCAATTTCATAATTGGGATATCTTCAGGTGAGTTGACCTTCGAGATGATTTGGGGATGATCGTCCTCTGAGAATCGGTCTCCCGGATTGGTTTGTTGATATTTTCCACTTGGGGGCGCTAAAGAGGCCGACCACTTTCTTCGAGATATGGCTCTTCAGCAATGGAGCTAATAGTAGATTGAGCAGATCTGTTCTGACCCAGCTCCCTAGACACGGCAAACCCTCTGAAGTTAAACCAATGGTTTATTTATTTATTATTTATTTATTTATTAGCGTTTATATACCGCCCCCTCTCCCGAAAGGGACTCGGGGCGGTGTACAGTCCGTAACAAAATACAACAAATTAAAACATAGTAATAACTACATAAATACATGTATAAGAGGAGGATAAAATATGCCAAACTGTACGGCTAAATAAATAAATCGATACAAAATTTAAAATCCCAATGTCATATCAGGTTAAATTTAAAACACTATCCCTCTAAAAGCCAGTAAGAATGTGCATGCCAGGAGGTAGACGTTATAAATTATGCCAGACCAGCCAGTCGGAACAGGTGTGTCTTCAGTTTCTGTCGGAAGGAGCGGAGGTCAGTAGTGGTTCTAATGTCGGGGGGGAGGTCATTCCAGAGGGTTGGGCCCATCACAGAGAAGGCCCTACTCCTCGGCGTCGCCCGTTGTCATTGCCTCGTGGACGGCACCAGGAGAAGGCCCTCCCTGTGAGAGCGAATTGGCCGCAGGGATGTATGTGGGAGGATGCGATCCCGCAGGTAACTAGGCCCTATGCCATGGAGCGCTTTAAAGATGGTGATCAGAACCTTGAAACGCACCCGAAAGACTACAGGCAGCCAGTGCAGCTCGCGCAGGAGAGGTGTTACGTGGGAGTACCTAGTACTCCCCATGACTACCCGCGCGGCTGCGTTCTGGACTAGCTGCAGTCTTCGGGCGCGTCCCAAGGGAAGCCCCATGTAGAGAGCGTTACAGTAGTCCAGGCGAGACGTCACCAGTGCATGAGTGACTGTGCGTAGGGCATCACGGTCCAGAAGGGGGCGCAATTGGCGCACCAGGCGGTTCCTTTATTAGGAATGCCGGCGGCCCCGGCAAAGAGTTTCTCTCTCACCGCAGGCTAATGAGTCCGGCTGGCCGGGAGATGAATAGTTGTCTGTCACATCTATTCATCTCCACCCCCTGCCTTTTATCCCCAGAGCTGTGGGGTGTGGCTTCACTAGCAGCGGTGGCTCTTCCGTCCCAAGGACCGGCCCATAGATTTCCACTGCTCTCCTCTCCTATGCCTTCTGCGCAACTGCAGAGCTAGGGTGGGGCTTCACTAGCAGCGGTGGCTCTTCCATCCCAAGGACCGGCCCATAGATTTCCACTGCTCTCCTCTCCTCTGCCTTCTGCGCAACCGCAGAGCTAGGGTGGGGCTTCGCTAGCAGTGGTGGCTCTTCCATCCCAAGGACCGACCCATAGATTTCCACTGCTCTCCTCTCCTCTGCCTTCTGCGCAACCGCAGAGCTAGGGTGGGGCTTCGCTAGCAGTGGTGGCTCTTCCGTCCCAAGGCTTCCACTGCTCTCCTCTCCTCTGCCTTCTGCGCATCTGCGCGTCAGGCACTGGGCCCAGCTGTTCCTCCTCTTCTTCATCAGCTACCTCCAGACCATGTGACTGTTGACTCTCCATCTGAGGGCTGACGGACGGCCCAGGTTCTGCCTCTGTCTCTCTCTGTCTCTCTCTCAGCTCCACTCCCTCTTCCCCCTCGGAGCTCTCAGGTTGCCTTGATGCTGACCCTGAATCCCACACCTCCTCCTCCTCTGATTTGGCTGCTGGTGGCCAACAGGCCCAAACAAGACCCCTCATTGCTTTTCAATTTTCTTGTTCAACTTAGGGATGTATTCCTGCTGTATTCCACTGTACCTTTTAGAGATCTCTCCCACCCCTATAAGAGGGTCAATGACTGCAACCTCAAGCCTCTTCTTCAGCCTCGGCGCATGGGTAGGCCAACTGCTAGGATTTCCGCAGGTTTTGGGGAACAAAGAAGGTACGTGCATGGAACCTAAGCTTGCAATAGACCTTTATACCGCCTGAATCTCCCGATTTCCCCAGCCCTTGAAGTTGTCCATCCAAAATGCCTTTTTTTTCTCCACCATCTTGAATGGTTGTCTTATCGCCTACGCATTTCCCTTGACTGTTAGTTGGTCAGATTCTTGTGGAGAACCTAAGCTTGCAATAGACCTTTATACCGCCTGAATCTCCCGATTTCCCCAGCCCTTGAAGTTGTCCATCCAAAATGCCTTTTTTTCTCCACCATCTTGAATGGTTGTCTTATCGCCTACGCATTTCCCTTGACCGTTAGTTGGTCAGATTCTTGTAGAGAACCTAAGCTTGCAATAGACCTTTATACCGCCTGAATCTCCCGATTTCCCCAGCCCTTGAAGTTGTCCATCCAAAATGCCTTTTTTTCTCCACCATCTTGAATGGTTGTCTTATCGCCTACGCATTTCCCTTGACCGTTAGTTGGTCAGATTCTTGTAGAGAGCCTAAGCTTGCAATAGACCTTTATACCGCCTGAATCTCCCGATTTCCCCAGCCCTTGAAGTTGTCCATCCAAAATGCCTTTTTTTCTCCACCATCTTGAATGGTTGTCTTATCGCCTACGCATTTCCCTTGACCGTTAGTTGGTCAGATTCTTGTAGAGAGCCTAAGCTTGCAATAGACCTTTATACCGCCTGAATCTCCCGATTTCCCCAGCCCTTGAAGTTGTCCATCCAAAATGCCTTTTTTTTCTCCACCATCTTGAATGGTTGTCTTATCGCCTACGCATTTCCCTTGACTGTTAGTTGGTCAGATTCTTGTAGAGAACCTAACCTTGCAATAGACCTTTATATTGCCTGAATTTCCTGATTTCCCCAGCCCTTGAAGTTGTCCATCCAAATTGCCTTTTTTTTCTCTCCCCCATCCTTCCCAGGTTACCCGCTCATGGCTGTTATACTAGGTGCCATTGCTACCATTTGCATTGTGCTCCTCCTGGTCTGTCCAGAAAGTCCTCGGTTTATTTTTATCCAGAAGAAGAATGAAACCAAGGCAACAGAAGGTAAAGAGATTCTGGTAGTTAGCAAAAGCCTCCTGGCTGGATCGCAAATGCGAACTCCAGGCTGGATCGCAATGAGCCGATACCCTTTCCCCGTTGTTGTACGATGCAAATGTACTCTTTGTCTCATGGACTTCCCTCTTTCCAACCAGTTTTAAAAAGCTTGAGGGCTGGAGAGGACGTGGGGAATGAGATACGAGAACTCCATGATGAAGATTATTACGAAATCTTGGGCAACGAGAAAAAGATGACACTCAAGAAATTTTTACGTACTAAGAAATTCCGGTGGCCTATACTCACCATCATCGTGTTGATGGCCGGAAGTCAGCTTTCTGGTGCCAACGTGGTAGGGGAGAAAAAACCATCCCAAATCCTTACTGAACCCCCCCCCCCCCGCAAACCACTACAATATGGATCCTATTGTTTCACGCGGAAATAATGTCATCTCCTCACTTTGTTGAGTTCCTTTCTCTTTTAAGGGCAGTGGATAGAAACCCCAAATCTCCTTCTTTCTCTTTTCCCTCCCCCGCCCCCCAAATTTATTTTCCAATGTCATCTTCCTCACTGTCACTACGTTAATTTGTTTGTCTAACTTGAGCTTCTATTCTGAGTTATACTGTAGAAATGTTTTTCTTATCTGACAATGATTTACTGTGCATGCCTCCTAACACCAGGGACGTGCGGTCAGGGGAGGCAGGCGAGGCAGAGGCTCACCGCTCTCATCATGAAAAGAAAAGAAAAAGGGAAAAGGGAAAAGGCACCCGTGGTCTGATTCCCTGCCTTCCTCAGTCAACATGAAGGGGACCGCAGAGTGCGCTCCGCTGGCTCGAGCTCCGAGGTCCCCTTCATGTTGACTCAGGAAGGCGGGGAATGGGACCACGTGTGCAGGAGGCTGAGGCTGCCTCAGCCTCCTGCACATGTCGTCCCATTCCCCGCCTTCCTGATGACGTCACCAGCCTCACCAGCCATAAACCTCACTGCACGTCACTGCCTAACACGTTTCATAATACGTCACACATTCTTGTACTTTCCTTCTGATCTTTCGTCTACCTGCCGGAGGAGGTGGGCAACATTGTCCTTGCCAAAATGTAAAGAATTAGATAGTAAGATTTATTTTTATTTTCATATTAAAGTTTGTTTTCATTAGAAAATGTTCTCAGGGTTTTATTTACTGCTTATTCAGAGATATGCTACTTGGAAGGGCTGCGATCCGCCACCTCGTTAATCGAAGGTGGGGGGAATATTTCCTCTCCTTCACACTCACAAATTCTCTTTTTTTTAATATCTGGCCACAGATGTTCTTCTACATCGAGACAGTCTACATGTCATTGGCGCTACCCAGGCCGATCATAAGTATCATTGCGTCATGCATCCATGTCATCCTTATCATTACCGTTATCGCCATGGTAAGCTGTTTGCTTTTCCAGCTGACTTCACGGCAAAAACTCGGGGCCAAATTTGCGTTCTTCACCCCCCACCCCCCCACCCCAGGCCCCCTGCATTCAAAATAAAATAAAATAAATCCAAATGTTTTGATCTCCGAGTGAGGCTAAAGAAGAGGCAATAAGGGTTTATTTGGAGGAGCGGCTGAGACCTTAGAGGTCTTCTAGTCTAACTTCTATTCAAGCAGGAGACACTTTGCCATTTCCGTCAAATTTCCGGCAGTTTCTTCTTAAAAACCCCCAGCGATGGAAGCACCCACAACTTCTGGAGGCAACTTCTCTTCCACTGCTGAATTGTCCTCAAAAGGTGTGTGTTATACTCCAAAAAAGACAGTAGTTTGACATCCCTTGCCTTTGTGGCAGCCCCTGAGATATTGGAAGACTGCTATCATGTCTCCCTTGGTCCTTCTTTTCACTATACTACACATACCCGGTTCCTGCAGCCCTTCTTCCTATGTTTTAGCCTCCAGTCCCCTAATCCTCTTTGTTGCTCTTCTCTGCACTCTTTTTAGAGTCTCCACATCTTTTTTATAATATGGTAACCAAAATTGGATGCATTATTTCAATTGTGGACTTGCTAAGCCTACAACATAGAATCATAGGGTTGAAAGGGACCTTGGAGGTTTTCTAGCCCAACCCCTTCCCCATAGCAAGGGATATATATATATATATATATATATATATATATATATATATATATATATATATATATATATATATGTGTGTGTGTGTGTGTGTGTGTGTGTGTGTGTGTGTGTGTGTGTGTGTGTGTGTGTGTGAAGGTAGATGATAGATAGATAGATATAGATATAGATATAGATATAGATATAGATATAGATATAGATATAGATATAGATATAGATATAGATATAGATATATAGTCCTAAAAATAAGATGTAGTTATAGAAGAAGAAACAGACATTGCGATCTCTGGAACTTTAAAATATGCTGCTCACTTAGCTTTCGTTAACCACTGCTGACATTGTCAGAGTATAAAAACCATTAAAGAGATAGCTGCCTTTATACACTATTAATCAATTTGGCCATTGCACACGTGATAGGCCCTTCCAGGTGGAAGGCGGGTGGATGGGTCTATCTATCTATCTATCTATCTATCTATCTATCTATCTATCTATCTATCTATCTATCTATCTATCATCTATCTATCTATCTATCTATCTATCTATCATCTATCTATCTATCTCTGTATCTCTCTCTCTCTCTCCCCCCTCTCTCTCCCTCTCCCTCTATATCTATCTATCTATCTATCTATCTATCTATCTATCTATCTATCTATCTATCTATCTATCTATCTCTATGTCCATTTATCTATATCTATATATATTTATCTATCTATATCTGCCTGCCTGCCTGCCTGCCACACGAGAGTCTAGGGCTCTGATGCCCATTGCCTCGCCCCCTCCCACCATACCTCTGTCCCAGCGGTGGGTTTCACATTTTGTTACCACCAGTTCACTACGTGCAAACCCACCCGCTTTGCAGGTGCACGTGCCCCTTCCACACATGCGCCTGGCCTTCCGCGCATGCCCTTTGCTCTCCCACGCCTTCCGTGCATGTGCCCGGCCTCAAAAACATGCCTAAATAGGATGGCATAGAGCCGAGGCGGGGCGGGGGTGGGGGCATCACGATTTCCGCTATTAGTTCAGGCGAACCGATCCGAACCGGCTGAATACTATCTCTGCTCTTTTCCCTTGGTTGATTTTTTTCCCCCTAGATCAATTTGATTGAGGTGTTGGGCCGGCGCCTTCCTCTAATCATGGGTTATATGATCTGTAGTATGACCTGTATCCTTTTAACCTTCACACTGGAATTCCAGGTTTGACAGCTCCCTGCTTCTTGCGGGGAAATCCCTCCCCCCCCCTCGCTCTTCTTCCTGAGCTCCCGCACCACTGGTGGGATACGACTGGTATGATCTGGTACGGGCGTACCGGTGCCTTCTTGGAGCACCAGGTACTGTTCCGGTACGGTACTCCGGAGGGCCTGCCTGCCCGCCCACCCTCCTTACCTGTATTTGAGACAATCGGAACTTCCGGGCACGCGTATGTAGCGTACCGTGCCTGCACGATGCTCCACCGACCAGCTGGGGCGTTGCGGAGCTGCCTGCGTGCATGTGGTGGATGCCTGGCCCCGTTGCACCGTACCGGTTGCAACGGGACGGTGCTCCCACCACTGTCCCCCACCCCAATCTTATCCTTGCTGGGAGGGCGCGGACGGTGGGAGCACCTGAAGCTTAGAGGAAGCTGGGTGCTGGCGCAGGAGGAAGGGGTTCTCCTTCCCATTGCTACCTGTCTCCCCTTCTCCCTTTCTTTGCACAGGAGCAGTCCTATGTATTTTCTCTTCTAAGCCTCATTTTCATCGTTATCTTTTTAATCGGACATATGCTAGGACCAGGTAGGCAAAGCAGCTGCACCTTTGCTAGAAACCCCAGGCGGCCATGGGGCCTGAATAACCAGCAAATGGGGAAGCTACATCAAGCTGGAAGGGACCTGGGAGGTCTTCTAGTCTAACCCTCCGAAGGCTGAAGGCAGGAGACCTTATCCCGTCCTGGTCAAGCCCTTCCTTTTTTCCCCAGGTCCAATCCGTTTGGTCATTCTGGGGGAGCTTTTCCTGCAGTCGACCCGTGCTTCGGCTTTCACCATAGGATACGCCGCCCTGTGGTTTGTTCGCATAATCTCTGGGCTAATCCTGATCAATCTGGAGGTGAGTCCTCACACAAACTGGAGCAGGCGCGGTGGGTGGGTTGCACCTTTACAAGATCCTTGGATGGCCTTGGGGGCCCACGAGGCCTTCAGAGTTGCGATTCTGGGTTTCAACGCCTATGTGGCACCGATTTGAGGGCTTAGATCAGGGGTAAGCAACCTTAAACACTCAAAGAGCTATAATGGTCCTAACCGGAAGCCCCTGGTTCAATCCCGGAGCCAACCGGAAGTCTGGTTCCCCCACCATAGAGTCCCCTCCTAGCGTGGCCTCCTTTTTCCTCTACCTGTCCTAACCGAAAGCCCTATCAATTGTGGAGCCGACCGGAAGTCCAGTTCCCTCACCATAGAGTCCCCTCCTAGCATGGCATCCTTTTTCCTCTACCTGTCCTAACCGAAAGCCCTATCAATTGTGGAGCCAACCGGAAGTCTGGTTCCCCCACCATAGAGTCTCGTCCTAGCGTGGCCTCCTTTTTCCTCTACCTGTCCTAACCGAAAGCCCTATCAATTGTGGAGCCGACTGGAAGTCCGGTTCCCTCACCATAGAGTCCCCTCCTAGCGTGGCCTCCTTTTTCCTCTACCTGTCCTAACCGAAAGCCCTATCAATTGTGGAGCCGACCGGAAGTCCAGTTCCCTCACCATAGAGTCCCCTCCTAGCATGGCATCCTTTTTCCTCTACCTGTCCTAACCGAAAGCCCTATCAATTGTGGAGCCAACCGGAAGTCTGGTTCCCCCACCATAGAGTCTCGTCCTAGCGTGGCCTCCTTTTTCCTCTACCTGTCCTAACCGAAAGCCCTATCAATTGTGGAGCCGACTGGAAGTCCGGTTCCCTCACCATAGAGTCCCCTCCTAGCGTGGCCTCCTTTTTCCTCTACCTGTCCTAACCGAAAGCCCTATCAATTGTGGAGCCGACCGGAAGTCCGGTTCCCTCACCATAGAGTCTCCTCCTAGCGTGGTATCCTTTTTCCTCTACCTGTCCTAACCGAAAGCCCTATCAATTGTGGAGCCGACTGGAAGTCCGATTCCCTCACCATAGAGTCCCCTCCTAGCGTGGTATCCTTTTTCCTCTACCTGTCCTAACCGAAAGCCCTATCAATTGTGGAGCCGACTGGAAGTCCGATTCCCTCACCATAGAGTCCCCTCCTAGCGTGGTATCCTTTTTCCTCTACCTGTCCTAACCGAAAGCCCTATCAATTGTGGAGCCGACTGGAAGTCCGATTCCCTCACCATAGAGTCTCCTCCTAGTGTGGCGTCCTTTTTCCTCTACCTGTCCTAACCAAAAGCCCTATCCATTGTGGAGCCGACCGGAAGTCCATTTCCCTCACCATAGAGTCTTCTCCTAGTGTGGCGTCCTTTTTCCTCTACCTGTCCTAACCGAAAGCCCTATCCATTGTGGAGCCGACCGGAAGTCCATTTCCCTCACCATAGAGTCTTCTCCTAGCGTGGCGTCCTTTTTCCTCTACCTGTCCTAACCAAAAGCCCTATCCATTGTGGAGCCGACCGGAAGTCCATTTCCCTCACCATAGAGTCTTCTCCTAGTGTGGCGTCCTTTTTCCTCTACCTGTCCTAACCGAAAGCCCTATCCATTGTGGAGCCGACCGGAAGTCTGGTTCCCCCACCATAGAGTCTCCTCCTAGCACGGCATCCTTTTTCCTCTACCTGTTCTAACCGAAAGCCCTATCTATTGTGGAGCCAACCGGAAGTCCGGTTCCCTCACCATAGAGTCTCCTCCTAGCACGGCGTCCTTTTTCCTCTACCTGTTCTAACCGAAAGCCCTATCTATTGTGGAGCCGAACAGAAGTCTGGTTCCCTTACCATAGAGTCTCCTCCTAGCGTGGCGTCCTTTTTCCTCTACCTGTCCTAACCGAAAGCCCTATCAATTGTGGAGCCGACCGGAAGTCTGGTTCCCTCACCATAGAGTCTCGTCCTAGCGTGGCCTCCTTTTTCCTCTACCTGTCCTAACCGAAAGCCCTATCCATTGTGGAGCCGACCGGAAGTCTGGTTCCCCCACCATAGAGTCTCCTCCTAGCACGGCATCCTTTTTCCTCTACCTGTTCTAACCGAAAGCCCTATCTATTGTGGAGCCAACCGGAAGTCCGGTTCCCTCACCATAGAGTCTTCTCCTAGCGTGGCCTCCTTTTTCCTCTACCTGTCCTAACCAAAAGCCCTATCAATTGTGGAGCCGACTGGAAGTCCGGTTCCCCCACCATAGAGTCTCCTCCTAGCACGGCCTCCTTTTTCCTCTACCTGTCCTAACCGAAAGCCCTATCAATTGTGGAGCCGACCGGAAGTCTGGTTCCCTCACCATAGAGTCTCCTCCTAACGTGGCGTCCTTTTTCCTCTACCTGTCCTAACCGAAAGACCTATCCATTGTAGAGCTGACCAGAAAACCCACTCCTTGTCATAGAGTCCCTTCCTGGCAGGATGTGCCCCCACCCCCTTCCCAACAGAAGCTCCTCTCAAAATTGTGGCGACAGGGAGCCACAGCAGAGGCTCCAGAGCCGCAGATTGCTGACTCCTGGCTTAGATACAAACCAGGTTTACCCCAGAGGGAGGTTGTGAGCTGGGGATTGTAGAGGGGAAAGAGAAGACATGAGGTACACCCTCCGATGGGATCGATCCGAGCAGATTCGTTAAATTGTGCGGATTTGCTATCGAGCTAAGTAAAAAAAAAACAACGGTACGGACAGGAGCTGAATTTCAGCACGAACGATGGGAAGCTAACGGGAAGTTTTTTAAAAAAAACCTCTTGTGTCATTTTGCTCCCTTCCTAGTTTCTCCTGGGCCCTTACTCTCTGCTGGTCTACTGGCCCTTCTGCGTAGCCACCTTCATTTATCTTTTCAAGATGCTTCCCGAAACCAGGGGCAAAACGTTTGTGGAGATCCAATTAACCGAAAAAGAAGAAGAGTGAAACCAAAGAATAGAGCGGAATCGTTTTAAAAGAAACGATGGCTGATTTACAAGCAGCGGCCTGCGGGATGCCATGTTGCGCCTTTTCCATGTGTGCCGTTCGCTGTTTCTTTATTTTTTTGAGGGGAGGGAGGATATTACCTCTAGGTCTCCTTTCCCCGCTGGATCTCAGCTCTTTTGTTCCACCCCCAATTTGGCACTACGTATTTTAAGCCTTTTCCTTCTGCAGATTTTTCTGGGATGATCCGCTAAGAACTCAAATATTTCTCTCTGGAAGATCAGTTTTGCGCATCGGGGCACTACTAGATCAGCCTAGGGCACGTTCACAAAATGGCTACCAAGGAGAGGTGTGGCCGTGAGAAGAGCCCCGCCTTATTTGTGCAAACGTCCCTTAATTTCACGTCCCAAATCTTTGTTTGCAGGCTCACTTTAGAACCCTCAGTACTGCTAGCAATAAAGATACTGGGCCATTTTCTGTTGTTTTTCCTTGTGTGTGTGTGTTTTTTTTTAAATTAATTTTCCTAGAAGCTTCAGTCGCAAATGCTGTGGAGAATATTGCTCTGCAAGGAAACCCTTTAAAAAACAAACAACAAATGTAAGTCAGGAGTAATATGGAGGACCTAACTAGGACAGCATACAAGGAAGGAGGAAGGAGGCAGGAAGAGGAAAACAAACAAACAAACAAACAAGGCATTTATCATTGTGACCAGCTAGGAGGAGAGCCACTGATAATAGCAGGGGGTTGGACTAGAAGACCTCCAAAGCCCCTTCCAACTCTGTTATTCTATTCTATTCTGTTCTATTCTATTCTATTCTATTCTATTCTATTCTATTCTACACTCTACACTCCACTCCACTCCATTACATTCTATTCTATTATATTTTATATTCTATTTATTCATTTTCTATATTCTATTCTATTCATTTTCTATATTCTATTATATTCTAAATTCATTGTTCTCTTTTCTATTCTCTTTTCTATTCTATTCTATTCATTTTCTATATTCTATTCTATTCATTCTCTATTCTCTTCTATTATTTCTATTCTCTTCTATTCTACAGTCTACTCTACTCTACTCCATTCCATTCCATTCTATTCTATTAATTTTTTATATTCTATTCATTTTCTATATTCTATTCTAGTCTATTCATTTTCTATATTCTATTATATTCTAAATTCATTGTTCTCTTTTCTATTCTATTCTATTCATTTTCTATATTCTATTGTCTCCTCTCATCTCTTCTATTATTTCTATTCTATTCTATTCTACACTACTCTACTCCATTCTATTCCATTCCATTCCATTCTAGTCTATTCTATTGCTAGTCCTCAATTTACAACTGTTCATTTAGTGACTGTTACAAAGTTACAGTGTTGAAAAATGTGACTTATGACCGTTTTTTCACAGTTACGACCTTTGAAGCATCCCCATGGCCATGTGATTGAACTGCGGGCGCTTGGCAACTTGGGTTCCTATTTATGACCGTTGCTGTGTCCCAAGTGGTGATCTCTTTTTGCGACCTTCTCACAAGCCGAGTCAAGGAGCAAAACCCAGATTCACTTAACAACTAGGTCAAGGGTGTCCAAACTTGGGTACTTTAAGACTTGTGGACTTCAACTCCCAGAATTCCCCAGCCAGCTGGCTGGGGAATTCTGGGAGTTGAAGTCTACAAGTCTTAAAGTTCCCAAGTTTGGACACCCCTGAACTAGGTTATTAATGGAACCGCCGCAGTGTTTCAACTAAGCAAACTGGGACAAAAAAAGCCACAAATAGGGCAAAACCGACAACCGATGTCTCACTTAACAGCAAAAATTTTGGGCTCAATTGTGGTCGTAAGCTGAGGACTACTCATAATTGTTTTCTTGGAATGCCTGAGACCCCCTGCCCCATGATTGATTAATTAATTCCACTTATACTCCCCCTCCACACATTTTTTTGGGGGGGATTTCCCCTGACAGCGTAAATATTGTTGAAAACAATTTCAGTTAATAATTGTATGCCTTAAAGAAGGCCAAAAGTGATCACACGAGGGCAGCGTTTTCTGCATTCATATTTCTTCTCCAGCATAGGAACCCTTTATTGAAACATTAATGTTACCAATAACGTTCATAATGATCAAAATAATATGAATAATAATCTGAGGAAATAATAAACCCGAGGAAAAAGGAATTGTTTGATGGCTGCAACCCCGCCAAAGGCCACAGGATGGCGGTGTTTTCCATCATTGCAATCTTAATTTTGAACAGCCCGTTTTAACTTAGTTTGACGTGATTTAATTTAATTTCCCGTGTCTGTGCCTGTTGTTCAGCCTAGGGGCTTCTAACTGCAATATTAATATTAATAATTGCGTGAATATTGATGAAAATAACGTGAATAATAAGCGAACCCCTTGAGAAAAAGAATAAATCCTTTGACGGCTGCAACTCCGCCAATGGCCACAGGATGGCGGTGTTTTTTCTCATTGCAATCTTCATTTTGAAAAGCTCGGTTTGACGTGGTTTAATTTAGTTTCCCTTATAGGTCATCTAGTCCAACCCCCTTCCCCACCCCCGCTCAAGCAGGAGATC
This sequence comes from Natrix helvetica, assembly GCF_964273705.1. Lineage (NCBI taxonomy): Eukaryota > Metazoa > Chordata > Lepidosauria > Squamata > Natricidae > Natrix > Natrix helvetica. Next base: position 147,372,379 of record NC_138551.1, read on the forward strand.
CTACACCACTTCTGACAAATGGCAGTCCAATCTCTTCTTGAAAGTCTCAAGTGAACAGCCCGTTTTAACTCAGGTTGCCGTGCTTTAATTTTGGTTTCCAGAATCTGTGACTGTTCAGCACGGGGGCTTCTTATTGAAATATTAATATTATTAATGATAATGCGAATACTGCGGAAAATAACGTCAATAATAAGTGAACCCCTTAAGAACAAGATTGTTTTGGCGGCTGCAACGTCGAAACTGGCCACAGGATGGCGGTGTTTTCTATCATTGCAATCTTCATTTTGAACAGCCCGTTTCAACTGGGTTTGACGTGGTTTAATTTTGGTTTCCCGTGTCTGTTGCCTGTTGTTCAGCACGGGGGCTTCTTATTGCAATATTAAAAATCAATAATCACGGTGAATACTGAGGAAAAAACGTGAATGATAAGCGAACCCCTTGAGAAAAAGAACAAGTCCTTTGGGGGGGGCTGCAACCCCGAAAATGGCCACGAGATGGCAGCGTTTTAGGTCCTCGCCGTCTGCTATGTAGCTATGAACGGCCCGTTGAAACCCAGTTTAACGATCTTTAACTCGGTTTCCAGCTCATCCTGGTTCCTTTCTCAAGTAACCCCACTTCCTCTTTCCTGGTGGAAGGAGACCAGGTTTAAAAAAAAAACCAGGTTAAAAACAAAGAAACTCAGCTGAATTACAATTTAAGGTCATCATAGTACATTTTTAATAATAGTGGGCAGAAGAATTGGGGCTGAAGAAATTTTCAAGCCCTGGTGACTCCGAGGACCATCATCCCCCACCTGAGCATCAGCTCGGATGGGGTGGAGGGAGGCGCTGGCAGTTGGGGGTCCAAATCTTAAGGGAAAACAGCCTTTCTCCGTTCTCTTGCCCTTAGAATGTCCGTTACTGGAAATTACTGGACACTCCTCCTTGACTTTGTGGTGGTTTGGGGATCCTGGACATTGCATTCCCCCCAAAATCCACCAGATTTGGGGACTGCAATTTCGGGGAGGGGGGGACGTTCACAGAAGACCCTCTGGGGAGTTTGAAAACTTAACCATTTTTTTCCCCCAACTTAGTTTTTTTTTTGAATCTGAAGTTTGGAACCTGGACCCAACCATGGCAGACGACAGCAGTGCTCTTTCGGGAAGGGTAAGCCTGGTGCTTTGGGAAAAGAGGGTAATGGTCTCCCCCAGGGGGCTTCTGGGATGCCTTAAGAAAAAAAAAAGGGGGGGGTTAAATGGGGACCCATAAACCCGAGGTGAGGGGTTGTGTGGCTGAGGACGGGGCGAAGAGGAATCTTTGGAGATCGAGATGCTCTGAGTTTCTGTTGGGTCTTCAGCAGACTTTGGAGGATGGCACCAAGCGTGGTTGGCCCTGCGCTGCGTTCCCTTTCCCACATGTCCTTGATCCCTCCCTCAAGGTCTTCTTGCCTCTTCCATTGATGCTTCTGTCTCCTTCTCCAGCTTCTCCTTCTCGTCCTCCATTTTCTCTCCCTCTGCCATCTTCCATTGCCGTCTCCTCCTCCTCCTCCGTTTCTCCATCTCCTCCTCCATTTTCCTCCCCATGTCCTCCCCATCCTCCTCCACCTGGTCTTCCACCTGGTCTTCCTCCTGGTCCTCCTCCTGGACCATTTCTTCCTCCAACTCCCTCCCTCCTCCTCCTCCTCC
>NC_138551.1:147376541-147401541 GCF_964273705.1 Natrix helvetica
TCCTCTTCCTTCCTTCCTTCCTCATCTCTCTCTCTCTCCTTCCTTCCCTCCTTCTTCCCTACTCTCTCTCTCCTTCCTCCCTTCCTCCCTCGTCTCTCTCTCTCATTCCTCCCTCCCTCCCTCGTCTCTCTCCCTCCTTCTTCCCTCCTCTCTCACTTCTTCCTCCCTCCCTCCCTCGTCTCTCTCATTCCTCCCTCCCTCGTCTCTCTCCTTCCTTCCTTCCCTCCTTCTTCCCTTCCTCCCTCCCTCCCTTGTCTCTCTCTCTCTCTCATTCCTCCCTCCCTCGTCTCTCTCCTTCCTTCCTTCATCTCGCCTCCCTCCCTCCCTCCTTGTTATCTTTCCCTCTCCCTCTCTTTTCTTGTCCCTTTTGTTTTTCAGGAAAAAAACACTCCTGGTTAATAACTTTTTGGCTATTGTCGCGGCCGTCTTGGTGATCTGCAGCAAACCGAAGCGTTCCCACGAACTTCTGATCTGTTCGCGCTTCTTTGTGGGAATCTGTGCCGGTGAGTGACAGTCCAGGGGTGGCAGGTGGTGCCCCCTCCCCAAAGCTCCCTTCGGCTGCCCCCACTCTCATGCCACACCACGAAGCCAAGAGCCTCCTTCGACGACAGCCACGTCAAATGGTGAGGGTTCCCTCTCTTCTCTCCCCAAAACAGGGGTTGCCTTCAGCGTGGTCCCCATGTACCTGGCCGAGATCGCCCCCCAACATCTGCGTGGGGCGCTCTGCACAGTGGCTGACCTTTTCATCACCTTTGGCAGTTTTCTGGCAGAAGCCATAGGCTTCCGTGAAGTCCTCGGGTCCGAAGAAGGTAAGGGAGGAAGCAGTGATGGAATTCAATTTTTTTTACTACTGGTTCTGTGGGCGTGGCTTGGAGGCATGGCAGGGGAAGGATTCTGCAAAATCCCCATTCCCTCCCCACTCCAGGGAAAGGATACTGCAACATACCCATTCCCTCCCCACTCCAGGGGAAGGATACTGCAAAATCCCCATTCCCTCCCCACTCCAGGGGAAGGATACTGCAACATACCCATTCCCTCCCCACTCCAGGGGAAGGATACTGCAAAATCCCCATTCCTTCCCCACTCCAGGGGAAGGATTCTGCAAAATCCCCATTCCCTCCCCACTCCAGGGGAAGGATACTGCAAAATCTCCATTCCCTCCCCACTCCAGGGGAAGGATACTGCAAAATCTCCATTCCCTCCCCACTCCAGGGGAAGGATACTGCAAAATCCCAATTCCCTCCCCACTCCAGGGGAAGGATACTGCAAAATCCCCATTCCCTCCCCACTCCAGGGGAAGGATACTGCAAAATCTCCATTCCCTCCCCACTCCAGGGGAAGGATACTGCAAATTCTCCATTCCCTCCTCACTCCAGGGGAAGGATATTGCAAAATCCCCATTCCCTCCCCATTCCAGGGGAAGGATACTGCAAAATCCCCATTCCCTCCCCACTCCAGGGGAAGGATACTGCAAAATCCCCATTCCCTCCTCACTCCAGGGGAAGGATATTGCAAAATCTCCATTCCCTCCTCACTCCAGGGGAAGGATATTGTAATATCTCCATTCCCTCATCTCTCCAGGGGAAGGATACTGCAAAATCCCCATTCCCTCCCCACTCCAGGGGAAGGATACTGCAAAATCTCCATTCCCTCCCCACTCCAGGGGAAGGATACTGCAAAATCTCCATTCCCTCCCCACTCCAGGGGAAGGATACTGCAAAATCCCCATTCCCTCCCCACTCCAGGGGAAGGATACTGCAAAATCCCCATTCCCTCCCCACTCCAGGGGAAGGATACTGCAAAATCCCCATTCCCTCCCCACTCCAAGGGAAGGATACTGCAAAATCCCCATTCCCTCCCCACTCCAAGGGAAGGATACTGCAAAATCCCCATTCCCTCCCGATCAGCTGAGACTCAGGAGGCAGAGAATAAATGGGGGCGGGGCCAGCCTTAGGTGGTATTTGCTGGTTCTCCGAACTACTCAAAATTTCCGCTACCAGTTGTCCAGAACCTGTCAGAACCTGGTAAATTTCACCCTTGGGAGAAGGAGAATATATCTTCAATTGGGACGGTTCTGGTCAGTGATTCTGAGCAGGTGTACGTCTTCTTCAGGTTGGCCCGTCTTGTTAAGCCTCGCTGGCATCCCGGCAGTGGTCCAATTACTCTTGCTCCCGTTTTTCCCCGAAAGTCCTCGATTTCTCCTGATTCAGAAAAAGGAGGAAGAAGAAGCCAGACAGGGTAATTGATTGATTGACTGATTATTGATTATGGATTGGGTCGTGTTCTCCTCGAGCCAGTTTTGACTTCCAAAAGCTGCTCTTCTCCATCCCAGTGGCCAGAGGCTGCCCGGCTTCCTTATCCCATGTAGCCGAAGGAGATGGCTTCAGACTAGCGATTGTCCTCTTTTTAAATTTGCTTGAAGGCCTCGAAGGAAGCCAGGAGAAGATCTTGGGCTTTGATTTGGGGAGCTGGCAGTCATTTTAGGGATGCAGAATCAATGGGCGAAGCCACAAGGCAGGAATCAACTGTTTGGGCAACTCAACTCTTACTCCAAACAAAAAAAATTATTGTTGTTGTTGCATATTTTCACTTCTTTTATAAACAAAGTGTTGTCCTGGCCTCCCCCCCCCCCCTTTCCATCTTCTATTATGCATCCATCAGGGGTGTCCAAACTTGGCAACTTTAAGACTTGTGGACTTCAACTCCCAGAATTCCCCGGCTGGGGAATTCTGGGAGTTGAAGTCCACAAGTCTTAAAGTTGCCAAGTTTGGACACCCCTGGCATACATCATATTTCCATTTTACATTTCAGTCATCTTATTTTTATTCCATATTCCCCCACTTAATTTTAATTCCGTCTTAATATATAGACAATATCATTATTTGCCTCTCCAAATTAATCAAATGTAACATGTCATTTCCATCTATTATTCTGTTTTACTACTACTAATAACATATATCCTCGAGTTTAATTTTATGGGGTAAACATTTCGTTGTTTCATTAACTCTCCAAATTAATCAAATGTAACATGTCATTTCCATCTATTATTCTGTTTTGCTACTAATAACATATATCCTCGAGTTTAATTTTATGTGGTAAACATTTCATTTAATTAGTTATCCACAGGTAATAATTTTAGTCTGTTTCCCTCAGATTGCATTGAATATATACCGTTGGCTGTATTTGCTAAATTTTGTTCTATTCTACTAGTAAATCCTCTTCTTTCTTTCTTTCTTTCTTTCTTTCTTTCTTTCTTTCTTTCCTTCTTTCTTTCTTTCTTTCTTTCCTCCTTTCTTTCTTCCTTTCTTTCATTCCTCCTTTCTTTCTTTCTTTCTTTCATTCCTCCTTTCTTTCTTTCTTTCCTCCTTTCTTTCTTCCTTTCTTTCATTCCTCCTTTCTTTCTTTCTTTCTTTCTTTCTTTCTTTCCTCCTTTCTTTCTTCCTTTCTTTCATTCCTCCTTTCTTTCTTTCTTTCTTTCCTCCTTTCTTTCTTCCTTTCTTTCTTTCCTCCTTTCTTTCTTTCTTTCCTCCTTTCAACCATTTTCTCTTAGTCTCTCAGGAACTTCATTTCTCTTATATTCTCTTCTCTCCACCCATTTGCCTAACTTTTTCTTTTGAGCTTGAAATTCCTGCATTTTTTTCTTCCCAATCTTTTTTTCTCCTTTTTAATTTTGTTGTTTTAGTCTCTCTTCCCAATTCCCCCCCCTTCCCTCCCCCACATCATTCCCCATTAATGCCACCTTTGCTGTTTCTGGGGTGGCCCAACTCTTGAGAAGCACAGATGGAGGTTCTCCAAACAGCAAAGCAATGGACCTCATGGTGGCAGGATTTCCCTCAAAAACTCTGCAAACTTTTGCATACATTTGCCGGGTTTCCCTCGAATATAAGTGGTTTTTGGACAGATGGCAGGTGGGTGGAAGCAGTGGCGTAGCGTGGGGGGTGCAGGGGCGGGGCGGCCGCACCGGGCGCAACATCTGGGGGGGCGCCCTGACTCGCCCTGCGCCGCCCTTTGCCGGACTGTGGCCGTCTCTTTCCTCCCGAGGAGGAGCTCGAAGGGCAGCGGGAAAAGGCTCGACTGAAGGGAAGCAGGTGCCGCGGGGGTGGGAGGCGCACCGGGGGCTTCGGGAAGGCGCCGGCTTCCTGGGGCGCTCCAGGCGGAGCCAAAGGAGAGCGGCGCTGCGCTGCGCTCCGTCTGCCCGCCGCTGCAACGCCACCGCGTCCTCCCGCTCCGCCTGGAGCGCCCCGGGAAGCCGGCGCCTTCCCGAAGCCCCCAGTGCGCCTCCCACCCCCGCGGCACCTGCTTCCCTTCAGTCGAGCCTTTTCCCGCTGCCCTTCGAGCTCCTCCTCGGGAGGAAGGCAGGAGGCCAGCATGGAGAGCCTCACTTGACTGATGCCGACCCAGGGGCAGCTGCAGTCGGGCCGCCCTCGCTTTAGGGGGCGCAAATTACTTGCCTTGCCCCGGGTGCTGACAACCCACGCTACGCCACTGGGTGGAAGGGATCCTCCAGAAGATGGTGGGGTTTTTTGGAGGGTCCTCCTGTACCAATGAGTTCTGGGCGTCTTCCTCCTCCTCCTTCTCCTCTTGTAGCTTTGAAGACGCTGAGGTGCTCGGAGGATGTGGAGCAGGAGATGGAAGAACTCCGACAAGAGCAACTGGCAGACAAGGCAGAAAAAGACATGGACGTGATGAAAATCCTGTATTACCCCGGCCTTCGGTGGCATGTGGTGTCTGTCATGGTTCTGATGGCGGGCCAGCAGCTCTCGGGGATCAACGCGGTATGGAAACGTTCTGGAGAACTTCTCAACCAGAGCGTGTATCTTGTCTTTCTCAGGACCATCTGAGGTGGTAGGTCTCTGGTAGAGCAGACTTCCGATCTATTTTCGCCAACCTTGACAAAAGTTGAACAGGGGTGGACCTCAACTCAGTGGTGAAATTCTTTTTTTTTTTACTACCGGTTCTGTGGGCGTGGCTTGGCGGGCATGGCGTGGCTTGGTGGGCGTGGCAGGGGAAGGATACTGCAAAATCTCCATTCTCACCCCACTCTGGGGTCAGCCAGAGATGGCATTTGCCAGTTCTCCGAACTACTCAAAATTTCCAATACCAGTTTTCCGAACTACTCAAAATGTCTGCTACCGGTTCTCCGAACTACTCAAAATGTCCGTTACCGGTTCTCCGAACTACTCAAAATTTCCAATACCAGTTCTCCGAACTACTCAAAATGCTACCGGTTCTCCGAACTACTCAAAATGTCTGCTACCGGTTCTCCGAACTACTCAAAGTTTCTGCTACCAGTTCTCCAGAACCTGCTGGATTTCACCCCTGCCAATCCCAGAATTCCCCAGCCAGCCGCAGGGGATTCTGGGAGTTGAAGGCCATGTCTCTTCAGTTTGCCAAAAAATAAATAAATCCGAAGGCTGCTCGACCAGGGACCCTCCACCTCAGATGGTCCAAGCTGAGGAGACCAAAGGCCTGGTCTTCATCTTGCATGTCAGGGAAGGAGCGGGATGAAATATAGGCTTTGTTGTCCTTCCAGGCCCACCATTACGCGAAGCCGATCTACTTGTCCTCGGGGGTCAGCGACATGATAGTGTGGAATATCAGCATGGCGTTAGGTCTCTTCTTGATGGTCATCACAACGTTAGTGGTAAGAGGCTGTGGGGGGGACCTTGTCATCCAAGCTCCGAATGGGTCCATGTTTTAAGAATTTTTCCAGCTAGAAGAGAAGATAGGGCTAACGCAATCGTGGGTCGGGGGACAAGAACCAGACCCTCCTCCCCGTTTTTCAATCCGGGATGAGGAATGACCAGCTGGAAATAATTGTTGCATCCACTGGTTGTGCAAATTCCTCATTGTTATAACGTATCTCCCCATGCAAGTGAGTCCTTGCTTTGCGGAGCCTTACCCTTCTCTGGGACTTACTCTGGTTTCATGTAGCCACGCCCACGTTCCGTTCTGGCCCCGCCCACTATTTGAGGCCTTCCCACTCTGGGTATTGTCCCTCCTGTTCGACTTAGCCCCACCTATCCTTGGCAATAGCCCCACCCACTTTGACCTAGCCCCAACCATTCTGGGTACCAGCCCTCCTGTTTGATCTAGCCCCACCCATCTCCAGTCATAGCTCCACCCTTCCCCAGTCATAGCCACACCCACTTTGTCCTAGCCCCACCCGTCCTCAGTACTAGCCCCACCCATCCTCGGACATAGCCCCACCCAATGGGGAGGGGATTGTTTTTGTCAGAAACCGCCCCCCCCCCAAAATATGTCAGAGTTTGTTGCATAAATTCAAATCCAGAAAGCACACGCAGATAACTGATTCAGCTGGATCCATTAACTTCTTGATACACATAAGAACAGATGAATAAATGTACAGTACCAACAGGAGGTTCTTCCAAGTAAACCCAAGGCAGTAGAGTTACAGTCAAACGCAAGCATTTAGTTTCATTTCAGCGGACAAGCCCAGACAGACAGCTAGTTTACTTCTCAGAGCAGCAGACTGCTCAAGTTTCTGTTTCAATTCTCTGCACAGACTCGGATCTGTTGAAGCTCCCATTGGCCGACTTAGTTGCTATGTCTATTCATTGGCTGGCTTTGTTCCCATGTCTCTCCCAGTCATGAATATTTTAACAAAACATCACAAATGGTGGTCGCCCAAAACAACCAAAATTAAGACTTCGAGGTGGGGTGCACAGCCATTTTTGGGAGTGGCTGACGGGCTGCGAAGCAAACTTCCTGAGGCTGTCGTAACTCTGCACTGTTGTTAAGCGATCGTTCGTAACTCGAGGACTACCTATGCAGGCAATTTTTTTAAAAAAAAAAAAACAAATTCTCTAGATCTGCATCGTCGAATCCTCGGGACGAAGAATTCTCCTGCTCAGCGGCTTTGGCATCTGTACAGTTTCCTGCATTTTCTTGACTATGTCTTTACAACTTCAGGTGGGTCCTGATTTTTATTTTTCTAAGACCACCTGGGGATTTTTTGGGGGGGAAACCGAGACATTGTGAAGCCCAAAATGTATGTTGCTAAGCGAAACATTTTGTCAAGGGAGTTTTGCCCCGTTGTCCCTAGGGTCCTTGTCACGGTTGTTAAGTGAACCCTTGCATTGGTCAATTTAGCGACACCCTGCCGTTAAGTGAATCTGGCTCGGTTCATCCACACACACCCAGGGGACACTACTACCGTCATAAATATGAGTCAGTGGCCCCAATGAGTTGGGATCGCGTGGCCACGGGGAAGCGGCAACGGCCGTAGGTGTGAAAAACGTCCGTGAGTCGCTCTCTTCACTGTTGTCGTAACTCGGAACGGTCCCTGAACGGGCGGTTGTAAGTCGGCTGCCTGTATGACGCTCTCCCGGGGGAAATTGGCCTGAATATTTTTCATTTATTTAAATGCGTTGGCCACGGAAACCACGAATGCCCGGAATGTAGAGCAGGGAGAGTTTTTAAGATCCACGACCTGATTTTGTGGGTTTTTCCCCTCCCCTCCGGTAGAAAAACATCCGTACCATGGCGTATCTGAGTGTGTCCTTCCACACCATCTTCCTTATTGGACAAGCGACCGGTCCCAGTAAGTAACCTGGCACCGAACCCTTTCCGGGGACGTGGCAAACTCAAAAGGGTGGGCGTTTTGAACTCGGGTCCGTTAGAAAAAAAAATATATCTCTATTGGGGCAGATTATCTGTTGAAATGTGCTATGTTTGCACCCAGATCCGGTTCCCAGTGTGCTGGTCGCCGAGTATTTCCTCCAGACATGTCGGTCCACGGCTTTCGTGATCGCCGGAAGCATCCACTGGTTGTGCAAATTCCTCATTGTTGTAACGTATCTCCACATGGAAGTGAGTCCTTGCTTTGACCGAGCCTTACCCTCTCTGGGCCTTTCCCTGGTTTCATGTAGCCACGCCCATGTGACAGCTCTGACCCCGCCCACTATTTGAGGCCTTCCCACTCTGGGTGCCATCCCTACTCTTTGACTTAGCCCCACCTACCCTTGGCAATAGCCCCACCCACTGACCTAGCCCCACCCATCTTCAGTCATAGCCCCACCCATCCTTGGCCATAGCCCTACCCTTCGTCGGTCATAGCCACACCCATTTTGTTCTAGCTCCACCCATTCTGGGTGCCAGCCCTCCTGTTTGACCTAACCCCACCCACTCTCAGTCCCAGCCCCACCCTTCCATAGTCCTGGCCCCACCTATCTTCCATCATAGCCCCACCCACTTTGACCTAGCCCCACCCATTCTGGGTACCACTCCTGTTTGGCTTAGTCCCATCCATCTTCTGTCATAGCCACACCCATTTTGACCTAGCCCCACGTTTTCTGGGTGCCAGCCCTCCTGTTTGACTTAGTGCCACTCATTCTCAGTCTGAGCCCCACCCACTTTGACTTGGCCCCACCCACCCACCCTCAGCCTTAGCCCCCACCCATTCCCGATCCCTTCTCCATCCGCTTTGACATAACCTTGCCCGTTCTGGCTACTACCGCCTCCCCCAGTTCTTGATGTCTCTCCACCCCGTCCCGAGTCCCAGCTCCGCCTATTTGGCTATAGCCCCACCCATATTCACTCTAGACCCACCTACTATTTTGACTAGCCCCATCCTTTCCATGCAACTCCCAAGACCTTGTCTTCAACAGACCATACGTTGGGATAGAGAATGAAAATTAAGGGCTCCTGGCCCAGATGTTGAAAGAGTGGACCTCTCTTCAGTTCCACCACGAACCTTCTCTAGAAGATGCGGTCTGCTCCTGGGTCACTCCAGGGTGAAGCTCTCCAGCAACTGCTGGTTGGAGGAGGAAAGGCAGGACTTCTTCTCTGTTGGTGGGGCAGAAGGTGGATCCATACCATGACTTCCTTTCTCTTCCTAGACTGAGCTGGAACCCTACAGCTTTCTCTTCTTCTGGCCATTCAACATCCTCACCATGATATACATAGCCAAGATGATCCCCGAGACCAAGGGTCGAAGTTTCCTGGAGATCAGGAGGATCCTCTCTCACCATCTGGTCCCACGGTCTTAGGTGGTGGACCTGGGTGGGATCTTCTCCATGGACCCTCTGGGCTGCCTTCGGTCAAGGGAAGATGGACTTATGAGATCTCCTCTTAGGTTGGGTGGAGGGGGAAAGATGCCTCCATCTCCTCTTCCAGCCCACCCACCCCCTCTGACGTCGAACTGGGAGGTGGATCCTTCAGTAGAAGGCTTGGTTAAGAAGCACTTCAGTTGGATGATCCTTGGTGGCTGGGAGGATCTGATCTTCTGTGATGGCCTTTCTTTGGAAAGACCTTGCTCACCTGACCTCAGATGGACGGCCCCAGATCTCTCAACGGGGATCCTGGAGACATCAAAACACATCCCGGCAGTTTTTGCCCATTTTTCTGGCACTTCCTCCTCCTTGTTTTAACGACTGTTTTCTGCTTGGGGTTGAGATGACCCTCACTTCCTCTGCGGTTTGTTTGCTTTTAAAATATTACTTTAAAAATAATAATGCATTTTAGTAAAGAGCCTCGCACGTTGTATGTTCTTTCGTGGTTCCCCCCTGGTCTTTATTTGCGGGGAAGATGAGGTGTTGGAAAAATTAAGAGAGAACAGAAAAGGGAATGAAAATTTGGATTTAGAAGTTGGAGTCAGAAGGCAGAATTGGGGGGCTTAGAAAACATAAGAGATCACCGTTTATCTCCTTCGTTTACCTGGCGATACAACCATTAAATATAGTTAACTCAGGTTTTCTTGGGGGTGGGGGGAAGGCTTTCTAAGATATATATTTATTTTTAAAAGTCTGCCCAGAATGAAGAAATGCATGTTCTGATCTAGGCTTCCCCAAAAAGCAGGAGGCAGACTCCTGGTCCCGACAAAACCCCTTTTATTAAACGAACGTGAATTCCTCTCATATTCAGCAAAGGCCTGGCAAACAGTCTTTCAAAGGAGTATTTAGGACCACCGACCTTATCTATCTTGGAAAGCTGCCATGGAAATATTTTCCCAAATGAGGTTTCTCTGCAAGGAAAGGCTGGGCACAGAGTCTCTGAGATTCACGGACAGATCTCCACACTCCTGAAACGAATCAAACGACCGAACGAACGGTTTCCTGCAAAAGCCCACTCCCCTTTCGCTCCTCTTTTATGTCCTCTGGGAGGGGCCATTCATCGTCCACCTGTGGCCTTACTCCCAAGTCGACCCCTGTTCTTTAGGTGTTCCCTTCGTCTGGAAACTTGGCGCATGCACTCACTGGGAACAGGCTCCAGTTGTTCCTCTGCCTCACTGATGTCTGACTCTGAAGGCAGCTGATAACTGGCATACGGCTCTGGCCCCCTCTCTGCTTCCGACACAGAGCCCTCCTCAGAGCCTTCCCCAGACTCCAGGACTGGCCCATCTTCCTCCCCAACCTCCTCGCTGTCCGAATCTGATGCTTGCTCCACAGGCCACAACAATGCAGTCCTGGATTTATGACCTCAATGGAGGCCCGAGATTCGTGTCGCCAAGCGAGACCTTTGTTAAGTGAATGTCGCTCCGTTTTATGACCCTCTTTGCCACAGTCACTAAGCGAATCCCTGCAGTTGTTAACAGCGCAGCTGTTAAGCGAAGTTGGTTCCTCCCCCCCCTTCTCCCCCGATTTTGCTCGTCAGAAGGCGATCACGTAAATCCAGAACCATCATAAATATCCCCGAAACCTGCCTGTGCAGGGGGCAGGGGGGTTGGACTAGATGACCTCCAAGGTCCCTTCCAGCCCTATTATTCTATCCCAAGCCCCGTCGTTTGAACGGGCCAGCCACTTCTCCAACGGGAAATGGGTTTCTTGCGAGGAAAGAAAAGAAAAATTCTTGGATCTGGAGCAGCTGGCTTTCTAAGTCGTGCTGCATAACAACAGCCCTGCCAGGTAGGCTCCTGTTCCTACCTTATACGGAAGAGGCTGTTTTCTTTGCGCTCTCTGGCACATTTCCAAACTTCTTGGCACGGTGACGCCTTCCATTCTGGCATCTCCTCTTTTTTTAAAAAAAATAATAATAATAATCATAATAACGTGAGCGAACTTGAATCTCGGCGGGTCTTCTAAACGGCCAACTGTTTCGCTTCTAGAACCTTCTCAGGGCGGTGGCCTGATTGGTTCGGAATCCGCCTCTTTCCAACACTCCACAGCCCAAAGGCCGGTTGGTAGCTGTGTTTCTTTCCCCCTACCTCCCTCTGCTAGGGGAGATGGGGCTTCCCCATTCAGGAGCAGTCTACCTGCCAAAAACTGGGGAAGGGGCAAAAGGAGCCTCGGGGGGGGGGGGGGGGAAGGCTGAGGAGCGTCCGGCCTGACCAGGGATGTTGGGTTGATACCCGGTTCAAAAGGGTCTGTTTTTAAAAATCTCTTCCAACAGAGGGAACTGTATTGTCCCAAGTTCGAATCCTCCTTCCCCGGAGCTATGGATCTAGATCCAGAAAAGGCCAAAGAGATCAGCCCAAGGTATTTCAATCAGGTGAGATGGGAGATTTTTGCATTGGGGGGGGGGGCATTAGAGGCGGTGAGTCATTCGGGGGGGGGCAGGGGTCGTCTCGTGACCCCGATCCGTCCATTCGCCCCCAAGTTGGTTCCCGAGGCAGGTAGTCCTCGACTTAACGGCCACAATTGAGCCCAAGGCTTCTGTTTGCTAAGGGAGACATTTGCAAAAGTGGAATTTTGTCCTGCGGTGGATTGTTGTTTATTTGACCTACCTTTCTCGAGTTGTTAAGCGAATCGCTATGGTGGATAAAGTTAGTACCACGGTCGTTAAGCAAATCTGGCTTCTCGGCGGATGTTGCTGGTCGGAAAGTTCCTTCCTTTTTTCCTTCTTTCCTTCCTTCCATCCCTCCATCATCCCTCCCTCCTCCCTCCCTCCAATTTATCCTTCCTTCCCTCTCTACTCCATATATCCCTTCCTTCCTTCCTTCCTCCATTTTATCCTTCCCTCCCTCTCTACTCCATTTATCCCTTCCTTCCTTCCTCCATTTTATCCTTCCTTCCCTCCTTCCTTCCTTCCTACTCTACTCTTCTCTACTCCATTTATCCCTCCCTTCCTTCCTTCCTTCCTTCCTTCCTTCCTTCCTCCATTTTATCCTTCCTTCCCTCTCTACTCCATTTATCCCTTCCTTCCTTCCTTCCTTCCTTCCTTCCTTCCTTCCTCCATTTTATCCTTCCCTCCCTCTCTACTCCATTTATCCCTTCCTTCCTTCCTTCCTTCCTTCCTTCCTCCATTTTATCCTTCCTTCCCTCTCTACTCCATTTATCCCTTCCTTCCTTCCTTCCTCCATTTTATCCTTCCTTCCCTCTCTACTCCATTTATCCCTTCCTTCCTTCCTTCCTCCATTTTATCCTTCCTTCCCTCTCTACTCCATTTATCCCTTCCTTCCTTCCTTCCTTCCTCCATTTTATCCTTCCCTCCCTCTATTTGTCTCCATTTATTCCTTCCTTCCTTCCATCCATCCATCATCCCTCCCTCCATTTTATCCTTCCCTCCCTCTCTACTTCTCCACATCTCTTCCTTCCTTCCTTCCTTCCTCCACTTTATCCTTCCCTCTCTCTCTACTTTTCTCCCTTCCTTCCTTCCTTCCTTCCTTCCTTCCTTCCTTCCTTCCTTCCTCCAATTTATCCTTCCTTCCCTCTCTACTCCATTTATCCCTTCCTTCTTTCCTTCCTCCATTTTATCCTTCCCTCCCTCTCTACTCCATTTATCCCTTCCTTCCTTCCTCCATTTTATCCTTCCCTCCCTCTCTACTCCATTTATCCCTTCCTTCCTTCCTTACTTCCTTCCTCCATTTTATCCTTCCCTCCCTCTCTGTTTGTCTCCATTTATTCCTTCCTTCCTTCCTTCCATCCATCCATCATCCCTCCCTCCATTTTATCCTTCCCTCCCTCTCTATTTCTTCACATCTCTTCCTTCCTTCCTTTCTCCACTTTATCCTTCCCTCTCTCTCTACTTCTCTCCCTTCCTTCCTTCCTTCCTTCCTTCCTTCCTTCCTTCCTTCCTTCCTTCCTTCCTCCCACCCTCCTTCTATTTTAGCCTTCTCTCCCTTCCTCCATCCCAGAGGAACCTGGAAACCTCCTTGTCTGAAATGGTATATAGGATCTCCTGCTTGAGGAGTGGGTTGGACTAGACGACCTACAAGCCCCCTTCAACTCTGTCATTCTGTATTTCTACTCTGTATTCCCTCCCTTATAAAATTATAAATCTAAATCCAAGAAAGGAAGGAAGGAAGGAAGGAAGGAAGGAAAGGAAGGGAAGGAGGGAAGGAAGGAAGGAAGGAAGGAAGGAAGGAAGGAAGAAAGAAAGAAAGAAAGAAAAGGAAAGAAGAAAGAAAGGAAAGAAAGAAAGAAAGACAGACAGACAACAACTAAAGGCTCAATTCCCATCGCTTTCCATTGCTATCTTAGAAGAAGCCTCCTCCTCAAACCTCCCTCCCTTGGAAGCCTTGGGGGGTTGGACTAGATGACCTACAAGGCCCCTTCTAGCTCTGTTAATCTGTCCATTTCTACCCCCCCCCCCAACCCCACCCCTTGGCCTTGACCCCTGGCTTTCTCTCTCTCTTTCTCTCCTCTTGGCAGGAACTGACCAGGCCTCTGATGACTATGACCATAATCTTAACCTTTGGCTCCTCTTTCCAATATGGTTACAACTTCTGGGTGGTCAACCATCCTGCATCGGTAAGCGGTTGCCCTGTGGGGTTCAGGTACTACCCCCCCCATCACCCCCTCGCCCCATTTCCCTTTTTGCAAGGGTCCCCGGAAGTCCCGAAGGGTCGACTGCAGCCGCTGAGGGCGCCGTTTTCTCTCCAGCTTCTGCAAGACTTCTACAACACCTCTGTGAGGATGAAAAAGAAGGAATTAACCCAGCAAAACACTCTGAATTTCTTCTTTACTTTGACTACCTTGATCTACACGCTGGGAGGCCTCACTGGGTCGCTCGTGGTTTGCCCCATGGCTGATACCTGCGGCAGGTAATACAAAAAAAACACCCGGGGGGGGAATTCAACCTGCCCTCGTCGGTCGCGCGTCCTCTCCCTCCCCGCCCCACTTCCCCCCGGGCTGTATATCCATCCTCGTTGATCCAAGCTTTTGAATTTTTATTTACAGGCTAGTTGATGACCGGGTATTATTTATTTATTTATTTATTTATTTATTTATTTATTTATTTATTTATTTATTTATTTATTTATTTATTTATTTATTTATTTATTTATTTATTTATTTATTTATTTATTTATTTATTTATTTATTTATTTATTTATTTATTATCTATCTATCTATCTATCTATCTACCTACCTACCTACCTACCTACCTACCTACCTATCTATCATCTATCTATCTATCTATCTATCATCTATCTATCATCCATCTATCTATCTATCATTTATCTATCTATCTATATCTATCATCTATCTATTTATCTAATCTATCTATCATCTATCTATATCTATCTATCTATCTCTATCAACTATCTATCTATCATCTATCTCTGTCATCTATCATTTATCTATCTATCTATCTATCATCTATCTATCTATCTATCTATCTATCTATCTATCTATCTATATCTATCATCTATCTATCTATCTATCTATCTATCTATCTATCATCTATCTATCTATCTATCTATCTATCTATTTATCTAATCTATCTATCATCTATCTATCATCTATCTATATCTATCTATCTATCTCTATCAACTATCTATCTATCATCT
Organism: Natrix helvetica; assembly: GCF_964273705.1. NCBI lineage: Eukaryota > Metazoa > Chordata > Lepidosauria > Squamata > Natricidae > Natrix > Natrix helvetica. The sequence goes on from NC_138551.1 coordinate 147,391,231, forward strand.
ATCTCTGTCATCTATCATTTATCTATCTATCTATCATCTATCTATCTATCTATCTATCTATCTATCTATCATCTATCTATCTATCTATCTATCTATCTATCTATCTATCTAATCTATCTATCTATCTATCTATCTATCTATCTATCTATCTATCTATCTATCTATCATCTATCTATCATCTATCTATCTACCTATCATTTATCTATCTATCTATATCTATCATCTATCTATTTATCTAATCTATCTATCATCTATCTATATCTATCTATCTATCTCTATCAACTATCTATCTATCATCTATCTCTGTCATCTATCATTTATCTATCTATCTATCTATCATCTATCTATCTATCTATCTATCTATCTATCTATATCTATCATCTATCTATCTATCTATCTATCTATCTATCTATCTATCATCTATCTATCATCTATCTATTTATCTAATCTATCTATCATCTATCTATATCTATCTATCTATCTATCTCTATCAACTATCTATCTATCATCTATCTCTGTCATCTATCATTTATCTATCTATCTATCTATCATCTATCTATCTATCATCTATCTATCTATCTATCATCTATCTATCTATCTATCTATCTATCTATCTAATCTATCTATCTATCTATCTATCTATCATCTATCTATCTATCTATCTATCTATCTATCTATCTATCTATCTATCTATCTATCCTAATCCTGTATTAAGACAGGGGAAGCCCTGATTTCGGGCGACAATTAAATTCATTCTCAATGCTTTCCCTGAGTCCCCAGAGGCGTCAAGAAAAGGGATGTCCCCTTAAATTCCCGAATGTTGGATTTTTTTTCCCCTTACCAGAGGGAGCCCCCTTGTGGAGTACTGTGAAGCCGTTACCGTGGCAACTCCACTGCGCTGTACGGTAGAATCCATTTTTACAGCAGTACGGTAGAAGCCATTTTAAGGCACAACAGGCTGTATCTTAACAGAACACACACACCCGAGGGGGGTTAGGGTTAGAGTTAGTGTCTTACCCCCCCCCACAGTATTTTTTTCCAGAGAGTAAGTCATCTGTGTGCCAAGTTTGGTTGAAATTGCTCGAGGCCTTCCAGAGTTATGCTGGAACATATATACATACATACAGCCTTTTTTAAGAAAAAGAAGAAATAAATAGATAGATGATGATGATAGATAGATAGATGATAGATAGATAGATTGCCTCTGGGATTGTCCTTCGCAACGCCGAGTCGGCAGCCTGGAAACAATGGTTTGTTTGAAAAATTCTTAAGATTCAAATTCAGATTCGTCCCTTTTTCCAATTCTTAATCCCCCCCCCCAAGAACGGAGAGTCAGTGTGAGCCATTCCCCCCAGTAAAAACTATAGTTAGAAGGAAAATCAATTGTCAAGTGTGTGTATTTAGAATGCCCTTTAACCCCATAAATCAAACTTCATGAATGTTTTGAGGACAAGTCTTGACACTTAGAAATCTTTTTTTTTCTGCACTTTCTATGGTGCAGAAATTCCCTCCCCAGCTGAGGCAAACCTTTGATCTTGGTTTAACGCTGGCTTAAGATCACTGCCCTATCTACAGGTAGCCTGAAATTCCTGTTGCTAAGACAGACGGGTTAAGTGGGTTTTGCCTCGTGTTATGACTGCTCTCCCCAGAGTTGTTAAGTGAATCCCTGCAGTTTTTGAACTTAGCCACGCAGTCGTTAAGTCAATCCGGCTTCCTCATTGACTCATTGGTCAGAAGGTCGTAAAAGGAGGATCATGTGACCCCCGGGACACTGTGACCGTCATAACTACGAGTCAGTGGCCAAGTGTCTGAATTTTGACCATGTGAATGCTGCAATGGTCATAAGTGTGAGAAACGGTCAGTGCTGTTGTAACTTTCAACGGTCCCTAAACGAACTGTCGTAAGTCGAGGACTCACAGTCTGTCTATTTGTCTTTCAGGAAGGGTACTTTAGTGATAGCAAACATCTTAGCTTTCGTTTCCGCCATCTTTATGGGTTTTTCCACCATCGTCCACACTTTCGAATACACCATATTTTCACGCCTGCTGAGCGGAATCTGCTCAGGTGAGTAAGACCGAATGTTTTGGGTTTCAGGGGGGGAAAAAAACCACGGTTAGGCGGCAACTTGAAGCCGCCTCGCCGTGAATGTTGGCTGAAAATCATTGCGCGTTGCTCCTTTCTGCTTGAGGCTGCTTACTGGGGAAAAGGGGGAAAAAATACTCTTCGCATGTTCAGAGGCACCTCGAGGTCCATCTCAGCTAGACTCGTTTCGTGTCCGTCCCCCTACCCCTCTACTGGTAGATGTGGGGATTGGAGTTCCTATTTTGATAGTAAAGGATTGGGTGTGTGGGCTTGCTGCATAAAATACACAAGGGGCGAGGGGAGCATCTGCAAACATCAGCAGCTTTGGGGGCTCTTCCCGTCTCCCCGCTTAAAAGGACGAGACCTATTGTTGCGATAACATGCAGCTTTCTCTGAGCATCTTGATAATTGGTAGAGAAGCCAATCTCTTTGGGGCTCTGGATATAGTATCGGGTTTAGCATTGGGGTTCCACCTCCCCTTTCGGGTTGTCAAGTTGAATTGGTAGGCTTGAACCCCAGAACTTTTTAGACGTGTGTAAGAGGTAGCTGATTCTCTTCGCCCGGAGATCATAAGGCTCCTCTCTGTCTCCCACTTCACCCAGAGATCATTAGGCTCCTCTCTGTCTCCCCTTTCGTCCGGAGATCATTAGGCTCCTCTCTATCTCCCCCTTCGCCCGGAGATCATTAGGCTCCTCTCTGTCTTCCCCTTCGCCCGGGGATCATAAGGCTCCTCTCTGTCTTCCCCTTTGCCTGGAGATCATTAGGCTCCTCTCTGTCTTCCCCTTCACCCGGAGATCATTAGGCTCCTCCCTGTCTTCCCCTTCGCCCGGGGATCATAAGGCTCCTCTCTGTCTCCCCTTCGCCCGGAGATCATAAGGCTCCTCTCTGTCTCCCACTTCACCCAGAGATCATTAGGCTCCTCTCTGTCTCCCACTTCGCCCGGAGATCATTAGGCTCCTCTCTGTCTCCCACTTCACCCAGAGATCATTAGGCTCCTCTCTGTCTCCCACTTCGCCCGGAGATCATTAGGCTCCTCTCTGTCTTCCCCTTTGCCCGGAGATCATTAGGCTCCTCTCTGTCTCCCCTTCGCCCGGAGATCATTAGGCTCCTCTCTGTCTTCCCCTTCACCCAGAGATCATTAGGCTCCTCCCTGTCTTCCCCTTCGCCCGGGGATCATAAGGCTCCTCTCTGTCTCCCCTTCGCCCGGAGATCATAAGGCTCCTCTCTGTCTTCCCCTTTGCCCGGAGATCATTAGGCTCCTCTCTGTCTCCCACTTCACCCAGAGATCATTAGGCTCCTCTCTGTCTCCCACTTCGCCCGGAGATCATTAGGCTCCTCTCTGTCTTCCCCTTTGCCCGGAGATCATTAGGCTCCTCTCTGTCTCCCACTTCACCCAGAGATCATTAGGCTCCTCTCTGTCTCCCACTTCGCCCGGAGATCATTAGGCTCCTCTCTGTCTTCCCCTTTGCCCGGAGATCATTAGGCTCCTCTCTGTCTCCCACTTCACCCAGAGATCATTAGGCTCCTCTCTGTCTCCCACTTCGCCCGGAGATCATTAGGCTCCTCTCTGTCTCCCACTTCACCCGGAGATCATTAGGCTCCTCTTGGTGATCATTGGCTCCTCTCTGTCTCCCACTTTAAACCAGGGATCATCTCCGGTGCCGTACCGTTGTACCTTGCTGAAATTGCTCCCCGAAATTTAAGAGGGGGCATCATGACAATGGCGATGGTTGCCGTCACTGTCGGGATCATGTTCTCGCAGATCCTTGGCCTTCAAGACTTCCTAGGTGCCAAGAGAAGTAAGTTGGAAGGGCAGGTTGGGATATCTAGCGAGGGTTCGAGGATTGGGCCATGTTGGTGACTTGGTTTCTTTTCCTGATGCAGAATGGGCCATCTTGCTGAGTTTAACTGGGATTCTTGCGATGTCCCAGCTCTTCATCCTACCCAAGTTCCCCGAAAGTCCCCGCTTTCTGTTGATTCAGAGGAAGAACGAGGAGAAAGCAAGACAAGGTATTATAATTCCAATATCTCAGGGGTTGCCACAAAGAAGAGGGAGTCAAGCTATTCTCCAAGGCACCTGAGGACAGAACAAGAAGCAATGGGTGGAAACTAATCAAGGAGAGAAGCAACTTAGAACTGAGGAGAAACTTCCTGACAGTTAGAACAATTAATCAGTGGAACAGAATTTGCCTCCAGAAGTTGTGAATGCCCCAACACTTTAAGAAGATGTTGGATAGCCATTTGTCTGGAACGGTATAGGGTTTCCTGCCTAGGCAGGGGGTTGGACTAGAAGACCTCCAAGGTCCCTTCCAACTCTACTATTGTATTGTATTGTATAATAATAACAACGGAACAACAGAGTTGGAAGGGACCTTGGAGGTCTTCTAGTCCAACCCCCTGCTTAGGCAGGAAAGCCTACACCACTTCAGACAAGTGGTTGTCCAATCTCTCCTTAAAAACTTCCAGTGTTGGACCATCCATAACAAATTGTTTACTCCTTGCCAAGTTTTGCAGATATCGACCTGGCAGCTCTCCAAGCCAGATAAGGTCTGTGACCGTAAATCCTCCCTCGAAAGACTTTGCTGGATGCGAAGGAGCAGAATTCACAGTCAATTAATAAAAGTTTTTTTTGTCGGGACCAGGAGTTGGCTTCAGGCCCTTGGGAAGCCTCAGTCAGAACAATGGAGTGTCCCATATGGGTCTGGCACCTAAAAAAATTCAAATCTTAAACCAGGGTTGCAAATTCAGTCTGAAAATTGCACCCTCAGCTCCGAGGCGGATGAATTCACTTGGAGTTGAGTCGACAGATGTTTCGGTCCCTAGAAGCCAGATCCCATTCAATCCCGAGATACGAACATCTCAAGATGTTCCATAATGTGGTCTCAGAAAGAATTTGGATTTTTGTGGAGGGTCAACATGACAACGCTATTGTTTTGATGTTGTGGGGTAGTGTTGTGTTGTGGCCCGCCATTGTCCAGCGGAGCAGGAAGCAGAGTTGCACTGCGAAGAGGTTGGGGAGGAACATGGGCCAGTCCGGGGGGCTGAGGGAAGTTCAGCATCAGAGGCAGGGAGGGAGCTAGGCAGTAGTGAGGCAGAGGAACAGCTGGAGCCTGTTCCCAGTGTGTGCATGCGCAGAGCTGCCGGGAAGACAAGAACAACTAAGAAAGCAGGGTCGACTTGGGAATAAAGCCACACCTTGGTGGCGATTGGCCCCTCCCGTAGGAAACAAAACGGGAGTGAATGGGGAGGGGGCTTTTGCAGGAAACAATTCGCTCCTTCGGTCGTTTCAAGAGTGGAAAGTTCTGTTTGTGACCATAAGAGACTGTGCCAAGTTTTGTCTTGCCCTGCCGTTTGGAAACTAGTTATGGGGAAGTGCTCCAAATGAGATAAGGTTCGTGTTGATAAATATTCCTCTGAAAGACTGTTTGCTAAAGCCTTGCTGACTGTGAATGAAAGGAATTCACAGCTTTGTACGTAAAAGCGGTTTTGCCAGGACGAAGACTTTGTTTCTTGCTTTCTCTCCTGTCCCCCACAGTCTTGAGGGTCCTACGAGCCAAGGAAGATGTTCAGGAAGAGATAGAAGAACTCCATCAAGAAGATGTAGCTGAGATGGACGAAAAGGAACTGAGCGTGTTGAACCGGCTTACCTACAGAGGTTTACGGAAGCAAGTGATTTATGTTATTCTCCTGATGGCCGGTCAACAATTCACAGGAGTCAATGCTGTAAGGTCCAGGCTGGGGCTGGCTTGAGGGGAGGAGAGGGGGGGATTTCTGGACCTACCAAATGGCCATTTGAGTTCTCCACCCTGTCCTGCAAAGGACCTGGTGGTTCAGTGGCTAAGCTAGTCAATCAGAAAGGTTGGCAGTTTGACGGTTCGAATCCCTAGCGCCGCGTAACAGAGTGAGCTCCCGTGACTTGTCCCAGCTTCTGCCAACCTAGCAGTTCAAAAGCACATCAAAAATGCAAGTAGAAAAATAGGAGCCACCTTTGGTGGGAAGGAAACAGCGTTCCGTGCACCTTCGGGCGTTGAGTCATGCCGGCCACATGACCACAGAGACATCTTCGGACAGCGCTGGCTCTTCGGCTTTGAAACGGAGATGAGCACCGCCCCCTAGAATCAGGAACGCTGGTAGAGTTTTCAGGCCACCACAGGCGCCCCTCCCCCCCAACATGAGTGACGTCATGCTGACCATGTCCACCCTGGCCACGCCCCCCCCCAAGGTCAAACACAACCCTGATGTGTCTCTCATTGAATTGAGTTTGACACCCCTGCCCAGTGTTGAAATTCAATTTTTTTTTACTACCGGTCCTGTGGGCGTGGCTTGATGGGCGTGGCAGGGGAAGGATACTGTAAAATCTCCATTCCCACCCCACTGCAGGGGAAGGTTACTGCAAAATCCCCATTTCCTCCTGATCAACTAGGACTCAGGAGACAGAGCATAGACGGGGCGGGGCCAGCCAGAGGTGGTATTTCCTGGTTCTCCGAACTACTCAAAATTTCTGCTACCGGTTCTCCGGAACCTGCTGAATTTCATCCCTGCTCCTGTCCCAGAGGGTCTTTTGAACAATGGAATTGTTGGCAGCGATGTTCTCTTTTCAGGTGTATTATTACACAACCATGTACAGGACCATTTGGCTGAACGGGTACCAATCTCGGTACATCATCGTCATATCTTCCTCATTTGTCCTCCTGACCTTATTATTTGTGGTGAGTTCTCCCCCTCCATCTTTCTATCGATGGGGCTTTTCCTGGGCCGCCTTCATTCAAATCCAGCGGTAGGATTCACTTGCCGTATTTTTCGGAGTATAAGACGCAGCAAGGTTTTGAAGAGGAAAACGTTTTTAAGAAAGTTTTTGCACTCTGCAAACCTCCCCCAAACGGCCCGTTTTCATTTTTGGGGAGGTTTGCAGAGTGCAAAAACTTTTTTTAAAAAAAAATATTCCTCTTCAAAACCTTGCTGCGTCTTATACTCCGAAAAATACGGTAAGTGAATCCTACCGCTGGATTTGAATGAAGGCGGTCCAGGAAAAGCCCCATTTTTTTTTTCAAAAAAGGGCATGAATAGCCCTTAGGAGGCTTGTAGAATGCTCTGTGGTGGGGAATGAGTAAAAAAACGACCCGTTTTTTGTAAAAGAAAATGGCATGGATAGCCTTTAGGAAGCTTATAGAGTACTGCTGGGGGCTGGGGGGGCAGAAAATGGGCCGTTTTTCACTCATTTCTTCCCTCCCCAGCCCCCAGGAGGTCTCTGGATACCTGATAAAGGCTCTGCACGTCCCTTTTGTTAAAGGGGGCGGAGTTTCAGAAGGCAAAAAATGCTCTCTTCGATGTATAAGACGCACCCAGATTTTCAGCCTCTTTTTTGAGGGAAAAAGGTGTGTCTTATACTCCGAAAAATACGGTACCTTCCCTACTGGTTTGCAAATGTGAATGCACGCACCGCATCTACGCATGCACACCGCCTTTTGTGCATGCGCAGTGCTCGAGCATTACGTCAGGGCAGGTGGGTGCAGCCTCCCACAGCTACCGCTACCGGTTCGCCGGAACCGGAGAGAACTGGCTGAATACCACTTCTGGTTGAGTCCAGAAAACCATCCAGCCAGAGCTGAAGAAGCTTCTTGGATGAGAAGCGAAATGTCTTCAAAGCAAAAACCAGAAAGTGCAGCGGTCTCTTGAGAAAAAAAAAGCACAGCCATGACTCTCCATAGACATTTAGTCCATAAAAACAAACCATGGCTTGCTCCATGGTGGTTGGCAAACCTTGATTCAGGCTTCCCCCCCCCAGGAATATGGTGGTCTCTCACTTTGTTTTAAGACGGGGTTTTTGCAACCTTGGCCATGTGCGGATTTCAACTCCCAGAATTCTGCATGCCAGCTGGGGAATTCTGGGAGTTGAAGTCCACACATCTTCAAATAGCCAAGATTGGGAAACGCGGCTTTAGAGTGATGACCGTACACCCAGCGGGTTAGTGTTGTGGCCCAACAGCAGCAGTAGATTCGGACAGTGAGGAGGTTGGGGAGGAAGAAGGGCCAGTCCTGGAGTCTGGGGAAGGCTCTGATGAGGGCTCTGCGTCGGAGGCAGAGAGGGGGCCGGAGCCGTATGCTAGTTATCAGCTGCCTTCGGAGTCGGACATCAGTGAGGCAGAAGAACAGCTGGAGCCTGTTCCCAGTGTGCCAGATGAAGGGAACAGCTAAAGAACAGGAATCGACTTGGGAGTAAGGCCACAGGTGGACGATGAATGGCCCCTCCCAGAGGAAATAAGAGAGGAGCGAAAGGGGAGTGGAGTTTGCAGGAGACAATTATTCACTTAATTGGTTGTGAGTCTCCGAGACTCCTTGCCACGTTTTGCAGATTATCAGCCTGGCAGCTCTCCAAGCCAGATAAGGTCTGTGACCGTAAATCCTCCCTCGAAAGACTTTGCTGGATGTGAATGAGCAGAATTCACAGTCAATTAATAGAAAGTTTTATTGGGACCAGGAGTCTGCTTCATGCTCTTGGGACGCCTAGGTCAAAACAGTTATGGCTTGTTTGACAAACCATGGTTGAAAAGAAACCTGGCTTAGTCCCCCTTTCAGTCTTGGCTTTTTTACCCCGTAGATCTATAGCGTCGACAGTTTGGGCCGAAGACTCTTAATTCTGGTGGGCTTTGGCATCTGTAGTACCTTCTGTGTCCTGTTGACCATATCTCAGGAACTTCAGGTATGCAATGGAAACTTGATAACCCCCCCACACACACACACACACACACCTTCCTTGGGGGGGAGGATTCAACCCAACAGGCTGAATATGCCCCAATATTTTCTGCTGGATTTGGGGGTAAGGCCTTTGTTTTAAAAATGTGAAAATCCATCCCAAACTCAAACTTGAGGGTTGTGGTGGGGTTATTGTGGGGGGAGGCAGGGGGGAGTTTGTGTCTCCTGGCCAAACTATTGGTCCATCACTTTGATTGTCTCAGATTGGAGTGACCAACATTGGAGGGTCCGAGATTGTGGGATCATGATTTCCCTTTAATGACCCCGTCTGGGCAACTGAATGAAGCTGAGTGCTTTATTGGCCAGATGCCTTTCCTGTTGCCAGTACGGAGTTTTGTTCAGCAGCTATATTCTCATTGTGCCCAGAGAGAGAAATATCTTCCTCTACCTAGTTCATTCAACGTTACAACGGCACTAAAAATGTGACTTTCTCACACTTGCGACCACTGGAGGCATCCCTATGGTCACATGATCAAAATTCAGATGCTTGGCAATTGACTCGTGTGTACGACGGTCGCTTTGTGCCCAGCTGACGTGATCTCCTTTTGCAACCTTCTGACAAGCAAAGGGGAAGCCAGATTGCACTTAACGGCTGAGTTGCTGACTTATCGACTGTAGTGATTTACTTAGCGGCGGCGGCAACGAAGGTCGTAAAATTAGGCAAAGCTCAGTAAACAAATGTCTCACTTAAGAACAGAAATTCTGGGGCTCAATTGTCGTCATAAGTCAAGCCCTACTGTAATTTAGAAGATCTCACCGTTCGTACCCTTGGTTTATAGTTTCCTTTTAAATATATATATATATATATATATGATTCTTGTTCGTTTTAATGCTCTTATATTTTTGATTTCATGGCACTGGAAGCCTCCCAGGACTGGTCTGGATCCTGAGGTGAGCAGCTTGTGAAATTTAATAAATAAATATAAACAAACTTCCTCCAACAGACGATGGTTCCTTGGCTGAGTTACGTCACTTATATTTTCATGCTCATCTTCCTCATCGGACACATTTTAGGGCCAGGTAGAGCATCTTCATCTGGAGGGGGGGAAGGGACTGGGACCCCACACACTGATATGGAGGATAATTTTGGGGGGGGGCGCCTCTCTGACCGCCATCTTTTCCTCCTCTTCCTCCGCTCCCTCTTTCTCCTCCTCCTCTCTTTCCTCTTCTTCCTCTTCCTCCCCCTCTCCCACCTTCTCCTTGGCTCTTTCCTCCTTCTCCTCTTCTTCCCCTTCTTCCTCTTCTCTTCCTCCTTTTCCTCTCCCTCCTCCTTCTCTTCCTTCACCTCCCCCACCTCCCCCTCCTTTCCCCTCCTCCTCTTCCCCTTCTTCCTCCTATTTCTCCTCCCTTTCCTTCCCATCTCCTCCTCCTCCTCCTCATCTTCTTCTCCCCCTCCTCCTACGCCTCCTCTCCCTTCCCTTCCCCCACCTCCCGCTCCCCTCCTCCTCTTCCCCTTCTTCCTCTTCTCTTCCTCTT